>NC_052358.1:35447704-35540526 GCF_009727055.1 Benincasa hispida | reverse complement strand
AGGGTTGCGAACCCACCCGTTCGCTATCTGGGTTTCACGGAAATCCTTGCAATGGTAGAAGATGGCGATGTTGAGGATCCGTTGTCTTATCAGAAAGCAATGGAGGATGTTGACTTGGATGGCGACGCTGATGAACCTTGTGTCTACAAGAAGATCATCAACACTTCAGTAGTTTTCTTAATGTTGTTCGTAGACGTTATTCTACTCGTTGGGAATGATGTAGGTCTATTGACTGCAGTTAAGAACTGGCTAGCGACCCAATTCCAAATGAAATATTTGGGAGAGGCTCAATTTGTTCTAGGTATACAGATCTTTCGGGATCGTAAGAACAAAGTGTTAGAACTGTCTCAAACATCGTACATTGACAAGATATTGCTCAAGTACTCGATGTAGGACTCCAAGAGTGGCCTACTGTCGTTTAGGCATGGAGTCACTTTGTCTAAAGAAGTGTATCCTAAGACGCCTCAAGAGATTGAGGAGATGAGACGGATCAGTCTAACCCAAGCCATTTTAATGTTGTTGACCCGTTTACGAAGGCTCTCACGACTACAGTGTATGAGGGTCACCTACAGGGCATGGGTCTACAGGTTCGCCTGCGGCTGGACTAGGGCAAGTGGGAGATTTTCTTGTACTGGGCTTTTATGCCCTAGTTTATTGTTTTGTACTAAGTTTTTTGTACACCCCTCTTCACTTTAGAACAAGTGGGAGATTTTTGGGGTTGATGTCTTAAAGTCTTGTGTCCTGTAGTTTGTAAATAGTATATACGAATGCTTGTGTTGTTAATATATGATATTTACTTCACATCTTGAATTTTTGCTCAGTTACTTGTTTTATTTGCTTTACCACAAACCAATAAACATAAAATCCCTAGTTAATTGTATGTGACTCAAGCATATATGAGGTGACATACAAATGGATAATGTCTTGAGTGATAACCAAAATGGTCTGTAGTATATGGATATAGGAGGGAAACCTTATCCTGGTAACGCTACGGATGTGGCCCGCTTTGTGGAATGGTCACAAGTGTTGTGACTTATCACAGATGATCTGATCCTGATCATTCGTGTTGGAGACATGCGAGCGGGGGCGTCCTATACAAAGAGTTTGTATAAGACCTGGCCACGAAGTGTTAACGTCTCGTTATATAACACCTTCAGACAGAGACTTCACTTCACTAGGAGACCATAGGTAACATGACCTCAATCCTGAGTGAGTTGGGAACTCTTACCATTGAATGTGGTCCTTTGATTTGTATAGGTGTGAGTGGCAAGTTCGCCGATTTCAAACTTACCATTTGGGGATTCGTCGATTTTGGAGCTTAAGCTACATAAGATGGAATTTACTCATTCCCCGAGACAGAGGTAAGTAGATAATGGTTCCCTTAAGGGCTAATTTCGGGCTTGAACGATGTGGCGCACACATCTTCTCTTGGCCTGAGAGGTGTTCACACTAAGTTGACTATGTTATATTATTCATTAGAGGAATCGGTGGTACTTAAGGAGTGAGATGTAACTAAAAGGGCAAAATGGTAAATTGGCCCAGCTGTACTTATGAGCATCTGTGAAGGTCATCGTACTCATGATTGGTTATATATCCAATGGACACATAAATATATATGTGGTAAGAAAAGTTCAGCTGTTGGTCTTTAGTGGTATCACTGACAGTTAACAGATGGTGGATCTGTGGCTAAAGAGTTTAGTCAGCTATTCACGTATCGTTGGGTTTCGAGCCACAGGTCCATTAGGTCACTTGGGTAACTTGGATAAAGTTGAGAACCAATGTTTGGGTTAATTTGAAATGTTCAATTGACAAGAGAAGTTCATTATATATGATATAATTGGATTGGTTAGTTATATATGATATATTGGCTAAATGTATAAGATACATTATTTTGGAGAAATTAGATATAAATATGATTTATATCAAGTAGAGGAGAAAATACTATAGTAGATATATGATATCAAATTATAGGATATAATAATATAATATGATTATATTTATTAATTAAATTAATTGATTAATTATTTGATAATTAACGAATTTATCCACGTTCGGACGTGGGAAGTGGGCTGCAATGGTTATGGTAACCGGTGGATTTAAACAATGAAAATAATTTTCATTTTTGATCAGTCGTGCATTTCGTATTATCTCGTGCCCAATAGAATCCGTGAAAGCAATCACGAGAACCTATACGATAGAATCTCGTTGGTCTAAATGATCGTCTGCCTCACGCTTTCTCTAAACAATCGCATATCTTTTTCCTGAATGATGGTTTAGTTTTTCCTACACAATCGTGTAGCTCTATTATACGATAAGCATTTTCGCTATACGATAGCAGAGTTTCATCTCCCACTTGCTTATCGTCTACACGATGTGTTCTCTTCTGTCCTCTACCAAACTAACCAGAGCCCACTCTTTGGGTTTTTGACTCCGAGAATACCTGGGTTTCTCTTGTGGTGGGGTCGTCCCCACTGCATTGTTCGTGTACGTTCGGATCGTGCTGTTGTAGTCGACAAACTTGCCGGGTGCTGGTAGATCGGTGGGAGGTTTTCCGCTGCTTAAGGTTCAGACATACGAAGAAAGTCTTTACCTGGTATGAATCTTTTTCCTTGTTAATTATTGTATTCTAAGCATGCCGATAATTAGTTTAATATACATAACTGTTTGTATGGAATGTATGTGTTTTATATTTCGGTCACTGTGAAATTAGAGTGATCCGAACGCGCTCATGGAACTCTCGGTATGATATCCTTCAGTTAGTTTATTGGTTTGTGGTTAATGCAACTAAAATATCACATATTTTATAGACAAAGTGAATAAAAATATCATATATTATTAATCATATAAAAGTTTGTTCATACATGGTTTACAAACTATAGGACCCTACAAGATTTAGGCATCAACCCCAACAATCTCCCACTTGTTCTAAAGCTAGTGTGGTTTACAAGATAATATAAATACAAGTACATAAAACAATAAACTAGGGCATAACACACCCAGTACAAGATGTCCCACTTGCCCTAGTCCAGCCGTGGTCTATCCCATAGACCCATACTTTGCAGGTGACCCTTAAACACTATAGCGGTGAAGGCTTTCGTAAATGGATCAACAACGTTATGCTCCGAAGCTATCTTCGTGACAATCACGTCCATCAATGCACAATCTCTTGTATGAGATGATACTTTCACTCTATGTGTTTGTCGTAATTATCACTTCTAGGCTCACGGGAATTAGCCACAACACCACTATTATCACAATAAAGTGTGATGGGCTTTGACATGTCTGGAACTGCTTCCAGATCAGTCAGAAATTTCCTAAGCTAAATGACCTCCTTAGCAGCTTCACAAGCCACTACATACTCAGTTTTACAAGCCAAACGACCTCCTTAGTAGCTTCACCATAGCAGCCTCCATGGTGTTTCGTCGTACTACTGCCCCTCCGTTAAAAGTGAACACTAATCCTTGAAGTGGATTTTCGAGAATCCTTATTAGTCTGAAAATCAAAGTCTATGTATCCTGTAAGGATCAAATCCTTAGAAACATACATAAGCATGTAGTCCCTCGTTCTCCATAGATACTTGAGGATGTTCTTAACGACTGTCTAGTGATCATATCCTAGATTACACTGATATCTACTACCTATCCCCATTACATATAGATGTCAGGTTTAGTACATAACATCACATACATCAAACTGTCCACAACAGATGCATAGGGGACACCTCTCATATACTTAACCTCTTGAGGTGTATTAGGACACTTTTCCTTAGACAAAGTAACTCCGTGCCTGAAAGGCAATAGGCCCTCTTGGAGTTTTGCATCGAATACTTGACAAGCATCTTGTCAATATAGATGCTTGAGACAGTGCTAGCATTTTGTTCTTACGCTCTCGAAAGATTTGAATACTAAGAACAAACTGAGGCTCTCCCAAATATTTTATTTGGAATTGGGTCGCTAGCCAGTTCTTAACTGTAGACAGTAAACCTACATCATTCTTAATGAGTAGGATATCATCTACGTATAATACTAGAAAAACTATTGAACTGTTGATGATCTTCTTGTAGACACAAGGCTCATCGACATTTTAATAAAAGCCATAAGATTTTATTGCAGTATCAAACCTTATATTCCAAGATCGAGATGCCTGTTTCAGTTTATAAATGGACCGATTAAGCTTGCAAATCTTTTGCTCTTGACCTTGGACTATGAATCCCTTAGGTTGCACCATATAAATGGTCTTCTTATGATTGCCATTCAGAAAAAGCAATCTTGACATCCATTTTCTTTATCTCATAGTCATAATATGAGGCAATGGATTGGAGGATCTGGATAGACTTCAACTTGGCAACAGGCGAGAAAGTCTCCCTATAGTTGACTCCCTTTACCTGAGTATAACCCTTTGCCACCAGTCTAGGCTTGAAGGTTTGCACCTTCCCATCAACACCCTGTTTCCTCTTGTAGATCTATTTACAACCTATAGGCTTAACCCCATCAGGTTAATCTATAAGATCCCATACTGAATTGAAGTACATAGACTCTATTTCGAGATCCATGACTTTGATCTATTCATCTTTGTCAACATCTTCCATTGCCTTCTTGTAAGATAATGGATCCTCAACCTTGCCATCAGCTACCATAACTAGGATTTCAGTTAAACCCATATAGCGAATAGGTGAGTTCGCAACCCTCCCACTACGTCGAGGTTCCCTCAACACTTGAGGTGGATTTGACCTATTAGATGAACCTACTTCAACAAATCTTGTTGAGGTACTAGGCTCTTCAGCAACTCTTGTTGAAGATTCAGTAGTTTCTTTAGAAAACTCATTCAACATTATTTTACTTTTGGGTTTGTACTCTCTTATGTGGTCCTCCTCAAGAAAAGTAACATTTTTTTTATACAAATACTTTATTTTCTTTAGGATCATAGAAATAACCACCTCTCGTTCTCTTAGGGTAGCCTACAAATAGACATAACCTTGAACGTGGTTCCAGTTTCTTAGTATTGGCCTTAAGCACATGTGTTGGGCAACCTCAAATACTGAAATGACGTAAACTAGCTTTACGACCATTCCATAACTCCAGAGGTGTTTTGGCAACACTCTTAGAGGGAATGCAGTTCAGGATATAAGTTGTAGTCTCCACTGCATAACCCTAAAATGAATCAGGTAAGGAAGCGTAACTCATCATAGACTGAACCATGTCCAACAGGGTTCGATTTCTCCTTTCTGATATACCATTTTGCTGAGGTGTTCCAGGTGCTGGGAGTTGGGATACTATTCCATGTTCTATCAAATAATTCTGGAAAGTCAGATCCAAAAAGTCTCCGATTGAAGTGTTTTAATCGTTCTATTTAATGCATTTTCAACTTTAGTCTTGAATTCTTTGATTTTCAAAAGACTCAAACTTCTGTTGAATTAAATAAACGTACCCATACCTCGAATAACCATCAGTGAAAGTGATGAAATATTCATAACCTCCACTAGCTCTTACATTCATCGGACCACAAAGGTCTAAATGCACCAGCTCTAGAGGTTCTTTGGCTCTATGACCTTTTCCAGTAAAAGGCCTTTTAGTCATTTTTCCTTCAAGTCATGACTCACACACAGGTAAAGAATTTTTTTCTAACTCGCTTAGAAGTCCATTCTTCACCAACCTCTCAATCCTATTGAGATTAATTTGTCCTAATCTTAGGTGCCAAAGTTGGACATTTTATTTAGGAGAAATTCTAAGTCAATTATTTTGAGTTACGATAATTTTAAACATCTCTATGTTATGGAGGGCATTTATTGATAATAACCTTAACACATACTAATTATTTTTCAGTTCAGCAAAACATATATCAACACCATTCTTAGTAATAAACACTTTATTATAAGAAAAATTGAGTTGATAATTACATTCCAAAAGACACTTTACAGACACTAAGTTTCTTTTTAAATCAAGAACAACAAATACATCATTCAAAATCAGAAATTTGTTCTGTAAAGTTAACCGGAGACCTCCCACTACCATAGCTGAGACGACGTGTCTAGTTCCAACTCGCATCATCATCTCACCAGTATCAAGTTACCGCCAGGAACTAATTCCCTGAAATGAAGAACAAACATGGTTAGTGACCCCAGAGTCAATAATCTAGACAGAATCATCATTTTCCACTAAACAAGTTTCCAAGACAAGCAAATCACATTTACCTAAACCCTTTAGATGCTTGAAAAATCTCTCTAGGATTCCATTGAGCAGAACCTCGAAGTTGACCGTTTCAACAAAAAAAAAAAAAAAAAAAGTCCATTAATCTTACATTTGTATGTTGCAAGGTTAGATTTGACGGTGGAATCTGCACAATAATTTGAAATTTCCTTTGCTGAAATATTTTGATAAATGAAAGTAATTTTAACCCATAAATTTAAGTCTTTTAGGGGCCGTTTGGATTGAGGTTTTCTCAATGCCCAAGAATTAAGGATGTCTGGGAATTATATGTCTGAGAATAAAATTACTGGGAATCAAGGATGACTATGTCTGGTTATGTATGGAAAAACAATGTCTGGGAATAATATGTATGGGAATAGTATGTGGGAATTAAAAAAAAAAAAAATTGAGATTGTCCCTATCAAGCATTTATTGAAATGCCTTGAATATGTTTGTTGGCGCTTCGAACAACCAAGTACGGGGGTCTCATTGGGTCCAGGGGCGGCATTCCCTGGTGGGGATTTGGGGGCAACACCCCCGAAACCTATTCAGAATTCGTAGTAAACTGCGTATATCTGTGTGTTGATCTTCTCTATCTTACGTTCGTTTAAATTATCTACACGATCGCTGAGCTCTGCTATACGATCGTTTATAAAATACTATACGATCGCTTAAATTATCTACATGATCGCTGAGCTCCGCTACACGATCGCTGAGTAACAAAATGTTATACGATCGCCTACCAAATGGTATACGATTACTTACCAAATGCTACACGATCGTTGAGCTCGGCTACACGATCACTGAGTAACAAAATGTTATATGATCACCTACCAAATGCTATACGATCGCCTACCAAATGCTACACGATCGCTGAGCTCGGCTCCACGATCGTTTAGCTCTGCTACACGATCGCTGAGTAACAAAATGCTATACGATCGCCTACCCCATGCTATACGATCGCCTATCAAATGCTATATGATCGCTTACCAAATGCTACATGATCGTTAAGCTCGGCTACACGATTGCTTAGCTCTGCTACACGATCGCTGAGCTCTGCTAGACGATTGTTGAGTAACAAAATGTTATATGATCGCCTACCCAATGCTATATGATCGCCTATCCAATGTTATACGATCGTTTACCAAATGTTATACGATCGCTGAGTAACAAAATGCTATACGATCGCCTACCCAATGCAATACGATAGCCTACAAAATCATTAATACGATCGCTTACCAAAGTACAACGATCGATGAGTAACAAAATGCTATACGATCGCCTACCAAATGCTACACGATCGCTGAGTAACAAAATGCTATACGATTTCATGGCTGGAAGGAAGGAAAATCGTGGTAGGAAGCGGAAGAAGAAATGAAAACCCACACTTCTCAATGGGTATGCAATTCCTTTATTTGTGTGGTTTAAAGATACATAGGAATTGTCTTTTCCAAGGTAAATAAACAAATCCCACCAACCAAACATGGGCTTTGTAAACTCATTCCCATTCCCACCCTCTTTTCCCTCCAACTAAACAGCCCCTTAGCCTTTTGGGTTTGAGTTTAGTGTTTATTTAGTCTCTAAAATTTGAAGAGACACTTTAACCTTAAGGTTTGAAAAATAGTCCTAAATAGTCATTAAATTAAAGTTTAGTTGACTAACGGAAAATGACATAGAAGTGGTGATGAGATGATTTTAAAGACTAGGCAATTTTATTTTATTTTATTGATTTTAGCTTTTTTTTCTCCCTTTTTTTCTTCTATTCTTTATATAATACTTTTAAAATAATAGCATCACCAATTATCCCTTTTCTAATTCTCATTCACAATTTTTCATACTTCAATACAATAAATTTCTAAGATAGGAATGTTTTTGTATTGAAGACTTCTTTTATTTTTAAGGCCATGAATATTGTAACATTATTTAAGTTAAAAGGTTAGGTTATACTGTTTCATTATTTATATTCTAAATTTTTGGAATCATAGGATTAAAAATGTTAATTATATGTTTGTACATAAAATATTATTATATTTATTATGAAATTTTACAGTGTTTTCTTTAAATAAAAAAATGTATTGGAAATTACTCCATTTATTATAGAAAATTTTGAAAATTGTATTCAATTGATAATAAATTCAAAGTTGGTTAAATAGTGAATAAATTAGAAAAATCAAATAGAGAAAATTTCTCCAAAGAGAATCCGATCCTCGTGAATTCACTATGGAGGATCTCCGCTTGGATCTCTGTGGGAAAATTCATAGGGATGAGAAATGATATGGGGACAAGGGACGGAAAAGCCATTCCCATCTCGACCCACTCTATGGACATCTCTAATCTGGAGGAAGAAAAGTTAAGACGAAGAAAAATAAAATGAAAAAGTATTTTGAGAATGGTACACAAATAGCAAGATTTAGAGGAAATGGAGGAAGAGAAAAATAAGGGTAAGTTACTACCCGAACAGCGATTGTCATGTAAAAAAAATAATATAAAATTTTCCTAGTCATTAAAAGTTGATCACCTCATTTATTTATTAGTCAACTAACTGTCAACTTTAACTCAAAGGTCATTAGAACTATTTTTCAAAACTCTAGGATTAGAGTGTGCATTTTGAAATTTCAATGACCAGATGGACACTAAAATCACGTTTATCAATCCATAATCAAAATGGATGTAATTAATTGCAATGGGATTTCATTGATGGATCAATACTAGTAGGTCTCAGTTACAAATGTAATTGAATTGCCTTTGATCAAGTTTATTTAGACATTTTGCAAATAAAAATCTAATTATAATTGAGGCTATTTACTAACAGTGTTGAATTTACATTTGTCTTCATACCCATTAACTTTACCTTTACTGTTTAGGATTACCTAGTAAAGATAAAGGTAAAAGTAATAGTAACAAAGACAGATCATAATTCTTCTATTGTAACTGTAACAATATTTGTAATGATAATAGTATCTAAGGTAAAAATTGGAAAATCGCTCAAAAGAATATGAAAAAAGCTAGTGGGTTCCATGTAATTTCCAAACGCAATTAGATTGATCACCTTTAGCATTGCAATCCGCTTGCTTTTGTTGATTACAGATTTGGCAGTGAGTCCCACATTTAATTATAATTACGAAACATAAGTAAACAACAGGAAACACGTAATCAAATGGGGCTCACTTTTTAGATTACTATTGATGGATTACGTTTTATGAGATAAACGTGGCCTAAATTCAAACATCAACGATCAAAAATGTATTTTACCCTAAATTTAATCTTAGTTTTATACAAAATTGATCTAACTCATAACCTAATCAAACTCAAATTATAACCATATAATTTGTCTATTAGGATTTGTTCATATCAGTATTCTGGTTTGCGTTATGCGTAGGCCAAAATGTCAAGGTTTTTTTTTTTATTTTTTTATTTTTACTCAAGCCCTTGTCATAGTACGTGGGCCAAACAAAAGGAAATTATACCCAATTGAACCAATTATTTATACATAAAATTGCTATTATCTTTAGATAAACTTTCATCTTCTTTTCATTAACGAACCCCAGATGCCCTGCCACCACCACTTGCCCACACCCTCAAGAATTCATCTTTTTCATTCCTACACAATGGATCTTTGATTAATAAAGATACGAATAATCAATTATTATTTTATATTATGCACACAAATATATAGTTACTAAATTTCTCTGTCTTTGATCCTATTCCATTAATTCCTTTTGTACTTGTGAAGACTCAATTTTCCCACAACATCTGCCAAGTCTCTCACGTGCTACATACCTTCTGTCACAAACATGCTACGCTACAGTTTTCAAATTTGGAATCCCAGAGCATTTCCTTTTACCTATCAACGGTGAAAATCGGTTTGGGTTTTTTCGATTTTATTCGGTTCCATTTCGCATTCGATTTTAGATATTTTTTTAAAATTTTTATTTCTATTTTTGTTTCAATTGGGTTTTTTAGGGTTTTCAAATTAGAATTAAGCATATTTTCTTTTTCTTTGTTTTTTTTTTTTTTTTTTATGGATTGAAATCGAACATTTTTATTTTCTTTATTTGTTTTATTTTCTAAATAACAATCATTGCACTATAATAACTACTCATTTTTCTAAACATCAATAATACATATACCATAATAATTTAAATACTAGAAAGGACCAATAATTTTTATGAGTATATACATATTCTTAGTTTGGTTCCGTTTTGACTCTTTTTTTCTTTTTAATAAAAACTAATTTGAGCTAATAATTTTTTATTTTCTTAAAATATGAATACATATATTACCAATTATATATATATATATAAAAGACCAAATCAACCCATTTGGATCGACTTTGCTATTTTTTATATATTATTGAATAATTAGCATGGTCTAAATATAATAAATAGATACCAATAGACCGAACAAATAAAAGAACATAAAAGAAAAAAATATATTAAAAAAGAAAAACTAGATAAAGAAAAAATATAAGAAAAATAATAAATGGAATAAATTCTAATTAACATTGATACCCTCTCGCAAACACAAGGTAGTAGAGTAACAACCAACTTGAGTAAGGGTGTTCAAAAAATCTGACAATACAAACAATTCGGACTATCCAACCCAAATTGTAAGGGTTGAGTTGGGTCTTGGGTTAGCTGAAAAAAAAAATTTGGGTTGATCCAACCCAACCGAAATTATATATATATATATATATATACACACATATACATATATATATTTTTCTTTGTTTGAAATTTTACTATTTTTCTTTTTAAAATTGTTATGATGTTTGTCTTTGTTTAAAGTTTGTAATAAATATCATAGATATTTAGTATTTAACATTTGAATTTTATGGGATTTTAGTTATTAGTCATGTATTATACATAAATTAAATTAATAGAAAAAAATAAGCTATAACCTGACAATCTAACTAACCTAATCCGAATTTTAAGGTTGCGTTGGGTTGGGTTGAGGACTTTATTTGGGTTATTGTGGTTGCCATCTCAACTAACCCGAATTTTCAAGTTCGTCTATAAAACATCTTCAACCCAACCCAACCCATGTACACTCGTAAACTTAAGTAACTTGAGTTTGTGAAGCGATCGACTGAAGTAGATGTGGGAAACTAAAGAAAACTCTCGAATCAAATCACAGCAAATATGGGGTTGGAAATAAAGACCCACAAAGAACTAAAACATAGAGAACTTATAGGTTTGAGACAAAACTCACGAAGAACTAAAACACGGAGAACTTCTGGACTGGAAATAGAACTCACAAAGTACTAAAGCATGGAGAACTTCTTGGCTCAAAACAGGGATCCTCGAAGAGAGATCTAAAACAAAACCCACAAACTACTAATTTGAAAACAGAACAGAGACCCTAAAAGATATGAAAATAGAAACAGAGACCCACAAATGTAAGTCTAAAAATGAAACAAAATTAGTGACTGAGGCAGAGGTAGTTTAAAACCTAAATGGATTAGGCTCTCTTGGTAACGGACTAAGATCTACCTCTGTCGATGACTGATCGATGGAGGCAGAGATCGAACATGGTTATGGCGGCTAGAGTTCAATAAGTCGAAAATCCTATTGTTCTGATACCATTTTATCTTTTAATTAGGATGATTAAAATAGAACAAATAAACTCTAATAGACCCACCAAAAGAAAAATATTGAAAAGAAAAAACTAGATATGGAAACAATGCAAGAAAAATAATAATTGAAATAAATCCTAATTAATTTTAATAGACTTGGTTGGATTGACTCTTTGATTTCAACCTAGCCATCACTTAAGTATTTTCCTTAAGTAATAAATAACACAAAAACACAAAAATAATGGCATATAATTGTTATAAATAGCAATAAAGTCATGAGTATATATAAAAATAATTAGGTGGAATGCGGGAAAAAAAAAAAAAAAAAGGATTACAGTGAGTATTGTCCTAGGTAAGAAGTCAAAAAAGTTAGCCAAGGATCAAGGAAATGGCCACCGAATTAACTGGGCCATCTCCAACATGAGTATGAGCTGGTTTATGCGCTGCTTTTCTTGCTCCCCCATGAAAAGAATCCAAGATGAAAACAACACCAAAGTTAAAGCTTTGTAGTGTCTGTGTAAAGAAGCTTTTTAGCTAAAAAAAATATAATGAACCACTCTGCTTTTTAAAGCCCATAAATAGTTCATTTTGCCCTCTCACCACCCTTTCCTTCCACAGCCTTTGCTTTGCTTTTCCCTCTCATAATAACAAAATATATATCATGAGGCTGGTTGGCGTGTTGATCTGTTTGTTGGTGGTAGCCATGGATATTGTCGCCGGCTTGCTTGGGATTGAAGCTGATATTGCACAAAATAAGGTACAAATAGTTGATACACTGTTAGTGAATCATATAAATTTGTATGACAATCTCTTTTACCTTTTTATCTTCGATTGTCGATTCGTAGGTGAAACATCTACGACTATGGATATTTGAGTGTAGAGACCCAAGTGAACAAGCTTTCAAATTGGGATTAGGAGCAGCAGGGCTTTTGGGATTAGCCCATATCATTGCTAATTTACTTGGTGGTTGCAATTGCATTTGTTCTCAAGAAGAGCTTGAAAAATCTCCTCCAAATAAGCAACTCTCCATTGCTTGCCTCATTTTCACATGGTATTTAATTATTTTCTCTTCTTTTCTGAAAAATGAAATCAAAATTTGAATTTTTAAGTAAAAGTCTAAATTGGGTTTGTTTGTTTTGTTTTGAAAGGATAATTCTTGCAGTGGGAATGTCTATGTTGGTGATTGGGGCATTAGGGAACAACAAATCAAGAGCAACTTGTGGATTCACACACCATCATTTTCTGTCAATTGGAGGGATTTTGTGTTTTGTTCATGGCTTGTTTTGTGTTGCTTATTATGTTACTGCCACTGCTTCTGAGTAATTATGGGAAAATGGAAATTCCTTTTCTTTTTCTTTTTAAATTTTCTTAATTAAAGGTGATTATGATGTCATATACATTGACCCATTTCCTTTCTCCTCTTATGTGACCAAATCAGACAAAAACTAATCTAATCATTCTTCTTTTCTTCTCTGTTAAGCATTCCCAAATTCTCAAAACTTAAATAGCTAATAAGGTATATATTGGATTCTTTTTGGGGCATTACGTGACAAACAGGGAAATTGAGGAGCTTCCAGTTTGATACACACAGTCACTTTTAACCGCACCAAAATACAATAATTGATACATTACACGACTTTTTAATATCCAAATAAAAAAAAGTATGTAGATGGATAAATGTAAATTTAATATTATATTAACACTTTAATGTTTCTTATTTTTTGGTTTGAAATATATAGAAGATCCAATAAGTGGAAGTCCTTAGTAATCGATTAAAGTTAAATTCACAAAAATTCATACAATTATGAGTTAGAATCCAAGGAGAGTGGAAGACATCTATGAATAGATGTTGAATTTAAGTTTAAATAATTGTTTTCATCAATATACACTTGGTGGAAAAACCTAGATAAGAAGAATCATCTGACCTTCATGGCTCACGATAAATTTATAATTTTAAAGAAGAAAGATGATCAGTAAAACAAAGAAGAAGAGAATACCAGTGTTGTGTCTATGACAGAACCTTTGATGCTTAAATCATTATTCAATAAAGGGTCAGAAAAAATTAGAAATAGAAAACATTACTTATTTTGGGTGATGCTTATGGCCTCTTATACATTGATGGGCGAATTCTAGGGTTCCTAATTTGAAAGGGATTCAGGGATTCCAATTTGGATCGACCATGGGACTAAGATTGTGAACCACAAGAAAGTTAACTAACACAGTAACTTTCAGCTAAGCTACTCTTTTAGTGTGTATATATATATATAATTAAAATGTTTTAGTATTTTTTCTTTTTTACTTTTTTATGTATATAAATAAGTAATTAAAAAAGAGATGAAGGTGGGGTCGGGTTCGGGTTCCCTTCCCCATCCCCACTTGGGGATCCAATTCAAATCCCCAGTTTGAGCCACATAATTGGTCAAACTGAGAATCTCTTGTCTCGATCCGATCGAGGACCCGTAGGGACCAAACCACGTGGGAAAGCCATCCCTAAGATAGTGGCCTCATCCTAGGCCATCAAGGTCGAGGCAAACATGTTAGGTTTCTTGGCTCGAAGTGGCCGCAGCCACAACCTTCGAGGCGAGTAGTGCCCAATTTCCTCCCTTCTCGTGGTCTCTTCCTCCCTTGACCCATTTCTTGCACTCCTTTGGTCCTCACATGACTACTATCATTCCGATTTTACTCTTAAATGTTATACAATTTTGAGTTTGAGACTCTTGGTCCAAAATGACTCATAATAATGCTTATTTTTCCACTCAATGTGTGATGCAACGTTGTTATGTATTAGATTAAATTCATGACCAAACAAATGAAGTGCATCCTTAAGAGTTGAGGGCAAAGTTCTATTTAATATGATTTTCAAAATTTTCATATAACAATTCTAACATGGCTATTTATAGTCTTACAACAAAAATAAGAAATAACTAACTTATTCAAACTAAGACCAATTAGTTATGCAAATTAAATAATTAACAATTCTTCTTATCAAAATGTAATACCACTGTAAACCCTCATTCTATATGTTTGTTCAACTAAAAAAAAAAAAAAGATTATTATTGATTTTTTTGAGTTCTATATAATAATATGTATTTTAATAGTTAGTTGTTGTTTAATGATGATTATTATTAGGTTAAAAGGCTAAATTATATAGATATTCCTAAACTTTGTATTTTAGCTATCAAAAGTTTTAAAAATACACTTAAAAACTTTCAAAAAGTGTTCAAAATTACTCTTACCATTAATTTTAGAAGAAAACTATTAGTATTTTGGGTAAAAAATACCTCTAAACTTTAAAAAAAAAATTAAAAAATACCATTAAACTAAAAATAGTTAAAAAATACTCTTACTGATAATATATAAACAAAAATCATTCATATTCTCTTACTTCTCTATTTTCCTTTTTTTTTCTTTCATCTTCTTCAATATTCTGTTACTCTTGTTTTTGTTAACTATCTGACATTTGTTTATCTAAATATAAA
Source organism: Benincasa hispida (assembly GCF_009727055.1). NCBI lineage: Eukaryota > Viridiplantae > Streptophyta > Magnoliopsida > Cucurbitales > Cucurbitaceae > Benincasa > Benincasa hispida. The sequence continues at coordinate 35,525,287 of NC_052358.1, read as the reverse complement.
TAAATAAATAAAATTGCTCACTTCATTAAGGTATATAGACTATAACAAAAAGAAAGGGAATAATGGAAGCACTAAGGGATCTTAGGACTTAATTATTTAACAAGGTTATATTTTAGTAGTTGAGTTTATGTTAATACCCACATACTTTTTTTTTTATTTGGTTATTTAACGTTTTGGTATATTTTAAGGAGAGATTTGATTTTGAAATTTTGTGAGATTTATGGGGTTTTATGTTTTAACTTAAAATTTTTGTTTTTATGTTAATTTTTGAGAAAATTGGTGAATGAATTAGACAAATAAGAGAAAAATGAGAGTATGTGTATAAGAAATGAGCATATCTATATAGTTTGTTTTAAAATTGTTGGGCTTGATATGAAATTTGGGTTGAGAATTCACTACAAATATAAAAACGATTTGATCTTTGGGCTTATTGAAACCAGGCTTGATGGTGAAAACCAAATACCACCTATGAAAAACACTGAACTCAAACCAGTGTGCTAAAAGCACAATCCGTGTGAAGAATAATCTTCACCCTACACTTTGACGGTCATGATTAGAAACAATCACTTCTGAGGTTTGAAGACTTTCAATGACTATTCTTTTCTTTTCTTTGTTGCAGAGAGAAAACGAGAGAAAAGAAAGGGGAGAACCTAAGAGAGAAAGTTGTCAGAGATCGCCTAGATGATGGAGGTTGCTATCGTCTAGTCGATTGAAGGTAAAGTAGGGATTCATCTAGACGATAGGGCTTGATTCGTCTAGACAATGAAGGCTTTACTAAAGATTGTCTAGACGATGGGGTTCGAAGTCGAGGATAGTCTACACGATGGAAGTGCCAGGTACACGATCGTTGGCTAAAGGTACACAATAGAGTAAAGAAGGTCAAGAAAGAAGATGAACACGATGTTTTACATGGTTCGGCCAAAGATAGCCTAAGCCCACAGAGAAGCTGATGATTTTCTATTCGAGGAGTTACAAAAAATTATTACAAGATAAGTCTGATAGTTTTCTTGATCACTCTGTAAATTTTCACTCTCTTACTTGTACATGTAATTACAAAATGTATATAAAGACAGCTTGTATGTAACTGATTTCTAACAACCTTGAAGTTGTTTTCATTTATCTGTAATAACAATCTCCACCTTGAAAGAAACTTCAAGTGTTTCTTCAGCTTCTCTGAACTGATTGTCTTCTTCTTTAACCTTTGTCTCTCAACTCAAACTCTATAATATCAAGGCACTTCTGAAGTTTGAGCTGAGTGACAGTCTTTGTCAACATGTCGGAGGCATTCTCCGAGGTATGTACTTTCAGAACTTCAACTTGCTTTTCTTCAATATGTTCTCGAATGAAATGATATTTAACATCTATATGTTGAGTTCTGTTGTGGTACTGTAGGTGCTTAGATAAATGTATGGTGCTCTAATTATCACAAAAAATTTTCACTGTATTTTGTTTGATCCCGAAATCATATAGGAGACCCTTTAGCCATAAACCTTCCTTTACTGCATCTGAAAGAGCAATAAACTCTACCTTAGTAGTAGAAAGGGCTACTACTGATTGTAATGTAGCCTTCCAACTTAGGACACACTTTCCATAAGGAAGATAAAACCTGATAAGGATCTTCTCTTGTTTAGATCTCCAGCATAGTTAGAGTCAACATACCCAATCAACTCTGGTTCTCTGTCTGGAAGCTGTTGGTACATTAGTTTAGCACTAGAAGTACCCTTAAGATACCTCATTATCCACTTAGTTGCCTCTCAGTGCCTTTTACCCGGATTAGCCATATATCTACTCACAAGACTTGTAGCATAGGCAATGTCCGGCCTTGTAGACACCATTAGATACATTAAGCTTCCCACAACTTGAGAATAGGGGACAGTTGACATTATCTTCTGATGTTCAATGTCAGATTCTTTAGGTGAATTCTCTGCTTAGAGTTTGAAATGGTTAGTAATAAGAGTAGATACTGATTTAGCCTCTGTCATATGATACTTTTTAAGTAATTTCTGACAATATTGTGACTGATCAATGCTTAGAATACTTTTTTTTTTTCTGTTTCTAATTATGTCAATGCCTAATATTCTTTTTGCATTGCCCATGTCTTTCATTTCAAATTCTGACTTGAGTAGATCTTTGACTTTATTATAGATCTTTGACTTTATTTAACTCTTTCATAGTTGCTCCTGATAATAGCATGTCATCCACATAAAGTAGCAAATAGATAGGATGAGTATAGCTATCAGTGTTTATGTAAACACAACTATCATAGGAGCTTTTATTAAAGCCATTCTTCTGCATAAAGTCATTGAACCTTCTGTTCCAGCACCTAGGGGACTGTTTAAGGCCATAGATAGACTTTTTAAGTAGGCAAATATAGTCTTCTTTCCCTTTAACCTCATACCCCTTAGGTTTGCTCATATAGATAACTTCTTCTAAGAAGCCATTTAGAAAAGCTGTTTTAATATCAAGTAGCTCCAGCTCTAGGTTATTCTGAGCCACAATAGACAATAATAGTCTGATAGAAGTCTGTTTGACCACTGGAGAAAATATCTCATTGAAATCAACACCCAGCTTCTGTGTAAAACCCTTAACTACCAACCTAGCTTTATATCTAGGTCCTTGATCATTAAGGAAACCCTCCTTTAATTTGTACACCCATTTGGATGCAATTGGCTTGTAACCTTTTGGCAAAGGTGTCAACTCCCAAGTGTTGTTTCTGACTAGTGAATCAACTTCTTCATTCATTGCTTTTATCCACAACTTAGCTTTAGGACAACTCATTGCTTTTTCAAAAGTTGAGGGTTCTGAATCATTACATAAATCTGAAGCATTTAAAGTTAAGTAGTCATCATACCTTGAAGGTGGCACAATAGTTCTTCTTTGTCTATCTCTAGCTAGGCTATACCCTCTCAAATCTGGTTCTTCTTGCTTGGGATCAGAAATAGCATCTTCTACTTCTTCTTCAAGATGAGCTAGTTGATCAAAAGGTGATTTAGAGCTTGAAGGATCAGAACTAAGGTTAAGAACTTGCTCCACCTCAATTTTATCATTCTTCATTTGAGGTGCTCTAACATTAGAGTTAGATCCCTGCATATATATTTCATCCTCCCTGAAAACATCTCTGTTTGTGATACATCTCTTCTCTGTAGGGTGCCACATTCTAAACCCCTTAACACCTTCTATGAAATCCAAAAACATACATTTCACAGCTCGGACAGCTAATTTCCCTTTACTCTGATGAACAAAAACAGTGCAACCAAACACCCTTATGTTATTCAGGCTAGAAGGTTGTTTGGTCCACCTTTCTTCAAGGGTTAGAAGGTTAAGAGATGCATGGGGGCATCTGTTTAGTGTATAGACAATGTATGAGATTGCTTCTGCCCAAAATTTCTTAGGAAGTATTGCATCTGACAGTAGGCTTTTTACTCTCTCCATAATAATTCTATTCAATCTCTCTACCACCTCATTTTGCTGAGGTGTATACCTAATTGTCTTGTGTCTAGTAATACCATGTTGTCTACAAAAAGCATTAAACTCTTCTACACAGTACTCAAGCCCATTATCAGTTCTTAGACACTTAATTTGATAGTTAGAAAAAATTTTCAACCATAATCTTCCATTCTTTGAACTTTTCAAATACTAAATCCTTAGATTGAAGGAAATAGATCTAACACTTTCTAGAATAGTCATCCACAAAGGTTAAGAAATACCTGGCTCCACTTAAGGATTGGAAAGGTGAGGGACCTCATAGGTCCAAATATGCACATAGTCAAGGATGGCCTTGGTTGTGTGCTGAGCCTTCACAAAACTCTACCTTGTAGCCTTCCCTATCACACAATGTTCACAAAAGGATAGACTCTGATGAATTCCCTTAGGTAGAATTCCCTGATTAGCAAGAGCTTGTAGACCTTTGGCACTAATGTGTGAGAGTCTTTTATGCCAAAGATCTCCTTCAGTAGGCTGCTTCTGAGTCACAATCAAGGCTGAGTGTATTTTCTAAACTCCTTGAGCAACATAGACACCATTAATCTTGACCCCTCTGAGAATAGGCTTACTGTTCTTCAAAACTTCACAGTAGCCTTCCTTTCCTCTGTATTCACAGCCAGTAGAATCGAGTATGCCTAGTGAAATCATATTTCTCTTCAACTTAGGCACATGTCTGACATTCCTCAATAGTTTGACTGTTCCATCTTCAAGTTTAATTGGGCAGATTGTTAATCTCATAAAGCTCATTCAGCTTGCTCCACATCTTGAATGTTGTCTTTTGGTCGATCACTTGTCTTAGAACACTATCAGACAAATTTAAAACAAGTGTGCCATGAGCAATTAGCTCCATGTTCTCTTTTTCTTCTTCAATTGCAGTGATTGGCAGCTTGGATGGATCCTCAAGGGCCTTATGTGCCCTTTGTTGCCCCAAGATGGCCTTGATCTTCGCATTCCACAAGCCAAAGTCTCTTTTCCCATCAAACTTTTCAATGTCATACCTTGCTACTACCAAAAGTTTCAAGATTTTGCTTTTTTAGAATCTTGACTAATCTTGAAGTTTTCTTACAGGCTCTAATACCACTTATTGGGCTTGATATGAAATTTGGGCTGAGAATTCACTGCAAACTTAAAAACAAATTTGATCTTTGGGCTTATTAAAACCAAGCTCGATGGTGAAAACCAGATACCACCTATGAAAAACACTAAACTCAAACCAGTATGCTAAAAGCACAATATGTGTGAAGAATAATCTTCACTCTACACTTTGACGGTCGAGATTAGAAACAAACACTTATGAGGTTTGAAGACTTTCAATGACTATTTTTTTTTTCTTTGTTGCAGAGAGAAAACGAGAGAAAGAAAATGGAGAACCTGAGAGAGAAAGCTGTCAGAGATCGCCTAGACGATGGAGGCTGCTATCATCTAGTCAATTTAAGGTAAAGTAGGGATTTGTCTAGAAGATAAGGCTTGATTTTTCTAGACAATGAAGGCTTTACTGAAGATTTTCTAGACGATGGGGTTCGAAGTCGAGGAGAGTCTACACGACGGAAGTGTCGAGGTACACGATCGTTGGCTAAAGGTACACGATAGAGTAAAGAAGATTAGGGAAGAAGATGAACACGATGTTTTACGTGGTTCGACCAAAGATAGCCTAAGTCCATGGATAAGCTGATGATTTTCTATTCGGGGAGTTACAAAGTCAAGATAAGTCTGATAACTTTCTTGATCACTCTGTAATTTGTCACTCTCTTACTTGTACATGTAATTACAAAATGTATATAAAGACAGCTTGTATGTAACTTATTTCTAATAACCTTGAAGTTATTTTCATTTATCTGTAATAACAATAACCGATTATTTTTCTAACTTGAACTAATAAATCACTATATTAACGGTAGAAGTATTTTAAAATTTTTTTAAATTTTAGAGTTATTTTTGTAACAAAATATTTATTGTCCTGTTCATATGTTAACAGAAAGAACATTTTTTTAACTCTTTAAAGTTTAAGGTATTTTTGAAATTTTTAAAAATTAAATGGTATTTTTTTATACAAAACATTAAGGAGGTGTTTAGTTTAGCCCCCAACTTGAAGTTTAGCCCATTCCATGTTTGGAGCTCCAAATATAATTGTGGTTATTACAACTATTTATAACCTACAATTATCTATAGGATTATACAATTATCTATAGGATTACTATTTCAAACCCTTCTCTTTGTTATAGTGCATTTATCATTTCCTATCTGATCATCTCTTTTCCTCTTTGTTATAGTGTGTTTATCATTTCCTATTTCATCATCTCTTTTCCTCTTTGTTATAGTGTTTATTATTTTCTACCCAAATTGAAATAACCTGTATCCTAAATACAAACTATTACAACCCAACATTGATTATTATAATGACAAACTATAATAACCACGGATTATAATCACCAACTCATAGCTTCAAATGCCCCCTAATGGTTTTCATCCAAAACTAACTATAAGAGTATTTTAAACTTCTTTTTAGAGTTTAACGGTATTTTGAAACTTTTGAAAGCTCATGATTATTTTTTATTCAAAGTTCAAAGTTTAAATTTCCTTTTTATAATTTAGCTTAGGTTAGATTAACATTTAGTCCATATACTTTAAAAGTTTTTTAATTTTGGTTCATATACTTTCAATAAATCTTAAATACAATCCCTCAAAGTTAACTTTTATTGAAATTGGTTATATAATAATAACAATTTTCATGCAAGGAAAAGAATATGTGAATATGTTTTCAAAATTTATAGTAAAAATACTAATCGATTATAAAATATTTTTTTAATAAAAAAATCAACAATGAACTAGCAGTAGGGATTAAATTTAAGATTTTATTGAATGTGTAGAGACTATGTGTCATGGGGTGATTCCCAAGTAGGAATTTTTTTCACCCTCACGAGTGAGGCCTAAAGAGGTTTTCTTAGTACAGCCGTTAATTTTTCCTGTAAATTACCCACAGAAAAACACTCTCATTCGAAGACTCTCGAGAGGATGAATTACTTGTCAAACACTCGCATATTAAGTAGAGAGTAGGATTATAGAATACAAGAAATGATGGAAATATGCTTACAACATTATTATTAAAAAGCCCATAAAAACCACTCTTTATAAGACTTGAGACTAGAAGTTGTACACCACAAAGAAGATTTTATTGGATACTTCTAACTTCATCTCTTTTTATAGGCATGGATGAGGAGTTATTAGGAAGAAATCAGTGGGTGAGTAAGCTTAGTGGGGTGGCAACCGACCACTACCCACCTATTTGGGCATCAACTCTCCATGGCCTAGCAACTACCCACTCTTTTAAATAACCACCCTGTCATGCCCATTAACTTGAGTAACTACACACATTTCAAGAGTTTACTCCACTTTCCAATTCATCTATATTTCTCAAGAATAACCACCTATGACCTAGGAGGGTAACTTCCCATGATGTAGTTGGCCGCCCAAATAGGGATAACTACCCATGTGAGGGGATCGAATTCCGTGCAGAAGTGTATGAGTGCGTGTGCTTTTAATTTACATTTGGAATATACGAAAAATATACACAATTTTAAACATATTTAACTAAGCATGTTTTATGTAGAGAAGATTTTCAGAAAAAAAGGAATTACCTTTGAAGACTTTCTTCAATATCTTCTCCAAATCCTCGCTGTGATCACGATCTCAGCAACTCTTTTTCAGTTTCGAATAGGACACCACCACCAAGATCTTTCTCGTTATTTTCTGCAAGGAAAATGTTTGTACTTTTTTGGAAGATTGGGAAGAAGTTTATAAAGAAACCTTTTCTCTGTGATTTTGAGTAATGAAATATTGAGAAAGAGCCGATAGAGCATTTGAGATCTAAGAAAAACAATTCTTCTATGTTTTTCTTAAAAATTACAAAACCCCTATGCAAATCAAATGAGAGGGGCGATAACACCCCACACTCTCACGTTAACTCCCCTATAATAGGGGAGTTAACACTTAATTAAATTAAATTAAATGAAATCATATTAATTAAATTAAATTAGATAAATATTAATATATCCATTTAATTAATATTAATTAATTAAATATCATATATTTAGTTAATATTACATTTGAATCATATTCAAATGAATTTTTCTCTCACAAACTATAGTTTTAATATGAATCTAATTTACATTAAATTTAACCTATAGTTTCAATATGTATCTCATTCATATTAAATTTAACATATAGTTTTTGTTGGACTTGGTGTCTTAAATCTCGTGGATCTTGTAGTTTGTAATTTGTAAATACAAATTATTCATTTAATAAAATAAGCAGTATTTTATTCGACATTTAGAATGCATTAACTCAATCCAATAAACTAAAATCCAAGGTATTTTATGTACCTTGAACAGTATGTGATAGACATACAAGTGCATCATGTTCACTTAATAACCTAAAAGGTCTGCAGTATATGGATAAAGCTTGGTGTCTTATCCTAGTGACACTGCGGATAGGACCCACTTTGTAAGTGTTACAAAATATTTTATCCAAATAGTTTATGTGGAGACATGTGAGTGGAGTATCCTGTTCAAAGAGTTTGTATAAGACCAGACAAAGAAATGATTGATCTCTCTTTATAACACCATTAGTTTAAAAGACTAATATTTCATAGGATGACTATAGGTAACTCGATCTAAATCCTGAGTGAGTTATGAACTCCTGTTTATGAGGAAAATACTTTGATTTTTATTGGTAAGAGTGGCCTGAGTCGCCGACTCAATAAGTCTACCATTTTAGGAATTTTATCCAAGTAGAGAGATGGGAACATAATTCCACAAGATGGAACTCACTCTATTCTATTTTCAAAGAAAGTAGATGAATTGCTCTCTTAAGTGCTGACTTTGCGTATTGATGGGTTCCTCCCTCTCATTGGCCTGAGAGGGATTTGTTTATAGTAAGACCATAAACAAGTTGTTCATTAGAGGATTGGTGGGACTTAAGGAGAAAGATGCAATTATAGGGGTAAAACAGTAACTTTGACCCAACTATAATTACAAAAATTTGTGAATGATCAACTTATTGATGACTAGTCATATCTATAGATACAGAAATATATTTACAGTGTAAAGAATGCAGTTGTGGGTCTATAGTGGAATGACTAATAGCATAAATATTGTGTTATTTTCCTCTACTTAATTCTAGGTCGTTACTATGTTTAATTTGTGTATTTTTTTTTTTTTTTTATGATTCTATAGGTTTTGAGTACTTGGAGGTAGAACCAGTCGTTACGAGCTATTTGGGGTTAAATTGGAGCAATTAGAAGGTAATTTGAGCAACTGGACTTCAAAGGGACGTGAACAGATGAAAACACCCCTAGACAGAGCGTTGCAATGCTATAAGGCAGTAGCTGCCTATGTTGGATATAACAAGGCAGCATTGAACGTTGTGAACATTATGACGGATGCACGCACAAGACAGAGTTGCAATGCTGCATGTAGCGTTGCAATGTTGCGACTCTACCCTATATGTTCTTCCCTTTAGGTCAAAAACATCCACCCACCTTTGGCCTCCCGCTGATTTTTCCCTTTTCTTCCCTCTTCCACTTTGTATTTTGGGTATTTATTTAGTAGTTAATCGAGTCATGCCGTATTGTAGCTTCTCATCCTCTATGGGAAGGTAAGATTTTGGTTTCTTAGTTTAGGGATTCAGAGGAACACGCTGTAATTTTGTGTGATTTCAATTTAATGATGTATACAAACTTGTTTATGGGTTTTGATCTGAATTTATATTTATGAATTGTTGATTGACGCCCAATAATTTTTTCATGTGATTCTAATGCTTTGTGATTACCTTGTCGAATGATCTCTTACCGAAGAGTTCCATGAACGTGTTCGGATCGCTCCTATCTCACAGTGACTGAAATACAACAATATACATTCAAACATACAGTTATGCAAACAAAACTTAATTAACGACATGCTAAGAACAAGATAGAACAAGAGAATGAGTGCCATACCAGTTAAAGACGTTCTTCACACTTCGAAACTCAATGCAGCGGAACCCTCCAAGCGATCTACCAACGCGCAGCAGTAGCGTCAACAACGACAGCACGAACACGAACGCCACAGGGACGACACCACCAAAAAAGAGCACCGTGTATTCTCGGAGTGAGAATCCAAAGCATGGTCTTTAGTGAATTTGGTAGAGGAAGGAGGAAACACGGATCGTATAGGTGATAAACAAGTGGGAGGGAAAAAGACGCTATCGCATAGCAAAATGCTTATCGTTTAGGAGAAGCTACATGATCTGTAGTTTATACTGAACGATCGTTTAGGAAATGGTATACGATCGTTTAGCAAACTCGGCACACACTACAATCGTTTAGAGAAGCTATGCGATCGTGTAGGAACTAGTGTGCGATCATTTAGGCGCGAGGTGGACGATCGTTTAGGCGTGAGGCGTCTATCGTATAGGCTCTCGATTCTTTAAGCAATCGTTTACGATTCGCCAATGCGATCTTCTGACTTCTTTTGAACGATCATTCAAAATGAAAACTCTTTTCATTTTAATTCATCGATTACAATAATCGACACTGCCCCACTAACCCATATCCAAACGTGATTTTTGGTTTAATTATCATATAATTAACCAATTTATTAATAATAAATATAATCATATTACATTTTTATCCTATAGTTTGATATCACATATCTACTATAGTATTTTCTCCTCTACTTAATATAAATCATATTTATATCTAATTTCCTCCAAAATAATGTATCTCATACATTTAGCTAATTATATCATATATAATTTAACCAGTCTAATTATATCATATATAATTGAACTCCCTCTTGTCAATTTGAACATTTCAAATCAAACCAAACACTGGTTCTTGACTTTTTCAAGCTATCTAGAAGCCTTAATGGACCCGTGGCTCAAAGCTCCAATGGTCCGTGAATAGTTGACTAAACTCTTTAGCCACAAAATCCACCATCTGTTAACTGTCAGGCATACCACTAAAGACCAACAACTGAACTCTTCTTACCACATATATATTTCTATGTCCATCGAATATAACCAATCATGAGTACGATGACCCTTCACAGATGTTCGTAAGTATAGCTAGGCCAAATTACCATTTTGCCTCTGTAGTTACATCTCACTCCTTAAGTACCCCTGATTCCTCTAATGAACAATACAACATAGCCTAACTATGTGTGAACACCTCTCGGGCCAAGAGAAGGTGTGTGGCGCTACATCGTTCAAACCCTGGAATCAGCCCTTAAATGAGCTATCTATCTACTTACCCCTGCCTCGGGGAAGGAGTAAATTCCATCTTTTATAGTTGAGTTCCTAGCTCCAAAATCAGACGAATACCTAAAATGGTAGATTTGAATCGACGACTTGGCCACTCGCACCCATACAAATCAAAGGACCACCCTCAATGGCAGGAGTTCCCAACTCACTCAGGATTGAGGTCATATTACCTATGGTCATCTTAGTGAAGTGAAGTCTTTGTCATGAACGGTGTTATATAACGAGAGTTAACACTTCGTGGTTAGGTCTTATACAACTCTTTGTATAGGACGCCCCTGCTCGCAGTCCCCAACACGAATGATCAGGATCAGACATCTATGACAGTCACAATACTGTGACCATACAAAAGTGGGACCTGCAATGCCTGTAGCGTTATCAGGATAAGGTTTTCCTCTTTATCCATTATATAGACCTTTTGGTTATCACTCAGACATGATCCACTTGTATGTCACCACATACATGCTTGAGTCACATATAGATAACCAGGGATTTTATGTTTATTGGTTTGTGGTAAAGCAAATAAAACAAGCAACTGAGCAAAATACAAGATGTGAAGAATAAATATCGTATATTAACAACACAAGCTTTTGTACAAAGTGTTTAAAACTACGGATATGAGACTTTAGGCATTAATCCAACACTTGTAATATCTAACACATATTATAGGCTAATCTAGTGGAAGCAATAGGTTAGTTAGGCAAAGGAATGTTCCTAGCAACCTAGGAAAAAACGTATTAATTGTTAATTAGACGTTGGGTTTAACACTCATTTTAGTGTAATCCTAGAATTAATGCGATTTGTTAATTTGTGGTAGGGAATTTTTTTTTTGGTACATTTTGATTAATTAGAATTTAGGCCATTGGTTGGGATTCCAATCAATTGGTTAAGCATAAACAAGATTTAAGTCATAAATTTGTTCAATGATCTAAATTACATTGGGTGAATCCATTCCTCTAAGCTGAGAACATCTCGATTAATTGCGCTTCTATCTTTACTTTTCTATATTTTATTTTCATGCACTTCCAATTATCAATCCACACCAACCCTCCCCCCCCCCCCACGAGCTTCGATGAGCTAATCTTCCGCGCTTCTAAGGTTCACCTCAGACTTGTCACTTGTATTACCAGTTAGTATTAAGTAGTTCGTTCGTGATTTACAAATATTATTTGCATAGGTGCGGGTTTTGGGCGATGATAAACTCGACGTCGACCAATTGGTGTCATTGTCAGGAGGCCAATTAGTTTTTCTTAGTTAGTTTTTTGTTAAATTTTCTTTTACTTTGATTATTTCTTTTTGTTTCAATAAGCATGACAGGATTTCCGAATCAATCTTCGAAGTCCAAAGGTCAAGTTGCTAATTTTGATGATTAGGTAAGTAACCTTTGCCACGAGCTTACCGAGTTGACTTCTTTGTGGTCACTTGGTGAAAAGGAGATTACAGCAAGTAGAGGTGTGCGGGAGTTGCCTACTTGAGGTGGCATCCCACGCAAGCATGCCGGGTTGCATTGGATGCCAGCACCATGTGGATTCGCCAAAGAGGGTATTATGGTCCTTGGACTACGAGCCTCACCACTATTGGCGGGAGAATCCTTTATCATGGATACTCAAGATGGCAACAGAGTTTTGGCAGCCAAGATTTCACAACACCACACCAGTCGACTCATGCTCAGATTTCAGAGTCAGGTATGTCTTTAGTGGTTTTTGTTTTGGAGCTTGTGGAAAGATCTTTATAGTTGAGCAAGATAACCTCCGTAGGCAGCAAGAGTTCAAACGAATCCACAAAATCCTTGCCAAGGCTGAGCTAGGACTGGAATTGCAAAGTCTGAGTGACCTTGTTGCTTGGTTTGCAACTTCAGTTGGGAGGCTGGACGAGTCGTTGCAAGACCATTGCTTTGATTTTTCAGAGACACAAAGGTATGAGGTAGTCCATGTCGACACGGTGGAGGAGCAGGAACCACTTCCTAGAGATTCGTGCCTAGGTAGGAATTTGGAGTTTTCAATTTCTGAACTTGCTAATAGTACTCTTTAGTCTTAGCAGGATCTTCAAGCTTAGTGGCAATGATTGATCACCCATGTTGCCCAGTTAACGAAGGCCACACAGGAATTGGAGAGTACACCAGAGCAGCCCATTTTCTATACCTTAGAGGTCGAGTTCCTTGTGGAGTGCTATTACTTCAGTGATAATGAGGACGTCACTCCATGCTTGCCAGTTTGTGAGGTTAAGGAGAATTTTGAGCCTAAATTTAACGACATCCAGGTGATAGAGTTAGAGGCCAAAATACCTCGCCTTGTTCTGGCTCCTGGTATTTCATGTATATTCGAGTTTTGTTTCCCTAATCCTCACGAGTTTGTTGTGTCATTTCTTTCTTTCGACTTTTTTGGGTCACTTAAGTCTTTCGATTCTTTCTTTTTACCTTTTTTTACCATATTCTAAAAAACCAAAATTCGACCTGTCTGGTTGTTTTTAGAAGATGAGAAACCTTATAGCCTCATCATGCTATATTGACTCCCAAGAAGGAACCAAAGAAATACAAGAATTTCTTTGTACCTTGACAGGGGACATGTCATGTTGAGCAACCGATGTTAAAAACTTGCGCTTCTTGGAGGCAGCCATGTTTTAAAATTTTTCTTTTTTTTTTTTAAGGTTAGATTTATTTATTTATTTTCTTTTTTTATGGGCAGAGTTTTTTTTTCCCTTTTTCTTTTTTTTTTTTTAAATTAAAAAATCGAAAATTAGGGCACAACATCGTAACGTTGCAATCACAACATTGAAGCAGAACAATGTTATAACGCTACTCAGTCGCGAGTCGCGCTGCTCCACATTCCCATTTGTTTTCTCTCAACTCTGAGCACACTCCACCACGGTTTTCTCTCTATTTCTTTGTCATTTTACTTTTGAAACGTGATTTCCCCTTTAATCTTGTTCAAATCCCCAGAGTTTTCTCTAGATCTATAGCCATTTTTGTGGGTTTTTCTCATAATGTGAAAATCTAGCAAGATCTTGGTATTTTCGGATTTCTCCACTTCGAGGGTAATTTTTTTTCATTCCTTGCTTATTATTGCATATTGTTAGTGAATGGTAGGAGATTTCTTGATTTTACATGGATCCTTGCCTGATTTTTGTATGGCTTGAAGATTTGGATATTGTGGATATTAAATATGTAAATGAATTGTTGGGATTTTTCTGCGTGCAGGTTGAATTTTGGTTGAGTATTGAGAGTTGGAGTGGTTTGTGAGTTGAAAATTGAGAAGAAGAGGGTTGTGAGAGTATCTGGGATACCAAATTTTGTGTTTACTATTTGTAAAAGTCTTTTAGAATGGGTCCCAGGAAAGTAGGAAGAAGCTAGGTCAGTTTCAGTGGGGCTGAACAAAATCCCAAGCCAGTTTTTGGGCACCCCAGGTTTAGTTCTCAAGAGGTCTTAGATAGATACCATTACATAGTGTCTTCTAGGAGGCTTGTTCCAGAGAGAGCCTTAACCCTTGAGGCTAATTACTATCCACACTTCACTGATGAGATTCAGGAGAGGGGGTGGGAGTCTTTGGCTGGCCATCATAGTAAGGCATTTATTCCCCTAGTTATGAAATTCTATGCCAACATCGACGAGAGTAGGGACTTCTTGTTGGTTAAGGGTATCAGGGTCCCCTTCTCATTGTCCCGCATCAATGAAGTCAATGGTTTACGTGACTTCAATGATAAGTATGGTTGATTCTACTCCCGTCACTTCTCAGAGGAGGAGGTGATTCAGACCTTGTTGTTGGGTTTTATGTCCTAAAATTCGCAGTTTGTAAAAAGAGAAACATATTCTATAGTCAATAAACTTATTATTGATTCTATAAATTACATATGTAAAAGTCTAAATTCAATAAACTAAGATCCATGGCTATTAAATAAATACTTGAACTTTATGTAGAGACATAGAGATGGATCAAGTTCGAGTAAACAACCAAAACGGTCTATAATATATGATTAAATTTGGGTACTTTATTCTGATAACACTATTGAATGCGCCCTACTCTGTAGCTATAACAAGTTGTTGTAAAGATACTACAAACGAAGTTATCCAGATTCGTTCATGTATTGAGATGAGGAGTGGGGGTATCCTATGCAATGAGTTTGCATAAGATTAGACCAAGAAATAAGTCACTCTTACTTTATAACGATGTTTACTATATAAGACTGACTATTTCACTTAGATGACCTTGGTAACTCGATCTTAATCCTGAGTTAACTATGAACTCCTATTTATTCTGGATTATCCTTAGATTTGCATAGGTGAGGGTTGGCTCAATAGCGGAGACTCAATAAGCCTCCCATTTCAGGGGTAAGATTGGGTAGATAGCTGGAGACATAAGGTGCAAGAGAAATTCATGCCTACCCGATTTAGGGATAAGAGAAAGGTTGTTCTCTTAAGTACTGAATCTAGGCCTTGAATAAGGGGCCCCACCCCCTCATTAGGTTGAAAAGGATCTAGTTTAGTGAATGGATCACAAACCAATTGTTCATTAGAGGATTAGTAGGAACTTAAGGAACAAGACGTAATCTCGGGAGTAAAACAGACATTTGACCCAGCCGTTATTACGAACAACCTGTGAAGGGTCGACTTACTAATTATAGTTAAATCATATGGACATAATATATCTACAGTGGGGAGAGTGCAACTATGGGCTTTAGTGGAGTGACCCACTAGTTAACGAATGAAGATTAATTCGGTGTAAAGAGTTTAGCCAATTAATCTCGGATCGTTGGAGCCCATGATCTGTAGGTCTAGGAGGCCCCCTACTAGCTCGTAAATGGATTAGCCTCAGAGTAGTGTGATAAGTTAATTTGAAATGTTCAAATTAGAATTTAGGGAATTAGTAATTATATAAGATATAATTATGCATCTAATTTTGGAATTAAATGGAAGTGGAGAATTAATTAACATTTAAATATGATTTAAATATTAAATTCATGAAGATGAAATTTGTGTAAAATTAATTTAATATTAAATTAATTAGAATTAATTAAGTTGTTTAATTAATTATTTGTTAATTTTATTTAGAAAATTAATTTTTATAAAATTAATAAAGTTTTCATTTTTGAAATTAAATTGATTTTGGAAATCAATTTGAAATTAGAAAATTGAAAAACACAAACTTTGGAAATGTTGGATTTCTCCACTATCATTCAAGTTGCTCACAAAACATTCACTTGACTCTAGCTTCAATACTCCAAACATGAGCTGCATCTCATGCAACCTTTTTCTTTGCATGAATGTCCTGCAATAAATAAAGAATATAGAAGTGGAATTGATCCATGCAATAGCTGATGAACTTGCTGAAGTTTTGTTGAAAACTTGTAAGGTTGAAGAAGTGTTCTTCAAGTTGCATCAGTGAGCTTGTTCTCCAAAATCCCTTCATTCAAGTTTAGTTTGAGTCTTACAACTCAATCTAAGGCTCCAAGAGAATAGTAGGGAAGATCTTGAGTTGGTTCACAAGAAGAATTGGAGAAGACTTGCAGCTGAATTCGAGATTAAAGAAGTTCGACAAAGATATGACTCGAATCCCTCTTATTATTGTATAGCATGCTTTATTTACAACCAAGTGAATTGTGAGGAAGTGCCACTATCAATCCGTCAAAGACACTGTTGTTATCAAATATATTCTTAGCTCTAATTCTTAAAAACGAGAAAACAGAAAACAAGAAAAGGTTATCAAACTCTAAATAAATATGATTCTCGAAAAATGAGAAACGGAAATCACATAATGGAAAATAGAGACATGCCTTAAAAATTTAATTGAGATAAATCTTCTAACTAGGTAGCAAGCCATGTATTTTATAAGGAATGGAGAGGTCCCTCCCCAATCTTGAATTCCACCAAAGATTTTACCATTCCTACAGTGACCCACGATAAAATATAGTCACGGAAGGGAAGAGGATCAAATCGTTAGTAGAAACCGGATTCTATTACACGACACTCTGCTCGTAAAATTACGCCACAGAATAGTTCGGAGAAGATTTTTCTTTCATTTCATTCAAAGAAGAATTCCCATTCGTAAAATAAAACCAATTTCAGTGTAACGGAATCTAGGATGATGAAGATGATGAACTCTCGCCATCGTCTTCGTCTGAAGAACTTGAATCATCATCTATCCGTCGTTCTGCAATCGCCGGGAATAGCCGCTGCCGCAGATCTGAATTCTGCTGACAATTAGCCGACGGTGTCGCAGTTTCTTTCTTGGAATTTTTCGCTTGCTTCGCCGCAGCCTCAGCTGCTTCTTTCACTTGTTTACAGGTCTTGTCCAACACAATCAAGAAATCGCGTACAATCGTAAACAATCTCAATCCTTCTTCCTTTCCAGAATTTCCATGGAAGTAATCCACTGTGCTCTTCACCAATGCCATTATCTTCTTTTCTTCTACTGCAATCCATGAAATGTCCGCTTCGGCTCCTTCCAAAAATTTCGACAACGATTTGTGGAATTTGCTTTCTTCGTCTAAATTCGTCATCTCGGCGTTTATAAATGTTTTGGTTTTTAACAGAGACTGGCCAAGTTTCGATATCGTCGTCGTTAGCCCATCCGCATCTATGGCAGCCGCTTTTTTAACGTCTTGGAGTTCCGTGCTCAAACCAGAAACCACCTGAAGCCCTAATTGTCGATAATGTTCTGTCGAATCGTCGGTGAAGTCCTCGAAAATTGTATCGCTGGATATTATGCTGGATGAACTCCGGCTGTGTCTGTCAGAGCGGGCTGCTCGTATGCCCTCCGAACGAATAATCTCCTGTACGACGAAGTGTAAGAGTGTGGTCTTGCCGTCGGTTCCTTTTACATCCGCCAGTTTCAGGAGCGTATCGAGCTTGAACGCCTGAGCACCGCCACGGTACGTCCCGTCGTTCATTCGATTGCCAGTTTTGAGAACTGCTTCTAATAGCTTGAGAAACAACCTGCTGTTTTTAAGATTGTTGCAGGCGACCTAACATTTAGCAAGTTAGTGGTTAAATTAAATGTTGTGTTTTAGGAAGTTAATTTTGGATCTTAATATGCTCACCTCTAGAGTAGCGAATGACTCCTTAATGTTATTGACATCTTCAGACATTGATAGCATGAAGAGAAGACACTCTAATCGTTTAAAAGCAAAAGGAACATCCACCAACACTTTGAGGAATCGTTCTGCTGGACCTAGCTGAGAAAGATCCCCTGAAAATAATCTCAGTTTCAGTTCCTCTTCTGTTGTTGGTGCCATCTTCAACAAGGTTTGTAGAAGCTCTGCTGGAAGATCAGGATTTCCTGGTACGTAATTTGTTAGAAACCCTCTGTTAGTTTCATCAATTAAACCAACTGTATATTTTATTCTGTTATCAATTCACAAGCATCACACAAAAGCAAGTTGGATTAAGAGAAAAGGAAAAGAGAGTCTGCCTTCTTCAAGGGCATCCAAAACTTCTGCTGTTGTCACATTCAGTGCTCGTAGGAGAATTGAAAGGTTTTGAGCTTTCTTAGCGTCGATGATTTGAATGTACTGTACTGAAGGGTCTGAAATTGTATCTTTCTTGCGGTCACCTTTGTTAGCTTCTGCTGCTGTATATCCAAACAAGGACTCCATCATCTCCTCATTGAATCTGCCAATTTTATAATGATTAATTTTGTAGTGTATGCATCGAATCCCTCTGCATAATGATTACTATTGAGAGAATTAAGAATTTAAGTTGGCTTACTGGAATGAGCCAGCACTAATCTCGTGCCAGACCATGGATTGCCCAGGGTTAGCAAGAACCTTATCCCAAAAAAAGGGCTTTAACTTGGTCTTTTGGCCTCCTGAATCCGCATCCATACTTGAGCCACTAGGTCCACGCCGATGTGGCCCCACAGCCGCTGCTTGAGATTTACCAGGGATTGCCGTCGGTGGTGCAGGTGGGGGTCGGCCAACTTTCAGGGGTGGTGGTGGTGGGGCTCTAGGAGCAGGTGGTGGAGGTGGTGGAGGTGCTGCCGCTGGTGCCGTTGCCGGTGCTGGTGCTGGTGGAGGTGGAGGAGGAGGCTGAGAATCTAATCTTCCAGGAGGGGGTTTTAGAGGCGGCATTGCTGATGATTTGCCATCAGATGTCGGAGCCTCAGCTATAGAGGTAGCATTTTCAGGATTCGTTGATAAGTTGCCAACCAATGGGGGTGGTTTAGTTCCACTATCAGCATTTACCTCTTTGGTAGCTGAATTTCCAAGGCTGTATGACTTCTGTGAAGAACCTGAAGTATACAAATTACAAAGATGATTTGAAAATTCATCGATGGAAAAAAAATGAGAGAACATAACCAAAAGATAGTACCTTACCTGCTGATAATTCGCTCAAAGATATGTTTAAGAGAGGTCTCTCATCCTTTTGCCCATCCTTCGGATCAACCTTACTTTTTTCACCTCTACCACGGCAGAACACAAGCAAAGCAACCACAAGAACAACTCCCACACCAGCTGCTATAATACCGGCAATTATGATTGTCTGGTTATCATCTTCATCTCCACGCTTCTTTGGAGGGCGAGACTTGGGAGAAGCACGTGGGGGAGGTGGTGAGCGAACTACAGAAGGTTTAGGCAAATCCGAAACATCGGTGTCGTCCGGTGGCGGTTCCGCAGACGGCTCTGGAGCCTCAACAGGTGGACGGCGCTTTCGTGATGGAGACTTGGTTGGGGCATGACTTGGTGATGGCATTGGAGCATGACTGGGAGACGGTGATGGAGAATTTGCTAGTGATTCTGCTTCAGGAGATGGAGATGGAGATGGAGATGGAGATGGAGCTTCATCAGGGTCTGGTTCTGATGAATCTTGCGATACTCTAATTAGATGTCTCATATGAATATTGGACTCTCCACCGAAGAACAACTCAATTGGTTTGCTAAATCGATCAAATACGCCAGAACTTGGTTCAGAACCACGAGAAAGCATAGTTTTCTTTCTTAAACAATCGAACAAATCTTGTTTCATGTCAGGTGGTGGAATTCTTATAGATTCTTTACCCATGTTTTTTTTTTTAATGCAATGAACAAATTCTTCAGCTTCGTATTCCTTCTCTGCTAATTCTTTCATGCATGCCTTCTTGCCCTGTTACCACACTAATATTATATCAGAATATTGTTTTATTTTGCAGATGATGAAGAGGAAAGAAAAAAACAGAAACAAAAAGGTACGAATCACCATTCCCCGCCCATCTATTTTTCATTTCAAATGTAGTTGTAGAAAGAAAGAAAAAAAATATGATTCTGGGTTGAAATGAAAGGAAGAAGAAGGGATTGAAGGAAAATTATACAAAAATATGTGATTACCATATCTGAGGATGTGAAATGGCAATTGGGGGGATTGGCAAGAACCATTTCGACTGTCTTCCTTCTGCCTTCTGAACTCGCAATTGCCAATGCACAAAGGATAGTTACAAAAACAACCACATAACCAGCTCTTCTCAATTCCATTTCTCTCTGAATCACCATCCCATCCGTATTCTCCTCTTCTCATTTCATCGAATTTCAAGGACTCTCTCCTCTTGAATCCCTTTAAACCAACCAATTCCTTGGAATTTTAGAACCTCACCCCTTCTTGTAGAGGGTATTTTTACCCAACTTTGCCAATTAATTCACATGAATTAATTGGAGAATTACAATGTGGAAACGCACAGAATTTCATAATTGAAACGGGCAACCACAAAGATTAATGCATGCCTATGAAAAACAAAATACCAATCAAATTACACCAATCTCACGCACACCTCTTTGTCAAATTTTAAAAAATTATGACGTTTGAGTTTGAATTCGTGGGCTGTGGATGATATTTTTGTTCTTCCTTAGCTGGATTTCTCTTGGGTTTTCTTTTCTGGAATCAAAAGTCGAAACTTTTTCCCTCCCTGATATTTCGAAGATATCTTTTCTTGATATCAGGAAGGGAGGAAAAAAATGATGAGTTAAGCAGACGTGGGGAGAACTATGTGGAAAACCCATGATTGTTTTAAATTTTTTTTTTAAATTCCTTTTGTGCCCTTTTCTTTCAAATCTTATCCCTTTTCACCCCCAACTATCTAAATTTACTATGTGAAATTTTTTTTTTTTTCGATATTAAAATTTGAGTGGCTAATGTAGCGTGGCTTTGAAAAGAAAATTCAAGTTGTCAAGAGGTGATCGGGCAGGGCTTGGTAAGGCAAAATTAATTAAATTTTAATTGAGTGCCACTCTATAATTACGAAGATAATCTATTAAAGAGTAATTGGATCGCACAATTCCAACAAACATGAGCTATATTTAAATAGTGTTTGACCCTTTGACAGCTCAAAATCAAGTTATTGAAATAAATTGAAATTTAGGGAAACTTTACAATTTTTACAACCCCCAAGTTAGATTTCAATCTTAATCATAATTTATGTGGGTTGTGATTATGTATATATATAAAAACTAATCGTAATTTTTGTGGGTTGCGATTATATAAAAGAATGCTTAGAAACACAGTATTGATATTGAAACAAAAATTCCAATCACGTGCATGAACTTTATATTATTTTTTAAATGATTGCTTTAATTGGACTAATAATTGATAATTAGACCAGTTAAATCATAATAGCTTTTGTAACTTTGATACAAAAGTCAAGTATTTGAATCAACAACTTGATGTAATGTTGTCAGTGGGAAATTTAGAACTTCAGGTGAGGATGACAGATATATATAAGTTTAGAAACTTAGCTCATTAACTTCTAGTTTTGTGTTTATATATAGTTTCTAAATTTTAAAAAGATGTCTAATAAGTCTTCAAATATTTTATTTTTATGTTTTATAGATTCCTAAAATATCAATTTTCATCTAATATGATTAGACATTAAATTTAATTTTGTGCTTGAGAGGTATAATTAGACATCTTTTTAAAATCAACGTATCAATTAGCTGCAAAATTTTTAAAAAAGTTAAAGTTCAAATAGACGTAATCTATTTTTTGTCTTATAGAACGGTTACTTTTAAACATAGTATTTTTGAAATCTACTAGATATGAATTTGTTTTAATTTATAGATTTATATATATTTTTAAGGGACTAAAATCAAAACTGAAAGTTTAGGTCATGTTTGGTGATCATTTGACTTTTAGACCCCATTGAGTAACTGTTTGTGTTTTTTGTTTTGTTCTTGAAAATTAAGCCTATTGATGGTATTTTCATCTCCAAATTTCTTCATTTGTAATATACTTTTTATTGATGGTTTAAAAATCTAACCAAAATTTAGAAACTAAAAAAAGTAGCTTTTAAAAGTTTGTTTTGCTTTTGAAATTTAGTTAAGAATTCAACCAATGTTCTTGAGCAATATGCAAATCATTGTAAGAAAAAGAGAGAAAATAAGCTTATTTTTTTTATAAAAAAAAACATAAAAAATAAAAAACAAAATGGTTACTAAATAGAATCTTAGATTTTAGTTTTTGAAAAACTATTTTTGGTTTTTTAGTTTTTAGAAACAAAAACCAGACATGTTTGGTTACTCCTTTTGGTTTTTTGTTTTTTAAAAACTAAACGTTAACAACATTTGACAATTGTATTTGGTTTTTTGTTTTTTAGAAACTGAATCAATAATATGTTTGGTAATTGTGTTTTTGTTTTGTTTTTTTTTTTTGAAAAAAAAAGCTAAAATAAGTTTTCGTGGCTTTTTCAGTTACATATATTTTTATAAGAATAAAGTCAAACTATATTTACAATATTTTTCTATCTAATATAATTATTAACTTTTTAAAGAAATTTCATCTTAATAAATCAATATTAGTATTTTAAAATGTATTGTTTAATCACAAATGAAATGAAAAAAACTAATAGAAATAAAATATCAACAAAATACAATAAAAAAAATTATTTTTGTAAGAACAAATATACGGGAATAAGGAAACAATGAAAATAATTAATTTGAACACAGCAAATTCATATTTTTTTAAAACAATTTTGTTTCTTATATAATGCTCAAGGTGCTATGAACAATCGTGTTCCAAGATAAAATGGACAACTAATCTATGAATACAATACTTTAACCACAAGATTCGACGGACACTACAAGTTGTGAGTAATAGTATATAAAGGAGATAAAAATAATGGGGAGATGAGAATGAGGAGAGCACACTTTTATGGTTTCGTGTATTTTTATATTGATAGGAAAATTACATATTTATAGACTATATGTAAGCCCTCAATCGAACTTAGGATTCACTAGACAATAAGCTATATTAAGAAGTAAGGTAGAATACATATTGGAGTTTGGAAACCTTAGGTTTGGCTAAGTATTTAAATTATGCTATGAAAAGAAGTGGAATAGGAAAAGTTCTAAGTATGGAAACCTTGTGGAAGAACATAGGAAGAATTGAACTCATAGCATAGTGAGGAATTGGGGAATTCGACTAAATGTTAGTAAGAAGGATTGAAGAGCTAAAAATTTTCTAAGTAGGAGGAAGTAGGGTTTGCTCTCGGATTATAGCATAAGCAAGTCCAACATATCACTTAAGGAAGGTATTTTTGGTCGCCTAAGGAAGGACATGTTGAAACACTTAGTTGAACTCTTAGAACAGTTAGATACCATTTGGACATATATTAGGGTGAAGAAGAAGAGAGGAGAGTTATCTTGGACATATGACCCTAAAAAATTGGCCTAGACATAACTTGAACCTTGGACACCTAGGAGAGCTAGATTTGGACGCCCACTTAAGGTGGTGGTCGGATACAAAGGACCAAGGAAGTGGTGAGCTACTTTGGATATACATAGGATGAAGAAGGTGGTGAACTTAAGGAGTGATATGGGAGAGTCGGACGTCCAACAAGAAATGCTAGGCATTGGAAATAAGTCCAACAGGTGGTGTTATGCGTGGACAATGATTACTTGGAGAGCAAGGCCAAATTGACAGCAAAAGTAGGTAGGTGGTAAGCTTAAAAGAAGTCATGACTAAGCCTTAATAGGAGGTGACCACTTATGGAGCAAAGAAGAACCATGCAAGAAGCATGTAAAGACACCTAAAAAAGGAATGTTGTTTGGGATTTGCATGTTGAAGACACCTAGGCATGCATGCATGGAGAGCTATTACAAGGAGAAGGTTTTAGGACCTCTATAATTAGGGGACTTTGAACATTTAATTTTCCCAATCCACTTGTGCCATTTCTGTTTTTCTTGAGCCAAACTCTCGCAAATTGAGTGTAGATAGGGTTTTTGGGATGCCATAAGGTTTAGAGCACAAGAGGGTAAGGAAAATCCAAAAATTAGTGGAGAACGACAATTTGTCTCCTAGCCCAACCCAGACACCCATCATTGGCCTAAATGCCCATCGCCTTAATAGGCCCTCGCATGCGTCTATCGTCGTTAGGCCACCTCGCACGTGCGCCTCATGCGATCAGTTGGAGACACGGTTGTGCCACACGCGTGCCCATGGCCCAACACTAGCGCCCACATCGCACGCCTTCTGCCCATCTGCGAGGCCAGATCACCCTAAACCAGCGATAGCCCATGTCTGTGCACATCAGCAGCACCACCCAGGCCCACCTGTGCGTCTATTCGTCTAGCTCACATGTCTTGAGCGCCCAAACAGTCCAACCGCGCACCCAACTTGTCCTCCCATGACCATTAGAGTGTCAAACCACCTAAGTTGCTCTGTTTTGGTTTTGGTAAGAAACGTCTAGGGCCAATGAGATATTTTGAGTATAGTTCAGCCATAAATTAAATAAATTTAAATTTTAGCGAACTCTAAAAATAAATTAGGGCAGGCTAAAAGTTGGAGAAGCTAGGAGACCAGGAAGAGTCTGGGAAGATTGAAGAAAGGAAATTCTCATAAGGAACTGTGAGTGGTTTTTATTTTCAGTATATTGATTAATACGTATATATGTATGATTTGATATGTTTGGCATGATCTGTTTTATTCTGGTTAAAAACCCTAGATTTAGATAAATATATTTTATCTATGATTTGTATAAAAGCATGTTTCTACCATAATGTATATATTATTTCAACATGATTTATATGGTAAAAGAAATGTTTAGGCCTCTGGTCTGTTGTGGTAAAAACATATTTTCCTATTGTTTAAAGGATGGAGGTTCACACCACTAAAGATTGTTTAAATGTACCCTGAGGAACCACACGAGTGATGAAAATGATCTAGGGATCTAGGTTCTGTGTCTTTGGCGAGGTGTCCCACTAGATAGTCAGAAGATCCTGAGATATGGGAGTTGAGCCAGTAGAAGGAATCTTCGTATAGAATTGTCAGAAGGGACTACAGGTCCAGTTCTGAGCCTATGGCGAGATTCAAGGTTGACATGTGCACATGGTCAGGTGATAATGAGTTCAGGTTTTGATTTTCGGGACTCAGTTTTAATGTGAATCTGGTTTGGAATTTATTTGTGATCATGTCATACTATTGCTTAATATGTTTTATCAAGTTGATGCGTGAAGAGGAAGAGTTCTGAAGTGCTACTGGAAGCCAAGGTCTACCACACTACAGGAACAATTCCTTGTCTTAGGTTTTTTTAAGTGTAACGATCGGATCCTTACATACTATGGTCCGACCTCTACGACATGCATGCTTAGACTTTTCTATTATGAGATGAGTTTTGGTAAAAATCTCAAAAGAACATATCTAAGATTTTATTAATTAGGTAGAAAACTATATAAAAAGTTTATTTTACAAAACACCAGGATCCATAAAACACTAGCGTAGTGATACAAAAATGCATATGCCTATAATAGTGAATTTGATGGTTGGACATTTGAGCGACGTCCAGTTCTGCCACCTACGTTGTGTTCTTACCTACAAAGTTTGTAAAAATAGGATGAGTATGTAATATACCCAGTAAGTAGTTCTCACATAGGGTAGTGACCAAATGCATAATCATGTGCAACATGTTCTGAAAACATATGATTGAGACCGAAAACATATAATAACCTGTGGTGGTCGATTATACTTCTAACGTAAATTTCTCCGCCCTGATAGGAAGATGAGGACTTAGGCAGAAACTAATCCATCTGATGATTAGTGGGTCATGCAATCAGTAGGGCCAAAGTCGCATCCAACATCAACCATTTACATAAACGTAAGATTGGACTAGAGGGGTGCAACCATACATACCTTATTAGTCCCTAGCATAAACTTGACATAGAATTGGGTCTAGAGGGATGCAACCATACATGCCCTGCTAGCCCCAGAAGCATAACCTTTATCTAATTAAAATTTAATCTTATGAACAAACATAATGCATGAGGTCCCTTGTCGATAAACGTATTTTAAACATGTAATGCTACATAACAATAACATAATTATGCAACATATTAAAGGTACACTACCATGAAACACTTAAAGAGAGGGTGAGATAAACTACTTACCTTGACTGCGATCCTAGTTATTCCTTATTATTCCTTATGGTTAATCAGTAGAGTTTTCCTTCTTAAATCAAAAGGAAATTTGGGCAACACTTCCTTCGCGTTTCCTCCTTCAAACTAACATAATTACTTCACCATTTTCACATGATTTTTACTACTGAGTTTTGTTTAAGAATGAGTTTAACTTCCAGCCTAAAGCCTCATATTTATAGCCGTTTCCAGCTTTTCTCTGTGTGACAACTCATTCTACATATGACTTCTTTAAAATTACTTAGGTTTAAGAATTTCTCTTAATAAGACACCTAATTTTGGCTAACGTTTACCCTTACGTCATCAACCTTTGTTTGTATTCCATTTTAAGGTTCTCCATGTATAATCTATAAGATCGTGGCCAAATTCAACGCATAATCCACGCTTCTGTCCAAATCTCGCTCTTTTTGTTCTCATAATCTCGCTCTCTCCAGCTTTCTCGCTAGTTTGGCTCTCGTGACTCTCGCTCTTGCTCTCGCTCTCACTCCTGCTCTCTCCCACTGTCTCGCTGAGAATCCCGCTCTCTCCACTCTTGCGCTCTCCAATTTTCTCTCCAATCTCGCTAGTTTTCACGCGTGGGTTGCCTTCACTGCTTGTGGATTCCACTTTCCCATTTTAACTCTTTCAAATTTTAAGAGTATATGGGCAATTAATTCACCTCCAATTCTTCCAATGAGCATTGCCCAAAAAAAAAGTTATCTACTGCCTTTTGTCTCCTGAATTAGCTAGCATCCAACTTTTAATTAATCCTTCTTAATTCTGCCCCCTTATTCATTATTTTTTAGATAATTAATAAATTTCTTATTTTTTTTCAATTCTAAATTTCCACCCGATTTTCCTATTAAGTTTATATATTTTTCATTCTTAATTATATATTTTATTTGTTTTCCTGCTTTCTAAATTAGGGTTAGGGTATTACATTTACCACCCCTTTAAATAAAATTTCGTTCTGCTTAACATTTAACATTTAATTTCCTGTAGTGTATGCGTATAAATGTAGGTGTTACATTAAGAGTCGTGTAGATTTGATTGTAGGTACAAAGGTTGGAAGCCTCAAGTGTTGGTTATAAAAACAATTAAATTTAGATTGTAATGAAGTAAACTATTGTTTGCAAGTAATAAGCAATATAGTTTAAAGTAGATAGTAAATATCATAAAAGGGGTTGTCTTCATATCTCCTTTTCGGTGAACGAGGTAAGCTCGCAAAGGAGTATAACACTATATATGGCAATTCAATAGTTAGATCTATAGATGAAAAGCATATTCTTCAATTGAGGTTGTCTTTTATTGAAAAACACATTTTCATGAAAGTTGCGGTTTTCTATTTTTTAAACAATAACTTTATGCATATTTTCCAACAACTTTTAACTTTGAATTAATTTTTTTTTAAAAAAAAAATTAAGATGTTTTTTAAAAAATGAAATTTGAGAATTAATGTGAAAATGAAGTGTAAAATAAAACAATATCTTTTATATTATTTACTATTCAATTTCATATAAAAATAGAAATTATTAAAGTGAAAAAGATAAACTTCAAGATATTTTTGTTAAAATAGAAAATAGAAATTAATGTGGCAATGAAGCGAAATGTGAGAAAATATTTGCAACATTATTTACCATTCATTCCATATAAAAACTAGAAATCATTGTTAAAAAAAAAAAAAAAAAAACATAAAATTGATAAATTGAGGCATTAGGACTCAAACATGAATACAAGAAGTTGGAAGCCAGGCACACTGATCGTTGGAACACACTAGGTTATTAATACTTGTTTGATAATGTTCATTTTTTCTGTTTTCTGTTTTTTATTTTATTTTATTTTTTAAGAATTTAACAACTAATAATAATCATATGTTTGATGAATATTTTTGTTTCTTTTTTTTTTTTTAAAAAAAGAATAGAAACTTGTTTGATAACTATTCATTGTTTTTCATTTTTCATTTTTTTTAAAGATTAAAAATAATTTAGTTGTATAATATAAAAATATATAATATGCATCTAGACGCAATAAAAATTTATCAAAGGCTTATATCATCTAATACATTTTCGATGCAAAATTAAAAAGTATAATAAAAATGTTTCTATCTTTCAAATGTTGTCAAATTTTTATTTGAAATATTTTTTCTCGCTCGGGATTTGAATTACATAACATATTGAAAAGTTTTAAATTCAAAATTAAAAGTCAAATGGGCATAACTTAATAGTCATAAAGTTTTGTACTATTGACCTAGAGGTCATAGGTTTAAATTATTTTCAATCCATTATTGTCAAATAAAACTAAAAGTTAAAGTGACACTATATATATATATGCAAAGATTAAAACTTATCTTTCAAATAATATATACATCTATATTGCAAAATTAAAAATTTTAAAAATATATGAAAGAGAAATATGATAAAGTAAGGAAATAAAGAAGAAAAAAAAAGAATAGGTAAAGAAATTAAAAAGAAGATAAAAACTATAATAATAGGTCATTGAAACAACAAAAAACTAAATTGGATATCAAACAAATCCATTTTTCAAAAACTAAAAATTAAAAATAAAAAATCCAAAACTAGTTGGTTATCAACTTATAGATTTATTAATCACAATCTTTAAATTTTAAGGATTAAACTTGTAATTTAATCTTCATATGGATGTAATTTCAAATGCACTAATATTATAAGCCTTTATAAAATTGTTCACCTAAATACATAAAACAAAAATCATTCAATCTATTTTTCTAAAATAATTTTATAAAAGATCCAATGATGTTTGTATATGTATATAAGAAAAGTTAAATGGAATTAGGTTTTTCTAACTTGATTGAAGTGTATGAAAAATTAAATGTTATATATATATTTCAAATTTTAGAAATAAAAAAATTATAAATATAGGTGACGAATAATAAATGAATTAATAACTACTCACTCATTAAATTAATATATAAATATTTTTAGTTAAAAATAAAATAAAAGTAAATTGTCAAATTCAAGATCCGATCTTTGGTCTTATGCGAAAAGATATGTCCAAACTACCGAAACAAAATGTTGCTACTCATTTTTAAGAAGCTATAATAAATGAAACTCGAATATCACTATTTGAGGGACATATATCCTTGATCCCATAATAGATTCATAATCTAGATTGAAAAAAATTATGGTAAACATGCAAAAAAAAAAAAAAAGAGTTTAAAACATATTTTAATAGTTCAATTGAAAATATATTTTTTTAAAACTAATATTGCTTGAACCAAAAGCTGGACAAGATAGAAATTATTTTCTTTAGTTGACAATGTTTTTTTGTTTGGTAGAATATTTAAAAATAATGAAAAAGGTAATTATATTATAATTTAACATTATGCATCTCATCTGGGGATGTAGTAGAGCATTTGCTTAACATGCAAGAGGTACGAGGATCGATATCTCGCAACTCCAACTTTTTCACCATTTAATATAAAAAGTTTTCCTACATTGAGCTGGAAGCAACGTCCTTATATTGGGCCTTCTCTTGATTTTTTTTTTTAAATATCCTCTATAGTTGTATAATATAAAAATACATAATATGCACCAAAAAGTTATCAAAAGTTTACATTTTCGATGCAAAATTACCAAATATAATAAAAACGTTTCTATCTTTCAAATATTGTCAAATTTTGATTTGAAATATTTTTACTCAATTTGAATTACATTGCAATGTAAATGTTGTGTTAGAAAATATTAAAGTATACATATTAAAAAAATTTAAATTCAAAATTAAAATTCATAAGGGACATAACTTAAAAGACATAAAGTTATGTACTATTGACCTAGAGGTCATAGGTTCAAATAATTTTCAATCCACTATTATCAAATAAAATTAAAAATTAAAGTGATACTATATATATATATCAAAATTAAAATTTATATATCAAAATTAAAATTTATCTTTCAAATAATATATACATCTACATTGAAAAATTAAAAAAAAATTAAATATACATATAACATATTGCAAAATTAAAAATTTTAAAAATATATGTAAAGAGAAATATGATAAATAAGGAAATAAAGAAGAAAAAAAATAAAAGAATAGGTAAAGATATTAAAAAGAAGATAAAAACTAAAATAATAGGTAATGAAAAAAAGAAATCTAATTCAACTAATAAAGATTTGAACCATAATCTTGAGATTTAGGAAATTTGTACTAAATAAAACAGTTTTGAAAGCAATTTGAAAATATAGTACAACATTAAAATATTTGTAAATATGGTAGAAATTGACGGGTCAACTTGTAATTTTATTTTAAATTCCAATCCTGTCCTTAGTTGCAAGCGTTTCCATCTTATTGAATTATTTTTTTCCTTTTCTTTCTTCTTGTGTTCTGTGGCTCCCTTTTCTTTCATTTCTTTTTCTCTATTCTTTTCTTTTCTTTTTTTTCCTTTTTTTTTCCTTCTTCTCTACAATTTAGCCTTATTCTTTCTTCTTTGTTTTCTTTTTTTTTTTTTTTTCTTTTCTACGGTTTAGCTTTTATTCTTTTTTCTTTGTTGTTTTTCTACGGTGTACTTTTTTTTTTTTTTTTCCTGATTGCTACGTTGTACCATTCTTCAAGTCTATTGATTGCTACATTCTCTTAAGCCTCTTCACTCAAAATATCTACACAAGCCATTCATATTGATTGATCAACAAGGAGATTTGTTGATCTTAAGGGATTGTGGATTTTAATGAGTTTATTCGATGACTTTATTTCATTGATTGATAGTTTATGTTTCTTCTACCTATGTTTCTTATTTATCATTCTTTATTAAACTTAAGGCTTAGTCTATCACTAATAGTAGGTATCAATGATAAAAAAAATGTAAGTGATAACCACTGCGACTATCATTGATAGCCACTATTATTGATAGATTTAGCGATAGACTGGAGGTACAGTTGCCGAAAGAGGAATTTTTCGGTGTTTTGGGATAGCAACTAATAACAAATTTCTTAAATTTAAAGCTATCACTGATACTATTAGTGATATTCACTGATAGCAGCATCACAGATAGCAGTTATCAGTGATATCAACAAATAACACATTTCTCAAATTGAAAGCTATCAGTGATTGCAACTGATAATACATTTCTTATATTGAAAGTTATCAGTGATAGAAACTGATAGAACACATCTCAAATTGAAAGTTATCACTAATAACAGCTATATATGATAGCCACTTATAGTGACTATCAATGATATTCACTGATAGCAACTATTAGTGATAGCAACTGATGATACATTTCTCAAATTGAAAGTTATTGCTGATAGTACCTACCAATGATAGCTTTCAATTTGACAAAAAAAGAGAAGTAGAATGTAAAATGGTAGTTGGGCATGGATTTTTTGGCCTTTTACCATTTTTTGTTCTATATATGCAATTATTTTATCCTTATACTGCATATTCTATTATTTTGGGCTTGAATTCTATTTATGCAACTAACCTTAAGATTTAATGGTCAAGGAAATAGCTCCTTATGGTTAATTTTCATTTCCATGAAAATAAAAATAGAAACAAAACAGAACAATTGTTTTTGGTTGTTTCTTAAATTTGACCTATTTTTAGAAAGGCTTTTTAAATTTAGAAATAAGAAACAAAAATGATTATCTAACAAGTTTGTTCTTCAAAAATTAAAAACATATTGGGAATGTCCTAAAACTCGTAGCTCGTAACCATGGAAACGTATTCTATTTATCAATAAAAGTATTATTGAAGAATTTATTCAATAAAAGTATTATTGAAATTGAAATTGCATTATGTTATAAATTCCATTAAACGAATCCATGGTTATAGTATGAATATTGTGACTTTATGTATAGACATAGAAAAGGATCAAATTATAGTATATAGCCAAAAAAGTTTATAAGTATATGGATGAGATTGGTACCTCGTCCTTGGGACACTATGGATGTGACCTACTTTGTATATTGATACAAATGATGTGATCCCAAAATCGTTCATGTGGAGACATACGAGTGAGGACGTCCTATGTAAAAGAGTTTTGTATAAGACCGGACCATGAAATATTCACTTATCTTTATAACGACCCTTTACTGTTAAAATTGACTATTTCAATTTAATGATCTAGGGTAACTCGATCTTAATCCTGAGCTAACTATGAACTCTTGTTTATTCGGGATTATCTTTTAATCTGCATAAGTGAGAGTAGTTCACAACACTGCTCAACAAGTCTTCCATTTTGGGGATAAGACCAGATAAATAGCGAGGGACATAGTCCTGTAAGACGGAACTCACTCCTACCCGTTTTAGGGTTAGCAGATAGGTTGTTCCTTTTAGTACTGATTCCTGGTCTTGAACAAAGGGACTCCACCCTCTCATAGCCAAAAGGGACATGGTTCATTAGTTGGACTATAAACCAATTGTTCAATAGAGGATTAGTGGGAGTTTAAGGAGCAAGATGTATTTTCAGGGGTAAAATTTTGATCTACTTGTAAATACGAATGACCTGTAAAAGATCGGCTTACTGATTATGGTTAAATCAAGTGGATAAAAATATATCTACAGTGAGGAGAGTGCAACTATCGAGCTATTGTGGTATGTCTCGGTAGTTAACGAATATTGATTAATTCTGGTTAAAGAGTTTTAGTCAATTAATCTCAAATTGTTGAAACTCATGATCTGTAGGTCCATAATGTCCCTTTACTAGCTCGTAAAACATTACACCTTGGATCAGAAAATTGAGAGAATTTGAAGTGTTCAAATTCGAAATTAGGGTTTGAATTTGAAATGTTCAATTCCGATTTCAGGGTTTGGATAATTATATTCCATATAATTAACGTTTAAATTTATTAAAATTAAACGTAATTGGAGAGTTTAAAATATTAAAATATTGATTATATGAATAGGATTCATGTTTAACTTAGGTGTTTTATTAATTTAATATTTTATATGAAAGTATTATTTAATTAATTAAATATGCTTAATAATTAATTATTTAAATACATCAATTTTTAATTTTTTAGAATTGTTTTTTTAGTTTTTCTTATTTAAATTAATTTTAAAGTAAAATTAATTAGATTTAAAACAACAAATTAAAATTAAATTTTAATTTGATAGTGGAATTATCCAAGTTTTCAAATGTTTTAGTGGATTATTCACTCATGCAATCTGAATTTTGAAAGATTCAGCAAAACTATTTTGCTCTCTAAAACCTCTCCTTTATCCACCTTAATACAACTCAATTTAGAGTTTCCACCACTCAATCCAAAACTGAGAATAGTAGAGAAGTTTCTCTTGATGGTTTACTAGAGATTTTTTTTAGAATAGGTGATATTATTATACAACAACAAGAAGGATCCCACAGCCCGGGATCAAGGCATCAAAGTAACAAAGCACAAGTAAAGACAGGGCAACAAAACCAAAACAAAGCCAACAAGATAAGACAAAAAAAAAAAAAACCAACACATAGACGCAAACTCGCAAACCACCAGGAAGAAAGGCAGAGAAAAGAACCCAAAACCCCACAAACTAAGGGCTACAGCAAAACAGATAACAACGTGAAGTTCAAAAGGAAAAAACATCCGTACATATACTAGATAAGACCAAGAAGGTCAACCCGCCAGGAAGTAGCACGAGCACAAATCGTAGAGATCATAAGGTAAACCAGAGCAAACACCAACCTTGGTCGATCTCCATGTAGCCGCCGATTATGCTCCTGCCAGATGTAGTATATGGACGCACACTACAAAGCACGGAACAACTTACTATGCACCTCCTTACCCGACCCCACTCGACACAATCAACTCAACTCTACATCCCAACCAGCCACCCAATGCGTCAAACCCAACTAACACAACACACTAGACCACACCTCTCTCCTAAATCCACACTCAAAAAATAAATGATCCCGCGACTCCACACGTCCCCACACAGAAGACACCCCTCCTGACAACACACCTCAACTCCTCAACCAATCCTGCGTACCCAACCTGTCCCTCACTGTTAACTACGCATAGAATGAGTGACGCGGAATACCACCCCCCACCCACAAAATACCAGCCTAAGACACCCTAGGACGAGGAGGACGTATACTCTCCCAAGCACTAGTGATAAAAAACCGACCACTAGCATTCGACACCCAAACCCAATAATCCTCTCCTCTCACCCTAGGCCCTGTCTCTTATACACATCTAGATGTGTATAAGAGACAGCCCTAGGACGACGAGGACGTATACTCTCCCAAGCACTAGCGATAGAAAACCGACCACTAGCATCCGACACCCAAACCCAATAATCCTCTCCTCTCACCCTAGGCCCTACTGCCTGGATAAAATCCCAGATCTCAAGCAGCTCCTAAGACACTGTAGGCCACTTCCAACCTCCCTCACCATCCAAGAACTCTGACAACCACGCTTCCAAACTACTCCTTGCATCATGAACCACTGTAGACCCATATGAATAAAAAATCGTGCCCCTCGGCAGCCAAGGATCCCACCAAACAAAATAAGACCGTCCATTATCAATCATCAAACGAACCAGATGCTTGAATCTATCTCTACTTCGCAAGATAACCCTCAAGCATCAAGATCTCCCAACCTCACTTCGAACAGCCCACAACGACCGCCCACGTAAAACATACGCCTTCACCCACACCACCCATAGTGACCCCGATTTAATTAAGAGAAGCCAGAGCAGCTTCATAATAGCAGCCTGGTTTCAAGATGCCACATGCTTCACTCCCAACTCCCCTCCCAATGGCAAGCACACCTCATCCCACGCCACCCGTGCACCACCCCGACTCACCACACTACCCTTCCATAAATAACTACATAACAGACGATCAACCTCATGAGTTACACACGCAGGTAACACGAATATGCTAAACCAAAAAACCTGAAAGGATTGTAAAACATACCTAACAAGCTGCAACCTCCCAGCGAAGGAGAGGGAACTCGCTGCCTAGCTTCTAATACGAATTGTAATCCTCTGTATCAAAGGCGTACAATCCACAGCCCTCAACCGACTCGCCAATAAAGGTAAACCCAGATACCTAACAGGCAATAAACCAAAAGAGACACCCATATACGCAGCTAGTTCCTCCGCCTCCCAGACTCCACACCCGCAACAAACATGGAACTCTTCCCAACATTTGTAACTAACCCAGACAGCTCTGCAAACTCTGTCAATACCTGCCTCACAAACTCCAAAGAATCTCTCTCAACTACACATAAAATCATCTACAAAAACCAAATGAGTTAGGCCCAAGTGCTCACACCGATCATGGTACCTAAATCACACAGGAAGTTTATTCAACAACCTAGACAAGACCTCCATCACCATCACAAACAAAAAAAGAGACAATGGATCCCCCTGCCTCTACTCCTTCCTACAAGGAAAAAACCCTTCAAGGGAACCATTAATCATCACAGAGAACTTAGGTGAAGTAATACAAGCCCTTACCCAACTAACAAACTGAAGGGGCGTACCTATAGCCAACAACACACCAAATAGAAAATTCACTGAATCGTAAGCCTCCTGAAGGTCTACTTTAACACACAACGCGACTTCCTTCTGCCCTCCTTATAGCTCCCCACGAGTTTCTAACACAATAAAATGTTAATGAAAATCGACCTACCCGGAACAAACGCAGACTGATTACAACTGATGAAATCAGGCAACCACAACCGCAATCTCTCAACTAAGATCCTCGAGATACACTTATACACAACATTGCAACATGAAATAGGACGAAACTCCTTCATACGTTCAGCTCCTCGCTTTTTAGAGATGAGAGTAATAGCAGTAGAATTAACTCCACCAGGCAGGTAACATGTTTAAAAAAAATTCAGCAGCGTCACAGAAATCATCCCCAACCACACTCCAAGTAGCTCTGTAAAAATCCACTAAAAACCCATCAGGCCCAGGAGCCTTCCCAGACTTCATCGAGAATAAAGCCTTCTGAATCTCTTTCCGACTCACTGGCCGACCAAGTGCCTCCACCCTCTCCTCGGGCCAGCTAATTGCACAATATCCCCAATTCGGGCAGTAAGATCTACTGCACATGCTAAGCCCCTAAGCAACCCCGAAAGAATTCTACTGCCACCCCTGCCACCCTATCATGCACTGTCTGGCGAGTCCCCCCAGCATTTACGACCGTAAATAAACCACTGCAGTTGCGACGAGAACGAACACAACGATGAAAAAAAGCTGTGTTCATATCACCTAACTCCAGCCACTGCACCCTGGCCTTCTGTTGGAGCGACACCTCCTCCAATCTCGCCACTGACCAAAACACCTCAGTGGCCCGAGCCACCTCCGTATACACCGACTCTGAATCAGGATTCCTTTCTACCGCAGCCTGAGCAGCCTCCATAAACCTGCCTAGCCGCCCGCACCTCATCAGCTAACACAGAGATATGCCTACCAAACGATGCACGAAAAACCCGCTTCACTGCCTTTAAATTTCACACAAAACTAACCATAGGCAGACACATCCTCAGACCTTCTCCACACTGACCTGATAGTATCAAGAAAACCCTCTGCCTCCACCCAATGAGAAAAATAACGAAACGTAGGAGGCGACCTACTCCTCGTCTCCCCTGTAGAAACCAGAATAGGGCTATGATCAGAAATCCCCCACTGACTAACCCTAACCTCCAATACGGAAAAGCTACCTTCCATGCCTCATTGGACATGTATCGATCTAAGCGGTGCAAGATACCATTCCCCTGAAGTTTACTAGTCCAGGTAAACCAATTACCTGTCACACCCAACTCAACCAGATCCGCCTCCAATAATACCTCATCAAACTCTTCCATCTCACTCAAGCTAGGGCAACCACCAAAATCCTCTGAACTACTACGAATATTATTAAAATCCCCCAAAACAATTTCAGAAAGCTGCCACGAGGCACACACATCAATCAACTGAGACCATAAATTCCTCCTCTCGCTCACGTGATTAGAGAGGCATACACAACACCAATATGTACCCTAGCACTGAATACAATATCCACTAAGATTCCAGAAACGAATTGATCCCCACTGACATCAATGGAAAAGTCATAAACACTCTTCCGTCACATCACCCAAATCCTTCCAACTCCCTGCACACTATAGCTACACACATAACTCCAGGCATCACCAAACCTACCCGTCACCATACCAAAATTTTCACGACGAACCCTTGTCTCAAGCAAACAACAAAAAGTAACAAAGGAGGAAGCCAGAAAGTCTGCCACCACCCTACACTTGACAGGGTCATTCAACCCCCTAACATTCCAGGAACACCAAATCATGAATCTTGCAAGAGATCACACCTACCACTTCCCACTAGGCCTTTGTCCAAACTCCCGAACATCCCATCCATAACAAGCAGCGGATCAGGATCTGCCTGCACTAGAGCCAATGCCAACAAGTCTCCCCCCTTATCACACAAAACATCAAACTGATTACGATCATCAACATGCTTTACAGACCCCATAATTCCAGGGGACCCATAAACTACTCTGCTCTTCAAGGGCACCGTACCTGGTGACCCACTACCACCTCTATGCCTTACATCTTCTCTATCACGCCTACGTCGACTAACCATATTAAATTCTTCAACCCTCTCCGTGCCTTTAATCTCATCCACTACGCTAACTCCCCTCGCACCCATACCTAAGTCCTACCCCTTCCTCACACTCTCCATTCCCCCGTTCTCCTCCAAACACCCCTCATTGACTGCCACAATACACAACTCCTGACCCTTCTCCACACCCTATTGCTCACACACCGCCCCAGTATGCCCAAAGGAACCAGCAAGAACACCTACAAGGTTTCCACTCATACACTACTGGAATAATAAACTCATGACCCCGCATACTAACAATGACTGAAGGGGGCATTAACGAATCACCATCTATCTGAACACAAACCTTCGCATACGATAACCGTCGCCGCTCTCTTGTTGCAACATCAAAAGAGACAGGTTTACCCACGACACTAGCTAACACTGCTAAACCCCTATCCATCCACAACTCTAGGGGAACACGCTCCATTTTAATCCAGATAGGAACATAATAAAAAAAACAAAGGTTTCAGGAACAATACCCGGAGACCAGTGTAATAATAAACGAGCTTTCCACCCAAGTGCCACAGACCATTCTCCAGCACCCAATCCCGTGACTCTACCTTTTGAAAATTAAAGATAATCAAACCATTATCCAATAAGGTAATAGTTGGCATCTCTACACGTCCCCAAATTCTCTGAATAAGACGACAAATAACAGAATATGAGAGTTTGACATCCACAAACTGACCCACTAGAGATTTCTCC
This sequence comes from Benincasa hispida, assembly GCF_009727055.1. NCBI lineage: Eukaryota > Viridiplantae > Streptophyta > Magnoliopsida > Cucurbitales > Cucurbitaceae > Benincasa > Benincasa hispida. Next base: position 35,486,881 of record NC_052358.1, on the reverse strand, counting down.
CACACACAGACACCCTCATCAATAATCTCCTCACAAGGTTCAACAATAACTTTATCATTTTCAACCAATGGGGGAATGAACTCCAAATTACCCCTCAACTTTATCATTTGCAAATATTTTAAAAATGTAATATATTTTTAGATTTTTTCTCTTATTCTACTATGTATTACAAATATTTATTTTTAAATTAATATTGCTTGAACCAAAAGCTCGATAAGATATAAATTATTTTCTTTAGTTGACAACGTTTTTCCGTTTGGTAGAATATTTAAAAATAATGGAAAAGATAATTAAGTTATAATTTAACATTGTTCATCTTATTCGGGGATGTAGCTCAGATGGTTGAGCGCTTGCTTAGCATACAAGAGGTACGGGGATCGATTCACTGAGTCAAAATCTCCACGAATTTCTCCTTTGATCCAATCAGAAAAATCCTTATTTATCCAAATCTATCATGCAACTATGTTAAAGAGGGAGATTGGTACTCAATCTTCCGCTTAATTGAGTGGATTAGGTGTAGTTTCAAAATGGAAAAGTGGGAAAAATAAACTCCCCATTTTAAAACTATTTTCTTTTTAATTCAATTTTGATTTTTAATTAAAATTATTAAACTAAAATTAAATTTTAAAAAATTATGAATTTGAAAATTCAAATTCAAAAAAATAAAATAAAATATTTTGTTTTAAATAAATAATTAAATACATAAATTTAATTAATTAGTTTATTAAATAATTTAATATCAAATATTAAATTAATTAAAAACCTAATCCAAAACATGAATCCTTATTCATGTAATTTTTAAATCTAATTTAAATGTTTCGAAATCTCCAACATGTTTAGTTCGATAATTAAACGTTTTATTATATCAGGTATAATAATCCAAACTCTAAACTGAATTTGAACATTTCAAATTCACTCAATACACTATTCTCAGTTTTTAATCCTTTTACGAGCTAGTAGAGGGACCTAGTGGACCTACAAATCATAAGCTCCAATGACTTGAAATTAATTGGCTAAACTCTTTAAACCAAATTAATCAATATTCGTTAACTACCGAGCCACTCCACTAAGCTCAGTAGTTGCACTCTTCTCATTATAGATATATTTCTGTCAACTTGTTTTAACCATATTTAGTAAGTCGATCTTTCACAGGTTGTTTGTATTTACAGCTAGGTCAAAATTACCATTTTACCCCTTTAATACAACTTGCTACTTAAGTCTCCACTGATCCTCTAGTGAACAATTGGTTTATCGTTCTACCAATAAACCAAATCTCTCTCAACCATGAGAGGACGGGACCTCTTTGTTCAATACTAGGAGTCAGTACTTAAAGGAATAACCTATCTGCTAACCTTAAAACGAGTATGAGTGAATTTCGTCTTGTAGGACTATGTCCCCAACTATCTATTCGGTCTTACCCCCAAAATGGGAGGCTTATTATGCCACTCTCACCCATGCAAACTAAAGGATAATCCCGAAGAAACATAAATTCATAGTTAGCTTAGAATTATGATCGAGTTACCTTAGGTCATTTAATTGAAATAGTCATTTTTAACAATAAACGATCATTATAAGAAAAGTGACTATTTTGTGGTTCGGTCTTATGCGTATATCTTTTGCATAGGATGTCCCCACTCAAATGTCTCCACATGAACGACTTTGGGATCACATCGTTTATATCAATATACAAAATGGGTCACATCCCTAGTGTCCCCAAGATAAGGTACCCAACCTTATTCATATACTTATATACCGTTTTGGCTACATGTTGGAGTTGATGCCCTAAATCTCGTAGGGTCCTGTAATTTGTAAACATGTGTATGAACAAACATTTGTGAAAATATAAATATTGTAGATATTGACCGGTCAACTTGTAATTTTTTAGATATGAACAAACATTTGTGAAAATATAAATATTGTAGATATTGTCCTGGTCTTATTCAGAAAAACTAAAATAATAGGTAATGAAAAAGAGAAAGCTACTTCAACTAATAAAGATTTGAACCATAATCTTGAGATTTAGGAAATTTATACTAAATAAAACAATTTTGGAAACAATTTGAAAATATAGTACAACATTAAAATATTTATAAATATTATAGATATTGACCGGTCAACTTGTAATTTTTTTATAAAATTCTAATCATGTCCTCAATTGCAAGCGTTACCATCTTATTTAATTAATTTTTTTTCCTTTTCTTTCTTCCTACGTTTGTGGCTCCCTTTTCTTTCATTTCTTTTTCTCTATTCTTTTTTTTTTTCTTTCTTCTTTGTTTTCTTTTTTCTTTTTTTTTTCTACGGTTTAACTTTATTCTTTATTCTTTGTTCTTTTTCTACGCTCTAGTTTTTTTTTTTTCCTGATTGTTACATTGTACCATTCTTCAAATCTATTGATTGCTACATTCTCCTAAGCCTGTCCACTTAAAATATCTACAAAAACCACTCATATGTCTAACTTCTTTAGTACCATTGATTCCTTTAATGAACAATACATAGTCCTACTATTAGTTAACACCTCTCGGGCCATGAGAAGGTGTATGGCGCCACATCGTCCAAGCCCTGGAATCAGCCCTTAAGGGAGTAATCTATCTACTTACCCTTACTTTGGGGAAGGAGTGAATTTCATCTTGCATAGCTAAGTTCCCAACTCTCAAATTAGACGAATCCCCAAAGTTGTAGGTTTGAGTCAGCAATTCGGCCACTTGCACCCATGCAAATCAAAGGACCACCCTCATAAGCAGGAGTTTCCAACTCACTCAGGATTAAGGTCATATTACTTATGGTCATCCTAGTGAAATGAAAGTCTCTGTCATGAATGGCATTATATAACGAGACTAAACACTTCGTGGTCCTATCTTATACAAACTTCTTTGTATAGGACACTCCCGCTCGCATGTCTCCACATGAATGATTAGGATCAGACCATCTGTAGCACATCACAACACTTGTAACTATCTACAAAGCGGGCGGTATCTATAGTGTCACCAGGATAAGGTTTCCCTCCTATATCCATATACTACAGACCATTTAGGTTATCACTTAAGGCATGATCCACTTGTATGTCTCCACATACATGCTTAAGTTACAACGACAACTAGGGATCTTAGTTTATTGGTTTGTGGTAAATGCAAATAAAATATCTCATATTTCATAGACAATAGTGAAGAAAATATCTCATATTATTACATCACAAGCGTTTGTTCATACAAGTGTTTACAAATTACAAGACCTTACGAGAGTTTAGGGCATCAACCCCGACAATCTCCCACTTGTCCTAAAGCGAGTGTGTGTACAAGATAAAGAAAATTACAAAACAATAAACTAGGGCACTAAGGCCCAATACAAAAATCTCCCATTTGCCCTAGTCCAGCCGCGGGCGGTCCCATAGACCCATGCTCTTAAGGCGACCCTAAAAAACTGTAGCCGTGAGAGCCTTCGTAAACGGGTCAGCAACGTTGTGCTCCGAAGCTATCTTCGTGACTATCACGTCCCCTCGATGTACTATCACATGGATGAGATGATACTTCCGCTCTATATGTTTGCCACGCTTGTGACTCCTAGGCTCCCTGGAGTTCGCCACAACACCACTATTATCATAATAAAGGGTGATAGGCCTAGACATATCTGAAAAAAATTCCAGAACAGTCAGGAAATTCCTAAGCCAAACAACCTCCTCAGTAGCTTCACATGCCGCTACATACTTGGCCTCCATCGTGAAGTCAGCGATGCACCCCTGCTTAGTGCTTTGCCATACTATAGCTTCTCCATTATGGTTTGAAAGTTAGAGTCCATGTATCTAGTAAGAATCAAATCTTTATATCCATACACAAACATGTAGTCCCTCGTTCTACGAAGATACTTGAGGATGTTCTTAATGACGGTCTAGTGACTCTGTCCTGGATTAGACTGATATCTACTAACTATCCCACAGCGTAGTAGATGTTAGATCTAGTACACAACATCGCATACATCAAACTGCCAACAACGGATGCATAGGGGACCCGTCTAATCTTTTCAACCTCTTAAGGTGTCGTAGGACATATTTCCTTAGACAATGTAACTTCATGCCGAAAAGGAAGTAAGCCCCTTTTGGAGTTCTGCATCGAGTACTTGAGCAACATCTTGGCAATGTACGATGCCTGAGATAGTGCTAGCACTTTGTTCTTTCGATCCCGAAAGATCTGAATACCTAGAATAAACTGAGCCTCTCTCAAATCATTCATTTGGAGTTGGGTCGCTAGCCAGTTCTTAACTAATGTCAGTAAACCTACATCATTCCCAATGAGTAGGATATCGTCTACATACAATACTAGGAAAACTAGTGAACTGTTGATGATTTTCTTGTAGACACAAGGCTCATCAACGTTTTGGTAAAAGTGATCGCAGTCTCAAATCTAATGTTTCAAGATCGAGACACCTGTTTCAACCCATAAATGGACCGATTCAGTTTTCAAACCTTTTGCTCTTGACCTTGGGTTATGAATCCCTCGGGTTGCACCATATAAATGGTCTTCTCAAGATTGTCATTCAGAAAGGTAGTCTTGACATCCATTTGCCATATCTCATAGTCATAATATGAGGCAATGGATAGGAGGATACAGATAGACTTTAACATAGCAACAGGTGAGAAAGTCTCCTTATAGTCGACTCCCTCCACCTGGGTATAATCCTTTTCCACAAGTCTAGCCTTGAAGGTTTATACCTTCCCATCAGCATCTCGTTTCCTCTTGTAGATCTATTTATAACCTATAGGTTTTACCCCATTAGGTTGATCTTCAAGATCCCATACTGAGTTGAAATACATAGACTCCATCTTGAGATCCATGGCTTTAACCCATTCATCCTAGTCAACATCCTCTTTTGCTTTCTGATAAGACAGCGGATCCTCAACCTCGCCATCGGCTACCATAGCCAGGATTTCAGTGAAATCCATATAGAGAATAGGTAGGTTTGCAACCCTCCTACTAAGTCGAGGTTCCCTTAAATTTTGAGGTGTTTCTGACCTACCGTATGAACTTCCATTAACAACTCTTGTTGATGAAGCAGGCCCTTCAACAACTCTTGTTGAAGCTTTAGTAGTTTCATTGGAAAGTTCACGCAACACGATCTTACTACGTGGACTGTGCTCCCTCATATGATCCTCCTCTAGGAAGGTAGCATTTGTCGACACAAACACCATGTTTCCCTTAAGATCATAAAAGTAACCCCCTCGTGTACCTTTGGGGTAGCCTACAAATAGGCACAACCTCAAACGTGGTTCTAGTTTCTTTGGATTGGTCTCAAACACATGTGTTGGGCAACCCCATATGCGGAAGTGATGCAAATAAGCTTTACGCCCATTCCACAACTTCAAAGGTGTTCTAGCAACATTCTTGGATGGAACACAGATGAGGTTATAAGCTACAGTCTCCACTGCAAAACCCCAAAACGAGTCCGATAAGGAAGCGTAACTCATCATCGACCGAACCATGTTCAACAAGGTTTTGTTCTCCTCTCCGATACACCATTCTGCTGAGGTGTACTCGATGCTGAGAGTTGGGAAACGATTCCATGTTCTATCATATAGTTCTTGAACTCAGAATCCAAAAACTCTCCACCCCGATCCGATCAAAGTGTTTTAATCCGTTTATCCAATGCGTTTTCAACTTCAACCTTGAACTCTCTGAACTTTTCATAGGATTCAGACTTGCATTGCATCAAATAAACATACCCATACCGAGTAATCATCAGTAAAAATGATGAAATACTCATAGCCCATTGTGACAGAATAGTTATGTATTTTCTAAGTTATGCTGGACACCTCTCGGGTGGAAGCAATTGAATGAACTCTTATCAAAGAGAACCTATGAGCAGAAGCAAGATCTTTCCAAGCCCATTGTGACATAATTAAATGCATTCACAAACATACAAAATAGTTATGCATTTTCTAACAAATTACAACATGCTCTAATAAATAAATACAAACGGAACGAGAGACATTGCTTTGAAGAACTCTTCTTCCACTGATCTCTCGCTCTGTTCAAGAACTTTGAGATCAATCTCTCGATCTTGCCCAGATCCCCTACCAATTCATGTAGTAGTCACGAACGATCTTCTCAATGAACAAGTAACCTCTTAGACACATCACTTGGAAATCTTGATATTCTCGGAGTGAGAATCCAGGAGGTGTTGGCTCTGTTGGATTTGGTAGAGGAATGGAGGAAACAACGATCGAACCAAATGATCAAGCAAGTGGGACAATGTATTGTCCATCATGTATAGACTTAATGTGCTTGATCATTTAGTAAAACTCAGCAGGTACACGATCGTTTAGGAAAACAGGCTTGATCGTTTACACGATCGTTTAATGAATCTCGCTTGCCACGCGATCGTTTAGTAAAATTCTTTACATGATCGTTCAGTCTAGTACACAATCATGTAGACTCTCGCTTAGAAGGCTATTGTATAGTCTCTAGTTAGCTAAACGATTAGTAGTCGCACTTAATGAAGTGATCCTTTAAAAAATGAAAACATTTTTCATTTTATCCTTCAGTTATGAAAACTAAAAAATAACCTCCCACTTTCATGCATAGTTAAGGGAGAAACCACCCACAATTATCATATAATTATTTAGTTATAATTAAGTATAATATCTAACTTATCTTATTATATTTATAACCTATAGTTTTAATCTCACATCATATGTAACATTTAAACCATAGTCATTTTCTCCTTTATTCAATATAAATCATATTTATGTCAAATTCCTCCAATTAATGTATCTCAAACATTATGTCAACTATATCAAATATAATTGAACCAATTTAATTATATCATATATAATCAAACTCCCTTGTGTCAATTTGAACACTTCAAACTGACCCAAAAACTTATTCTCAATTTGAATCCATTGAGCTACCATGGGGACCTTATGTACTTGTAGCTTGAAGTTCCAACGATACGTGAATAGCTGACTAAACTCTTTAATCACGAGATCCATCATCTATTAATTGTCAGACACTCTACTAAAGACCGACAACTGCACTCTTCTCACAATAGATATATTTCTATGTCCATCGGATATAACCAATCAACAGTACGATAACCCTTCATAGATCGGCCGTAAGTACAACTGGGCCAAATTACTGTTTTGGCCCTATGGTTATATCTAACTCATTAAATACCGCTTATTCCTCTAATAAACAATACATAGTCATACTCTTAGTGGACACCTCTCGGGCCATGAGAAGGTGTGTGGCACCACATCGTCCAAGCCTCAGAATTAGCCCTTAAGGGAGCAAGCTATCTACTTACCACTGCTTCAGGGAATGAGTGAATTCCATCTTGCGTAGCTGAGTTTCTAGCTCCCAAATCAAACGAATCCCTAAAGTGGTAGGTTTGATTCGACAATTTGGCCATTCGCACCCATGCAAATCAAAGGACTGCTCTCATAGGCAGGAGTTCCTTAAAGGAAATCGAAACTCGAGATTTCCGTGAGCAGCGGAAGCAAGACTATTCCAAATTACAATCATGAATCAACAATACATTTATAGTCGACTTCAATACAAACAGTTATGCAAATATACAGAGAAATTACAACATGAACATCAAATGTACAGAAGGAACTTTACGCACATATACAGAAATGTCTCCTCGCTCTTTTGTGTGACTCTAATCGGACAACCACAACCACGAACGCTCAATCTACACGATCGCAACACCGCACGAAAACAGCACGAACAATTCGCGCTCATTCTCAACGATCTCCTCGGTCACGAACTTCTCCGCAATAGCGACTGGCCTCCACAACACCATGAACGACCTTAAAAAAACCTCAACAGTGTCGAGTTGAGTCTAACACCACCAACAAGGCGACCTTGGTATTCTCAGTGTGAGAATCCAGAGGGTGGGCTCTGTTCAAACTTGGTGTGTGGCAGACGAACGGAGGAAAGAACGATTGTATACATGACTGAGCAAGTGGGAGAAGTCAGAGTTTTATCGTATAGGTCGATGCCCAATCGTTTAGATAAAACTATACAATCGTCTAGCAAAAGCTATGTGATTGTTTAGCTCTATCGTTTAGCTCGGTCGATTCTACACGATCGTTTAGCTTGGGCCAACGATCGTCTAGCAAAGCTATGCGATCGTTTATTAAACACTACACGATCGTTTAGCTAGCACCTGCATGATCGTTTATCTAGCCTAGCTGTCGTTTAGTAAATCTATATTTACTTGACGACTTCCGTGAGTTTATTTTCACTAGAGAGAAAACTCAAAACTTTTAAATCTTTTGTAAAAACCTCTTTTTCAAAATAGGAAATCGATTTCCTTTTAAAACCTCACGGTTACCATGATCAATAACCACCCACTACATTTGGTTATTTAAAAGAAAAAGTATTAATTATCTAATAATCAATATTATTATAAATATAAATGATAACCAACTTATCATACTATATTTATAATATATAGTTTTAATATTTCATCTCATGAAACATATAAACCATAATTCTTTTTTCTATTTCATGGTACTTAATGTAAATCTCATTTACATCAATTCTTCCACTAGATGTATCTTATACATCATACCGATTATATCACATATAATAAAAATACCTCTTGTCAATTTGAACATTTCAAATCAACAACAAAAACTTGATCATTCAACATGAATCCAATTACCGAAAGGGACCTCATGGACCTGTAGATCCGAAGCTCCAACGATACGTGAATAACTGACTAAACTCTTTAGTCATGGGATCCACCATCCGTTAACTGCCAAACACTCTACTAAAGACCGACAGCTAAACTCTCTTCACTACAGATATATTATGTGTCCATTTTAACCAATCAGCAGTACGACAACCCTTCACAGATCACTCGTAAGTACAATTGGGCTAATAACCTTTATGCCCCTATAGTTACATCTGTCTCCTTAAGTACCACTGATCCCTCTAATGAACATAAATCATAGTCCTACTATGACTGAGTCTTCTCTTCCAAAGAGAACCCGTGGCCACTATGTTCAAGCCCCAGAATCAGCCCTTAAGAGAGCAATCTCTCGACTTATTCCTGCTTTGGGAAAAGAGTGAATTCCATATTGTGGATTGAGTTCCCAGCTCCCAAATCAGACAAGTCCCCAAAAAGGTAGGCATATTGAGTTGGCAATCTGGCCACTCTCACCCATACTAATCAAAGGACCGCCCTCAAAGGCAAGAGTTCATAAAACACTCAGGATTGAGGTCGTTTATCTATGGTCGTTTAGGTGAGATTTAAGTCTCTAATATCAACGGCGTTATATATAGAGTCTAGTCATCTCTTGGTTCAGGTCTTATACAAACTCTTTGATATGACACCCCCGCTCCACGTCTTCACATGAATGGTCAGGATCAACCATCTGTAGTAGTTTACAACACTTGCAAACCTCTAGTAAGTGGGTCGTATCCGTAGTGTCACTAGGATCAGGTATCCCACCTTAATCCTTATACTACAGACCGATTTAGGTTATCACTTAAGGCATGATCCATTTGTATATCACATATACATGCTTAAGTTCACAAAAAATAACCAAGGAGCTTTGTTTATTGAATATGAATAAATGCCAGAATTAAACAACACTTATTTTATTCATTTAACAATGTGCATCTTTACAAAACAACGAGACTCCGAGAGAATTAGGACACCAATCCCAACATTCCCAACTCACTCAGGATTAAAGTCATGTTACCTATGGTCATCCTAGTGAACTGAAAGTCTCTGTCATGAACAACATTATATAACGAGACTAAACAATTCGTGGTCCAGTATTATATAAACTCCTTTGTATAGGACACCCCAGCTCGCATGTCTCCACGTGAATGATGAGGATCTGACCATCTTTAGCACGTCACAACACTTGTAACTATCTATAAAGTATGCGGTATCTATAGTGTCATCAGGATAAGGTTTCCCTCCTATATCCATATACTATAGACCATTTAGGTTATCACTTAAGCATGATCCACTTGTATGTCTCCACATACATGCTTAAGTTACAACAACTACCAGGGATCTTAGTTTATTGATTTATGGTAAATGCAAATAAAATATCTCATATTTCATAGATAAAAATGAAGAAAATATCTCATATTATTACATCACAAGCATTTGTTCATACAAGTGTTTACAAACTACAGGATCTTAGGAGAGTTTAGGGCATTAACCCCAACAATCTCCCACTTGTCCTAAAGCAAGTGGGTGTATAAGACAAAAACAAGTACAAAACAATAAACTAGGGAACTAAGGCCCAATATAAAAATCTCCCACTTACCCTAGTCCAGCCGTGGGCGGTTCTATAGACCCATGCTCTTAAGGTGACTCTAAAAAACTGTAGCCGTGAGAGCCTTCGTAAACGGGTCAGCAACGTTGTGCTCCGAAGTGATCTTCGTGACTATCACGTTCTCTCGATGTACTATCTTGCAGATGAGATGATACTTCCGCTCTATATGTTTGCCGCGCTTGTGACTCCTAGGCTCCCTGGAGTTTGCCACAGCATCACTATTATCACAATAAAGGGTGATGGGCCTAGACATATTTAGAACAACTTCTAGATCAGTCAAGAACTTCCTGAGCCAAACAACCTTCTAAGCAGCTTCACAAACTGCTACATATTCGGCCTCCATCGTGGAGTCAACGATGCACCCCTGCTTAGTGTTTCGCCACACTACAGCTCCTTCGTTAAGATTGAACACTGAGCTTGAAGTGGATTTCGAGAATCCTTATCGGTCTAAAAGTTTGAGTCTGTGTATCCAATAAGGATCAAATCCTTATATCCATATACATGCATGTAGTCCCTCGTTCTTCGAAGATACTTGAGGATGTTCTTGACGGTGGTCTAGTGACCCTATCTTTGATTAGACTGATATCTACTAACTATCCCCATAATGTAGTAGATGTCTATCTAGTACAGAACATCACATACATCAAACTGCCAACGACAGATGCATATAGGACCCATCTCATCTCCTCAACCTCTTGAGGTGTCGTAGGAGCTTTAGTAGTTTCATTGGAAAGTTCATGCAACACGATCTTACTACGTGGATTGTGTTCCCTCATATGATCTTCCTCTAGGAAGGTAACATTTGTCGACACAAACACCTTGTTTTCCTTAGGATCATAAAAGTAACCCTCTCATGTACCTTTGAGGTAGCCTACAAATAGGCACAGCCTCGAACGTGGTTCCAGTTTCTTTGGATTGGCCTCAAGCACATGTGTTGGGTAACCCCATATGCGGAAGTGACACAAATAATCTTTATGCCCATTCCACAACTTTAAAGTTGTTATGGCAACATTCTTGGATGGAACACAGTTGAGGGTATAAGCTGTAGTCTCCACTGCAAAACCCCAAAACGAGTCCGATAAGGAAGCGTAACTCATCATTGACCAAACCATGTCTAACAAGGTTCTGTTCTCCTCTCCGATACACCATTCTGCTGAGGTGTACTCGACGCTGAGAGTTGAGAAACGATTCCATTTTCTATCATATAGTTTTGGAACTTCGAATAAAAAAACTCTCTACCCTGATCCGATCAAAGTGTTTTAATCTGTTTATCCAATGCGTTTTCAACTTCAGCCTTGAACCCTCTGAACTTTTCAAAGGATTAAGACTTCTGTTGCATCAAATAAACATACTCATACCGAGTAATCATTAGTAAAAATGATGAAATAGTCATAGCCCATTGTGATAGAATAGTTATGCATTTTCTAAGTTATGCTGGACACCTCTCGAGCGAAAGCAATTGAAAGAACTCTTATCAGAGAAAACCTATGAGCAGAAGCAAGATCTTTCCAAGCCCATTGTGACATAATTAAATGCATTCACAAACATACAAAATAGTTATGCATTTTCTAAAAAATTACAACATGCTGTCATAAATAAATACAAAGGGAACGAGAGAACATACTTGAAGAAACTCTTCTTCACTGATCTCTCGCTCTTTTGTAAAGAACTTGGATAGCAATCTCTCGCTCTAGCCCAGATCACCTACCCATTCATGTAGTAGTCCACGAACGATCTTCTCCATGAACAAGTAACCTCTTAGACACATCACTTGGAAATCTTGATATTTCTCGGAGTGAGAATCCAGGAGGTGTTGGCTCTGTTGATTGGTAGAGGAATGGAGGAAACAACGATCGAACCAACGATCAAGCAAGTGGGACAATGTACTGTCTATCGCGTATAGACTTTATGTGCTTGATCATTTAGTAAAATTCAACAGGTACACGATCGTTAGAAAAACAGGCTTGATCGTTTACACGATCGTTTTAGTGAATCTCGCTTGCCACACAATTGTTTAGTTAATTCTTTACACGATCGTTTAGTCAAAGGCGTTATTACATGATCATGTGACACTCGCTTAGAAGGCTATCGTATAGTCTCTAGTTAGCTAAACGATTAGTAGTCGCACTTAATGAAGCGGTCCTTTCAAAAATGAAAATATTTTTCATTTTATTCTTCAGTTATGAAAACTGAAAAATAACTTCCCACTTTCAGCACGGTTAAAAGGAGAAACCACCTACAATTATCATATAACTGTTTGATTATAAATTAAATTATAATAACTAACTTATCATATTATATTTATAACTTATAGTTTTAATATCACAGCATATGTAACATTTTAAACCATAGTCATTTTCTCCTTTATTCAATAAAAATCATATTTATATAAATTCCTCCAATTAATGTATCTCATATATCATGCAACTATATCACATATAATTGAACTAGTTTAATTATATCATATATAAGCAAACTCCTTCGTGTCAATTTGAACACTTCAAACTGACCCAAAAACTAATTCTTAACTTGAATCCATTGAGATACTAAGGGGACCTTATGGACCTGTAGCTTGAAAGCTCCAAGCAGACTAAAACTTTTTAATTACGAGATCCACCATTCTTTAACTGTCGGACACTCCACTAAACACTGACAGCTGCACTCTTCTTACTACAAATATATTTCTGTGTCTATCAGATATAACCAATCCAAGGTACGATAACCCTTTTATAGATTGCTCGTAAGTATAGTTGGGCCAAATTACCGTTTTCCCCCTGTAGTTACATCTAACTCTTTAAGTACCACTGATTTCTCTAATGAACAATACATCATAGTTCTACTATGAGTGGACATCTCTCGAGCCATGAGAAGGGTTGGTGGCCCCATATCGTTCAAGCCCCAGAATCAACACTTAAGGGAACAATCTATTTACTCACCCTTGCTTCGGGGAAGGAGTGATTCCACTTCCATAACTAGGTCCCAGCTCCCCAATTATACGAATCCCAAAGTGGTAGGTTTTGAGTCGGTAATTGTGCCACTTGCACCCATAAAAATCAAAAGGACGCCCTCTATAAGCAGGAGTTCCCAACTCACTCAGGATTAAGGTCATGTTACCTATGGTCCATCATAGTGAAATGAAAGTCTCTGTCTTGAACGGGTTACATAACGAGACTAAACACTTTGTGGTCCGGTCTTATACAAACTCCTTTGTGTTAGGATCCCCACCCCCCCCCCCCCCCCCCCCCCCCCCCCCCCCCCCCCGCATATCTCCACATGAATGATCAGGATCAGACCATCTATAGCATGTCACAACACTTGTAACTATCTACAAAGTGGGTGGTATAAGTAGTGTCACCAGGATAAGGTTTCCTTCGTATATCCCATATACTACAGACCATTTAGGTTATCACTTAAGACATGATCCACTTGTATGTCTCCATATACATACTTAAGTTACAACGACAACCAGGGATCTTAGTTTATTGGTTTGTGGTAAATGTAAATAAAATATCTCATATTTTATAGACAACAGTGAATGAAATATCTCATATTATTACATCACAAGCGTTTGTTCATACAAGTGTTTACAAACTACAGGACCCTACGAGAATTTATGGTGTCAACACCAACAAGTACCTACTAGTGATAGCTTCCAATTTGAAAAAAAAAAAAAAAGGAAGTAAAGCGTAAAATGGTGGTTGGGCATGGGTTTTTTGGTTTTTTACCATTTTTTGTTCTATATATGCAATTATTTCATCTTTATACTACATATTCTATTATTTTGGGCTTGAATTTTGTTTATGCAACTAACCTTAAGATTTAGTGGTCAAGGAAATAACTCCTTATTGTTCATTTTCATTTCCGTGAAAATAAAAATAGAAACAATACAGGAAAACTATTTTTGATTGTTTCTTAAATTTGACCCATTTTTAGAAAGATTTTTTAAATCTAGAAATAAGAAACAAAAATGATTATCAAACAAGTTTGTTCTTAAAAAATTAAAAACATGTTGGGAATGTCCTAACACTCCCAGCTCGTAATCATGGAAACATATTCTATTTATCATTAAAAGTATTATTGAAGAATTTATTCAATAAAAGTGTTATTGAAATTGAAATTGCATTATATTATAAAATCCAATAAACGAATCCATGGCTATAGTATGAATACTATGACTTTATGTATAGACATAAAAGAGGATCAAGTTATAGTATATAGCCAAAATAGTCTATAAGTACATGGATGAGATTGGGTACCTCGTCCTAGGGACACTATGGATGCAACCTACTTTGTATACTGATACAAACGACATAATCCCAAAATTGTTCATATGGAGACATGTGAGTGGGGGCATCATGTGAAACCCGGATTTCCATTTTCCCTACTTAAGTAGTTGATTAAGGAAATTAATTAAGTGTAAGTTAAATCCTAGGTCAAAGAGGAGGAAAATTCTAAGTGTTTAAATAAGATTTTAGGATAAGCTTTAACTGGTGAAAATTTGCTAAGTATAACCCATGCGTTGGAAGCTAGGAAATTGATTAAGTGTTGTTCCATGCGTTGGCCTTGCTCATTTAGAGGTTATTTGGGGCGTTGAAGGAGGCCAAAGTGTCACCAAGAGAAACGCATACGACAGTTAATGTCTTGAGAGGCTAGAAAAATGCATGCGACAGCCTCAAGTTGCGCTGACAAGGGCGTTGGGCGTTGAAGTGTGCACGCTGGTTGATCAAGGAGCAATGGTACGCGATGAAGGCATGCGGCGATGCTACGCGTTGATGGTATGCGGCTGAAGGTATGCGGTTGATGGTATGCGGCAGCACTATGCGTTGGTGTCATACGACGATACTATGCATTGGTGTTATGCAACGATACGATGCATTGATGTTATGCGTTGGAGATGTGCTATATGCATTGGACATCCGAGGCATGGGGATGCACAGGACAAGACTTGAGCAAATAGTATATGGTGGAAGAAGGTTGGTCATAATCCTAATTGAGTGCATAAGGCAAAAGGTAAGCCATGCGGTAGAGGGCATGCGACCAAGGAAGAGCCTTGCGAGCATCTAGTATATGCGACCAAGTTGCGTCAATGGGATGCACAAGGTAAGGTTGCATTAATTGGAAATGGCATAATCGAGGTTAGTGAGTCGCATATGGGGAAAGGTGTTAGGCGATAATGGCTTGAAAGGTGACACCGCAAGGGTGCAGACATGGGATAGACGCATGCACCAATGGGTGATGTCCGGACATAGGAATATTGCAGCATTTGGATGGATGCATTTGTGGTTAGATGAACCCATATGAAGGATGAACGCATATGGAGGATGGATGCATTCAAGGTCGTCATCCGGACATTTGGCTTGTTGGGAAGAAATCTTAAGCCTTAAGAAAATGAGGTGGATGTACAAGAAGACATGCAAATGTGAAGGCTATGTGTTGGCTAGAGGAAGAGGAGGACACCTTGGGTTGCGTTAATAGTGTAAAGAAAGGACACTTGGACATGCGGTCAAGTAAGAGGGTTGGCCTTAGAGAAATCTTGGACGCATATAAATAGGGCCAAGGACTTCAGATGAGAACTCAAATTCTCTTCAAAGGACATAAAGAATAGTGTATGAAGGCTAATTGGGAGGAGATTACGCATTGATGAAGAACACATGCGTTGGTAGCAAGACCATGCGCTGGTCATGAAGTTCTAAGAGAAAGAGAGGCTATCGGATATGAAGGTTTGAAAATAGCATCAACTTGGGACGAAGAGTTCTCCCAGAATACTGGTGCATTTGGAGTGATTACAAAGCCATATGAAAGCTAAAAGAGTTTAGTTTTTAGGGTAGGGCTTCCGGAGAAGAAGCTCCAAGGAATCGGGATGGAGAATGAGAAAAAGACAGAAGGGTCGAGTTGTCAGGTAAGCTGGGCCAGTCTTTATGTTTTGATGATTCCAACCAAAACACGAGAATTTCTGAGCTAGGAGTTTGAGGTAAGCTTCCTGAGACATTTTAGAGCATGTTTGTAGAAGGAAGTATCTCAAGATAAAGCATAGAACTATGAGTAATCTGAGCTTTAAGTTGAATATGGAATTAGGGTTCAAAAGAGGAGCCCGGGAAGATCAAGAACTTCTAAGAGAAAGATTCCTATCCTTTACCAAGGTGAGTGGTACTTTCTTTTAAGTCTTAAAATATATCTTTTAGAGAAACATGTATATGCTTATGTTATGAATGAGTACCTAGCATATGAATGAGATTATGTGATCGGGATGGTCAGGGGGTCAATAGACCTAGTTCCTGAGCCTCAAAGTAAAACCTCACGGGAGTGTCAGGGGACCGAGAGGTCTAGTTCCTGAGCCTGTGGGAGGAACCTCGTATGGGATGGTCAGAGGCCGACGGCCTAGATTCTGAGCCCATGCATGGGGAGTTATGTGCACATAGGAGAACATTGGAATAAAAGGGAACTCAGTAGAGTAAGCATTCATGATTAATATTACTTAACTATCTACCGTATGTGTAGGTAGAGAATAGATTCATCCTAAGTAGTTATTCAGTTTAGCTATCTACCGTGCGTGTAGATAGAGTTGAGAACAGACACATTCAAGGCTAAGGTTTGAATGTAATCTCGTATTTATGATATGCTTGTTATTTATGAGTTGAAATAGACTCTAGAAGTTGCTTACCACTCATTGAGCTTTGTGAAGCTCATTCTGTTATTTCATGTTTTCTTCCCAAGTAGCGAAAGGTGAGGAGTTCCATGGTGCTGCTAAGGTCAAGGTTTGCCACAAGCCACAGTTAAACTTCCAGAGGGTTTTAAAGAGTTGTTGTTGTTGTAAACTTTGATGTTAACACTTGGAGTTGTATAAACATTACATTGTTGTTGGTAAAAGGGCCTACTTAATCAGTTGTTGTAATCTCCTTGACTTAAAGTTTATTGAGTGTAGTAGAGAGGTTCAGTTGGACAATAAGTATCATAAAAAGGTGGTATCTACGGTCCCTCACGCCTTTCCTCGGGCTCAAGAGTGCAGGCTCGGGGCGGGGTGTGACACATCATATGAAAATGAGTTTTGCATAAGACTAGACCATGAAATAGTCATTTTTCTTTATAACGACCCTTTACTATTAAAACTGACTATTTCAATTTAATCATCTAGGGTAACTCGATCTTAATTTTGAGCTAACCATGAACTCCTGCTTATTCAGGATTATCCTTTAATCTGCATAGGTGAGAGTAGTTCAACAATACTACTCAACAAGTCTTCCATTTTGGGGATAAGACCAAATAGATAGCTAGGGACATAGTCTTGCAAGATGGAATTCACTCCTACCCGTTTTAGGGTTAGCAGATATGTTGTTCCCTTTAGTATTGATTCTTGGTCTTGAACAAAGAGACCCCACCCTCTCATGGCCGAGAGGGACATGGTTCATTAGTTGGACTATAAACCAATTGTTCAATAGAGGATCAGTGGGAGCTTTAGGAGTAAGATGTATTTGCAAAGGTAAAACGGTTATTTTGACCTACTTGTAAATACGAACCACCTGTAAAGGATTGACTTACTGATTATGGTTAAATCAAATGGACAAAAATATATCTATAGTGAGGAGAGTGCAACTATCGAGCTATACTGGTATGTCTCAGTAGTTAACGAATATTGATTAATTCGGGTTAAAGAGTTTAGCCAATTAATCTCAAATTGTTGGAGCTCATGATCTGTAGGTCCATAATGTCCTTTAGTAGCTCGTAAAACAATACAGCTTGGATCAAAAAATTGAGCGAATTTGAAATTAGGGTTTGAATTTGAAATGTTCAATTCCAATTTTAGGGTTTGGATAATTATATTCCATATAATTAACGTTTAAATTTATTAAAATTAAACATAATTGGAGAGTTTGAAATATTTAAATATTGATTATATGAATAAAATTCATGTTTAATTTGGGGTTTTATTAATTTAATATTTAATATTAAATTATTATTTAATTAATTATTTATTTAAATAAATAAATTTTCAATTTTTTAGAATTGATTTTTTAGTTTTTTTTATCTAAATTAATTTTAAAGTAAAATTAATTAGATTAAAAAAACTAGTGGAATTATCCAAGTTTTCAAATGTTTTAGTGGATTATTCACTCATGCAATCTGAATTTTGAAAGATTCAGCAAAACTATTTTGCTCTATAAAACCTTTCCTTTCTCTACCTTAATTCAACTCAATTTAGAGTTTCCACCACTCAATCCGAGGCTGTGAATAGTAGAGAAGTTTCTCTTGGTGGTCTACTAGAGATTTGAAGATCAAATTCGTGGAGTTATGCAAGGATCAAAGGGAATCTACGAAGGTATATATTCTAGAAACCCTCTTTTGTGAAAAACTGTTTTTAGCATGTTTTATACTCAAATTAAGTGTAATTAGAGTGCTTAATGATTCTGTTAGCTTCCACTTTATGTATGTTTACTCTATCAAAACAGGAATAGGAAACAAAATATATGAATATTATCAAATGAATCCTTAACAACCAACTTTCAAAAATAGTAATGGTCGCATGTTTTCAAAAAACAAGAATTGTTTTTAAAATCGATGTTGTTTTCTTTTCTCTCTCTTTTTTTTTCCTTTCAAAGTTCTTAACAGTTTTTAAAACATTTTTAAAAACTAAAACAATAAAAAACTAAATTGGATGTCAAACAAATCTGTTTTTTCAAAAACTAAAAACTAAAAACTATCAAAACTAGTTGGTTATCAAACAATTCCTATAGATTTATTACTCAGATTCTTTAAATTTTAGGGACTAAACTTGTAATTTAATCTTCAAATGTAATTTCAAATGCACTAATATACAATATATTTATTAAGTAATACAAGTTAGAAAAATATTATAAACTTTTATAAAATTGTTCACCTAAATACATAAAACAAAAATCATTCAATCTATTTTTCTAAAATAATTTTATAAAAGATCCAATAATATTTGTGTATATATGTATATAAGAAATATGAAATATATATATATATATATATTTCAAATTTTAAAAATAAAAAAAAATTATAAATATAAGTGATGAATAATAAATGAATTAATAACTACTAACTCATTAAATTAATATATAAATATCTATATTTAAAAATAAAAATAAAAGTAAATTATCAAATTAAGGATTCGAACTTTGGTCTTGTGTGAAAAGATATGTCCAAACAACTGAAACAAAATATTGCTACTTATTTTTAAGAAGCTATATTCAATGAAACTAGAATATCATCATTTGAGAGGCACGTGTCCTTAATCCCTTAATAGATTCACAATCTAGATTGAAAAATGGAAAAATTATGGTAAACATGAAAAAAAAAAATTAAGTTTAAAACATGTTCTAATAGTTTAATTGAAAATATTTATTTTTAAACTAATATTGCCTGAACCAAAAGCTCGACAAAATAGAAATTATTTTCTTTAGTTGACAATGTTTTTTTGTTTGTTAGAATTTAAAAAGAATGAAAAGGTCATTAATTTATAATTTAACATATTATCTTTTTTACAACAGTTTTTAAAATATTATCATATTTTTTTTTTTTCCTTTCTGGAAACTAAAATATTATTCTTATCTTTACCATCTATCCAAATGTTAATGTCTTGAATTGAAATGATTAATGTGAAGGTCTCTATTAAGATAACAAATCTTATTGAATTACCCATTTTCTCAAATTTAAAATTGATTAAATTGTGAATAGATAATTAGAATTAGATTTTAGCTAACTTTAAAAATAAATTAGGACAAACTAAGAGTCGGAGATGCTAGGAGACTAGGAAGATTCTATGGAAATTGAGGAAAGGAAATCCTTATCAGAAACTATGAGTGGTTTTTATTTTTAGTATGTTGATTAATACATATATATGTATGATTTGATATGTTTGGCGTGATTTGTTTTATTCTGGTTGAAATCCCTAGATTTAGATAAATATATTTTATCTATGATTTATATAAAAGCATGTTTCTACCATAATGTATACACTATTTCAACATGATTTCTGTGCGAAAAGAAATGTTTAAACCTCTGGTCTGTTGTGGCAAAATCATGTTTTCTTGTGGTTTGAAGATAGAGGTTCAAACCACTAAAGATTGTTTAAATGTACTTCGAAGAATCACGCGGGATGGTCAAAACGATATGGGGATCTAGATTCTGAACCCGTGGCGGGGTGTTCCACTAGATAGTCAAAAGATCTTGGGATCAGGTAACTGAGTCAGTGGAAGAAATCTTCGTATAGAATGGTCAGAAGGGACTGCAGGTCCGGTTCTGAGCCTATGACGAGATTCAAGGTTGACATGTGCACATGTTAGGTGATAATGAGTTCAGGATTTGATTTTCGGGACTTAATTGTGTTTATGTGAATCTGCTTCGGAATTTATTTATGATCATATCATACTATTGCTTAATATGATTTATCAAGTTGATGCATGAAGAGGAAGAGTTCCAGAGTGCTGCTGGAAACTAAGGTCTGCCACAATACAGGAATATATAATTCCTTGTCTTAGGTTATTTAAGAGTCGTGTAGATTTGATTGTAGGTACATAGGTTGGAAGCCTTAAGTGTTGGTTATCAAAAAAATTAAACTTAGATTGCAATGAAGTAAAAACAATTAAACAATTATTTTAAGATGTCTTCACATTGTCTAGGTTTCCAAGTAATAAGCAATATAGGTCAAAGCAGGTAGTAAGTATCACAAAAGAGGTGATATTTGTTGTCTTCACATCTCCTTTTAGGTGAAAGAGGTAAGTTCGGAAGAGGTATGACACTATGTGTGGCAATTCAAATAGTTAGATCTATAAAATAAAATAATATCTTTTACATTATTTACCGTTCAATTTCATATAAAAATTGGAAATTATTAAAGTGAAAAAGATAAACTTTAAGATATTTTTGTTAAAATAGAAAATAAAAATTAATGTGGAAATGAGGCGAAATGTGAGAAAATATTTGCAACATTATTTACCATTCATTCCATATAAAAAATAGGAATCATTGTAATAAAAAAAAATACATAAAATTGATAAATTGAGGCATTAGGGCTCAAACTTGAATACAAGAAGTTGGAGCCAGACACATTGACCGCTGGAACACACTAGGTATTAAAGTATACATAAAAATTAATGTGCATTTTTTTTTAATTTATTTTGTATTTTGCATTTTGCATTTTTTTAAAGAATTTAACCACTAAAAACAAGAATATGTTTGATAAATATTTTTTATTTTTGTTTTTTTTAAAAAAATAAGAATAGAAATTTGTTTGATAACTATTTCTTGTCTCTCAATTATCATTTTTTTTATTTTTTAAAATTAAATACAATTTAGTTGTATAATATAAAAATACATAATATGCATCTAGACGCACTAAAAAATATCAAAAGTTTACATTATCTGAGACATTTTCGATGTAAAATTACCAAGTATAATAAAAACGTTTCTATCTTTCAAATGTTGTCAAATTTTGATTTGAAATATTTTTTCTCAATTTGAATTACATTGCAATGTATTTGTTGTATTAGAAAATATTAAAGTATACATATTTAAAAAATTTTCATTCAAAATTAATATTCAGAATGGGCATAACTTAAAAGATATAAAGTTATGTACTATTGACCTAAAGGTCATATGTTCCAATAATTTTCAATTCACTATTGTCAAATAAAATTAAAAATTAAAGTGATACTATATATATATATATCAAAATTAAAATTTATCTTTCAAATAATATATATATCTATATTGCAAAATTAAAAAAAAAATTAAATATACATATAACATATTGCAAAATTAATTTTTTTAAAAATATATGTAAAGAGAAATATGATAAAGTAAGGAAATAAAGAAGAAAAAAAATAAAACAATAGGTAAAGAAATTAAAAAGAAGATAAAAATTAAAATAATAGGTAATGAAAAAAAAAAGAAAACTACTTCAACTAATAAAAATTTGAACCATAGTCTTGAGATCTAGGAAATTTATACTAAATAAAACAATTTTGAAAACAATTTGAAAATATAGAACAACATTAAAATATTTGTAAATATGGTAGATATTGACCGGTCAACTTGTAATTTTTGTAAAAAAATTTCAATCCTGTCCTCAGTTGCAAGCTATGAAGCACAAATACTTTATGTGAGGCAAAGAATCAGTATCAGACACGTATAGGATACCGATACTTCCAGATACTTTCCAAATACGTATTTGACACGCGATTTGACGTATCTATATTTTCAGATACTTTCTAGATACGTATCTAACATGTGATTTGACGTATCTATATTTTCAGATACTTTCCAGATACATAGCCGACACGCGATTTGACGTATCTATTTCTATGTGTACTTTTTTTTTTAAAGAAAAAAGACAAGTAACTCATCTAACCTTTCCCAATCTAAAATTAGGCAATCTATTCAAAAAGCTCACTACTCGAGTCGAAAACTAAAAGAAAAAAATAAATAAATAACTGACCAAACCCTAGACTAGAATCATATAATCTCCATCTTCACATTTGAGTCCCCACAAAGTCCACCAAAATATAAACTATTTGGCACCGACATTAAAGGGCTTTAAAATTCCGTTATCGAATCAATTTTTTTCAGTCAAATAAGTTAAAAACGACATTATATGTCTCGTCTTGGATCAGGAAATGTTTGTCAATGTTTTATATTAAATAGTATAAAAACATTGCATGGCGAGCCCATCAATATTTGTCTTCCACCTATGAATTTATCCACAAACAAGAATCAATATTTCCAATCCATTACATATACTCATCAATATTTGTCTTCCACCTATGAATTTATCCACAAACAAGAATCACAATACCAAAACCAACTTTCATAGAATACTTACACCAAAGCCATCATTTCTCTCATTCACAAATATCAAGTAGTACTAATTCCATGAATAAACAAGAATCACAGTACCATGCATGAATATAGCTTCCAATGATAAACAGATCATGTTTTCCACCTATGAATTTATCCACAAACAAGAATCACAATACCAGAACCAGACATTCATAGAATACTTACACCAAGCCAACCAGAACCAGACTTTCATAGAATACTTACACCAAGCCATCATTTCTCTCATTCACAAATATCTAGTACTAATTCCATGGATATCTTCAACAATTCAATGAAGAAGATCTTCGTTTATCTTCATACTTCTCTCTCTCTAATCTTCTCCTTCTTTGTAATATGAATCATTTTTCTATTGCATTTTATTAACTATTGTATTTCAACATCTTATATGTTGCTTTTTTTGTATTGTATTTCAGTGTTTGTATTCTATTTTGTGCTATTGTTATTGACTTGTTTACTAAATTTATCTATATCCTATATCTTCTTAAAGAAAAAAAAAATGTATTTTTAACGTGTCAGTATTCTCATTTTTTAGAAATATATATATTAAAAAAATATATAAAAAATGACGTATCTTTAGATGTATCCATATCTTAGTTTTTTAGAAATTGACGAATCGTCGTATTCGATTGTATCTGTATCGTGTACCAATATCTGTATCTGTGCTTCATAGGTTGCATGCGTTTCCATCTTATTGAATTAATTTTTTTCGTTTTCTTTCTTCCTGCGTATATGGCTCCCTTTTCTTTCATTTCTTTTTCTCTATTATTTTCTTTTCTTTTTTTTCCTTCTTCTCTACAATTTAGCTTTCTTCTTTCTTCTTTATTTTTTTTCCCTACAGTTTAGCTTTATTCTTTTTTCTTTGTTGTTTCTACGGTGTAGTTTTTTTATGATTGCTACATTTTACCATTCTTCAAGTCTATTAATTGCTACATTCTCTTAAGCCTTTTCACTCAAAATATCTATACAAGCCACTCATATTGATTGATCAACAAGGAGATTTGTTTATCGAGATAATTGTGGATTTTAATGAGTTTATTCGATGACTTTATTTCATTGATTGATGGTTTCTGTTTCATGGTTTCTGTTTCTTCTACTTGTGTTTCTCATTTATCATTCTTTATGTGATAGCCACTTATAGTGACTATCAATGATATTCACTGATAGCAGCTATTAGTGATAGCAACTGCTAGTACATTTCTCAAATTGAAAGTTATTGCTGATAATACCTACCAATGATAGCTTTCAATTTGGAAAAAAAAAACGGAAGTAGAACGTAAAATGGACGTTGGAAATGGGTTTTTTGGCCTTTTACCATTTTTTGTTTTATATATGCAATTATTTCATCCTTATGCTACATATTATATGGGCTTGGATTCTATTTATGCAACTAACCTTAAGATTTAATGGTCAAGGAAATAGCTCCTTATGGTTCATTTTCATTTCTGTGAAAATAAAAATTGAAACAAAATAGGAAAAATGTTTTTGGTTGTTTCTTAAATATGACCCATTTTTAGAAAGGCTTTTTAAATCTAGAAAAAAGAAACAAAAATGATTATCAAACAAGTTTGTTCTTCAAAAATTAAAAACATGTTGGGAATGTCCTAAAACTCGCAGCTCGTAATCATGGAAACATATTCTATTTATCAATAAAAGTATTATTGAAGAATTTATTCAATAAAAGTATTATTGAAATTGAAATTGCATTATGTTATAAAATCCAATAAACGAATCCATAGTTATAGTATGAATATTGTGACTTTATTATAGACATAGAAGAGGATCAAGTTATAGTATATAGCCAAAAGAGTTTATAAGTATATAGATGGGATTGGATACCTCGTCCTGCGGACACTATGGATGCGACCTACTTTATATACTGATACAAATGACGTGATCCCAAAATCGTTCATGTGGAGGCATGTGAATGGGGGTATCTTATGCAAAAGAGTTTTGCATAAGACCGGACCATGAAATAATCACTTATCTTTATAACGACCCTTTACTGTTAAAACTGACTATTTGAATTTGATGATCTATGGTAACTCGATCTTAATCCTGAGCTAACTATGAACCCTTTTTTATTTTAGATTATTCTTTAATCTGCATAGGTCAGAGTAGTTAACACTGCTCAATAAATCTCCCATTTTAGGGATAAGACCGGATGAATAGCTAGGGACATAGTTCTGCAAGATGGAATTCACTCATACCTGTTTTATGGTTAGCAGATAGGTTGTTCCCTTTAGTACTCATTTCTGGTCTTGAATAAAGGGACCCTGCCCTCTCATGGCCGAGAGGGACATAGTTCATTAGTTGGACTATAAACCAATTGTTCAATAGAGAATCAATGGGAGCTTAAGGAGCAAGATGTATTTTCAGGGGTAAATGGTTATTTTGACCTACTTGTAAATACGAACGACCTATAAAGGATCGACTTACTGATTATGGTTGAATCAAATGGACATAAATATATCTACAGTAAGGAGAGTGCAACTATCGAGCTATAGTGGTATGTCTCGGTAGTTAGCAAATATTGATTAATTCAGTTTAAAGAGTTTAGTCAATTAATCTCAAATTGTTGGAGTTCATGATCTGTAGGTCCATAATGTCCCTTTACTAGTCCATAATGTCCCTTTACTAGTCCATAATGTCTCTTTACTAGCTCGTAAAACATTACACCTTGGATCATAAAATTGAGCAAATTTGAAGTGTTCAAATTCGAAATTAGGGTTTGAATTTGAAATGTTCAATTCCAATTTTAGGGTTTAGATAATTATATTCCATATAATTAACGTTCAAATTTATTAAAATTAAACATAATTGGAGAGTTTGAAATATTTAAATATTGATTATATGAATGGGATTCATGTTTAAATTATGTGTTTTATTAATTTAATATTTGATGTTAAAATATTATTTAATTAATTATTTATTTAAATAAATCAATTTTTAATTTTTTAGAATTTATTTTTTAGTTTTTTTTATCTAAATTAATTTTGAAGTAAAATTAATTAGATTTAATACAACTAATTAATATTGAATTTTAATATGATAGTTGAATTATCCATGTTTTCAAATGTTTTAGTGGATTATTCACTCATGCAATCTGAATTTTGAAAGATTCAACAACACTATTTTGCTCTATAAAACCTCTCCTTTATCCACCTTAATTCAACTCAATTTAGAGTTTCCACCACTCAATCCAAGGCTAAGAATAGTAGAGAAGTTCTTCTCGATGGTCTACTAGAGATTTGAAGATCAAATTCGCGGAGTTAAGCAAGGATCAAAGGGAATCTACAAAGGTATATATTATAGAAACCCTCTTTTGTGGAAAACCGCTTTTAGCATGCTTTATAAGTGTAATTAGGATGGTTAATTATTCTGTTAGCTTCTGCTTTATGTATGTTTACTCTATCAAAACGAAAACTGGAAACAAAAAAATATGAATATTATCAAATGAGTCCTTAGCAACCAACTTTCAAAAATAGTAATGGTTGCATGTCTTCAAAAAACAAGAATTGTTTTTAAAATAGAAATTGAGTTTAAAACATAATCTAATAGTTCAATTGAAAATATTTATTTTTAAACTAATATTGCTTGAACCAAAAGCTCGACAAGATAGAAATTATTTTCTTTAGTTGACAATGCTTTTTGGTTTGGTAGAATATTTAAAAATAATAGAAAAGGTAATTAAGTTATAATTTAACAATGTTTATCTCATTCGGGGACGTAGCTCAGATGGTAGAGCATGCGAGAGGTATGGGGATCGATACCTTTAGTTGTTCTTCATGCAACCTTCTCCATTGCATGATTGTCCTCTAATAAATAGAGAAGAATGAAGTGGAAATTGTGCTTATTGATCCTTGTTGCTTCTGCGCGTTTAATTTTGGTTGGTAGGTGGTTTTTCATGAGATATATGAAAATTATGCATTGATATAGAAAGTGAAGAAGGTCGAGCTGCAGATTTCCAGATTGTGAGCTTCTATCCAGGCAGTGTTGCAAGGCTGCCCTTGAGCGTTGTAGCACTGCTCATAATTCTAGCGAGAGTGAGATTTTTGTTCGAAGTTCAAGCGAGATTTCCTTTAAAACCAGTAAGATTTGATTAGAGCTAGCGAGAGTTAAACCGATATTCAGCGAGAGATCGAGTTTGAGCGGGATTACAATCAGCAGCGAGATTCTTGAACCGGTTTTGACGAGTTTGACCTGTCTCTTATACACATCTAGATGTGTATAAGAGACAGGGATTGACCGGATTGACCGGTTTTCTTCAAACTTAACCTAGTTCACCTTCAAAAATGTTTTGATTGGTCCGGTTCAGGTGGTTCACATCCATTTCAAGTTGTTTGGATCCGGTTTCGAGCAGTTCAAGTGGTCCGGAAGCTGTTTGGAGCTGTTTCTTGCTTTTTTTGTAATAATTAGACCTTTGTTTGCTTGGAAATGCCAGAACTAGAACTATATCAGTATGTGTTTAATTATTTATGCATCTGATGTAGATTATAATTAAATAAATCTTGTATGTGCATACAATATGTCATGTAGATTTAAAATCCCACCATAAGAAGCATGTTACATGCATCGAAAGTATGTTATAAAATGTTACAATATATAATATGCATGTTTAGGGTTTCTTTTATTTAATATAAATATTATATTAAATATTGAATGTCTTTGATGTATGTTGTGGATGTTTAGCATGTATAAAATTTTGTAAGCTATTATAAAATTGGGTTAGACATTAAAATCCAAAGAACAACTGCATGCTCACGTAAGTTAACTACTCGTTTTAATAGTTAAAATAGGTTGTTAAACTTGTAAAACTCGAGTTACAAACTCAACCGGTATATAATCCCGTCGAAGGCTGGAGGTATTTAAGTTGATGGTCTATAGAACACCTCCTATCGGGAGATTATGGTTGAATTATTGAGCGTTGTTAACCGGTTTTATAAGCAATACGTCAGCGATGTGAGGTTTTAAAACTAGTTTATCACCTCGACATCGTAAGTTAAATCCAATTATAAACGATGTACTTGGATAAGCACTTAGACTTAGGTTGTTTAATAGCTGAAATAAACCTAAGAAATGAATATCCCATTTAATCGTTAAAACACTTCAATGGGAGTTTAATAACATATATGATATGATTATTTTTAGCTCTCACATCCCTAAGTGTTCACGATCGAAATTCATGTTTCACTTCATCTTGATTATACCTTGATTGCTCCATTCAGAAAGTGTTTACATGAATTGAGATTTTGGTGAATGGGGGAAGTTGTTCACTTTAAAATCAATTGTGTTGTTTTGATTTTAAAATTTTCACGTTCTCAAGATATTCACACCGAAAGGTTCATGCGACACTTTGTGTCACCTTGGGAGTGACCACCATTCAAAAAGTGTTTACGTGAATTGATCATGGTGAATGAGGGGAAGATGTTCAATGGAAAATTAAATATATGATATATTGATTTCAACTCTCACGTCCCTAGATAATTCCCACCGTGAGATCCGTGCAACACTTCGTGTCGATTATACCTCGACTGCTCCATTCAGAAAGTGTTTGTCACGAGGTCAAGAACAAAGTGAATGAGGGAAGTAGTTCATAGTAAGTGGGTGAAGGATATATGTTAACATATCCTACGGTCTCTTCTGTTGGTTTGAATAGTGAGATTCCTATATTGCACCTGCTTGTCATATTTAAGTCGGTCTCGCTAGTCGTTTAACAATGGCTATCCCCTCGGAGGGTTTCAACATAGGATTCAAAACAACTCAAACTCCAGAAATAGATAGGATTTCTAAAAGTTGGTTTCAACTTTGACTTCCATTTTAGGCATTAGATCGGATAGATAGTTAAGGACATAGTCCTACAAAATGGAATTCACTCCTACCCATTTTAGGGTTAGTAGATAAGTTGTTCCCTTAAATATTGATTCTTGGTCTTGAACAAAGGAACCCTGTCCTCTCATGGCCAAGAGGGACATGGTTCATTAATTGGACTATAAACCGAATCAGTGGGAACTTAAGAAGCAAGATGTATTTTCAGGGGTAAAATGGTTATTTTGATCTACCTGTAAATACAAACGACTTGTGAATGATCAACTTATTGATTATGGTTAAATCAAGTGGACAGAAATATATCTATAGTGAGGAGAGTGCAACTATCGAGCCATAGTGGTATGTCTCGTTAGTTAATAGATATTGATTAATTCAGTTTAAAGAGTTTAGCCAATTAATCTTAAATTGTTAGAGCTCTCAATCTGTAGGTCCACAAGGTCCCTTTACAAGCTCATAAAACATTACACCTTGGATCAGAAAATTGGTCGAATTTGAAGTGTACAAATTCGAAATTAGGGTTTGAATTTGAAATGTTCAATTTCAATTTTAGGGTTTGGATAATTATATTCAATATAATTAACATTTAAATTTATTGAAATTAAACGTAATTGGAGAGTTTAAAATATTTAAATATTGATTTAATATTGATTATATGAATAGGATTCAGGTTTAAATTAGTATTTTATTAATTTAATATTTGATATTAAATTATTATTTAATTAATTAATTTTGTTTAATTAATTAATTATTTAAATAAATCAATTTTCAAATTTTTTGAATTTTTTTTTTTAGTTTTTTTAATATCTAAATTAATTTTAAATTAAAATTAATTAGATTTAATAAAATTAAAATTTTGATAGTGAATTATCCAAGTTTTCAAATGTTTTAGTAGATTATTCCATAATTCAACACCTAGGCCACACACTAACTACAATTTGAACTATCAAATTGCTAAATGAGTGAGTGCTTATATGTTTGAGCTTGATAAAAGCTTCAATTTCGAAATTATTCACTCATGCAATCTGAATTTCGAAAGATTCAGTAAAACTATTTTGCTCTCTAAAACCTCTCCTTTATCCACCTTAATTCAACTCAATTTAGAGTTGTTGGGGTTAATGACCTAAATCTCTTAGGGTCCTATAGTTTGTAAACCTTATATGAACAAACTTATATGTGATTAATAATATTTGATATTTTATTCACTTTGTCTATGAAATATGTGATATTTTAGTTTTATTAATCACAAACCAATAAACTAACATCTAAGGTTATCATTGTAACTTAAACATGTATGTGGAGACATACAGGTAGATCATGTTTAAGTGATAACCAATATGGTTAGTAGTATATGGATAAGTTTGGGTACCTTATCCTAGTAACACTATGAGTATGGCTCGCGTTGTCGATGTTACAAATGTTTTAAAGTGCTACAAATGATCCGATCCTGATCATTCATGTATTAGACATGCAAGCAGGAATATTTTATACAAAGGAGTTTGTATAAGACCAGACCACAAAATGGTTAGTCTCATTATATAACACTGTTCATAATAGAGACTTTCATTTCACTAGTATGACCATAGGTAACATGACCTTAATCCTGAGTGAGTTGTGAACTCCTGCGTATGAGGACGGTCCTTTGATTTGTATGGGTGAGAGTGACCAGATCACCGACTCAACAAGCCTACCATTTCGGGAATTCGTTTGATTGGGGAGCTGGAAACTCAGCTACATGAAGGAACTCTTATATTGAAAACCCGTGAGCGGAAGTGAGATTGTTCCAAACCCCATTGTGAAAGAACATACACATTTACAATCAAACAGTAATAGTTATGCAAAAACTATAAATTACAGCATGCTTCCAAAGGGAAAGTACTAAGGTTCATAAGAACTTACCCTTGAAGAACTATTCTTCTCGTTCCCTCGATCTAAATGCACGATCGTTCACCAACACGAACGAATCTACACTCGAACAGTAATCTTCTTAGCAATCTCCTTGAACAAGAACAAATCTACACTTGACCCTCGAACAGGAAACAGATACCACCAGTAGGATATCTTGGTATTCTCGGTGTGAGAATTCAGGAGTTGTGGGCTCTGTCGGATTTGGTAGAGGATAGGAGGAATTTGGCAGATCATATAGACAATCAAGTAAGTGGGAGATAGTTTTAGTCTATCATATAGGCAGTGTACTCGAACATTTAGAAGACAAGTGACTATCGTATAGCTCGCTCGTTGCACAATCGTGTATGCTCTATAGCTATCGTATAGCTAATGCTTTTGATCGTCTGATTCTCAAAATCTTAATGATCACATCATGTAAAAATGAAAACGATTTTCATTTTAACCATCAATTACCATAACTTATCACAACTTCCCACTAAGTTGGTTATGGGAGAAAAAACCGTAACCAATTATCCTATAATTGATTTAATTACAAATATAATCAATATATTCATAACCTATATTTTTAATATTATATCTCATGTAATATATATAAATTATAGTTCTTTTTATCCCTTATAGCATTTAATAATAATTCCTCCAATTAATGTTTCTAATATATTAAGTCAATTATATCTCATATAATTGATACAATTTAATTATATCATATATAATCAAATTTCCTCATGTTAATTTGAACATTTCAAGCTAACCCAAAAACTGATTCTCAACATGAATCTATTGAGCTACCAAGGGGACCTTATGGACCTATAGCTTGAAGCTCCAATGTTACGTGAATAACTAAGTAAACTCTTTAATCATGATATCCACCATCCGATAATTGTCGGGCATTCCACTAAAGACCGAAACCTGCACTCTTCGCGCTACAAATATATTTCTCTGTCTATTGTATATAACCAATTAATAGTACGATGACCCTTGAAAATCGCTCATAAGTACAGTTAGGCTAATTTACCGTTGCCCTGTAATTACGTCTAACTTCTTAAGTACCACTGATTCCTCTAATGAACAATACATAATAGTCCTACTATTAGTAAATTCTTCCCAGGCCAAGAAAAGGTGTGGCACAACATTGTTCAAGTCCCGAAATCAGCCTTAAGGGAGTAGTTTATCTACTTACCCCTAAATCGAGGAAGAAGTGAATTCTATCTTGTGTAGCTGAGTTCCTAGCTCCCTAATCAGAAGAATCCCTAAAGTGGTAGGTTTGAGTCGGCAATCTGGCCACTCGCACCCATACAAATCAAAGGACCACCCTCATAGGCAGGAGTTCCCGACTCACTCAGGATTTAAGGTCATGTTACCTATGGTCATCCTAGTGAAATGAAAGTCTCTATCATGAACGGCGTTATATAACGAGACTAAACATTTTGTGGTCTGGTCTTATACAAACTCTTTTCTATAGAGCATCCCCGCTCGTATGTCTAATACATGAATGGTCAGGATCAGACTATTTGTAGTACTTTACAACACTTATAACATCTACAAAGCAAGTCACACTCGTAGTGTCAACAGGATAAGGTTTCCCTCTTTTATCCATTTAATACAGACCATCAAGGTTATCACTTAAAGCACAATCCACTTGTATGTCATCACATACATGCTTAAGTTACAACGATAACTAGGGATCTTAGTTTATTGGTTTGTGGTTAATACAACAAAATATCTTATATATTAAAGACTGTAGTGAAGAAAATATCTCATATTATTACATCACATAATGTTTGTTCATATACATGTTTACAAACTACTAGATCCAGCGAGATTTAGGCTCTTTAGAATTCATTACAGCACTATTATCATAGTAAAGGGTGATGAGCCTAGACATGTCTGGAACAACTTCCAGATCAGTCAGTAACTTCCTGAGCCAGATGGCCTCCTTAGCAGCTTCACAAGCCCCTTCATATTCAACCTCCATAGTGGAGTCAACGATGCACCTCTGCTTAGTGCTTCGTCATACTACAGCCCCTCCATTAAGAGTGAACATTGATCCTGAAGTGGATTTTTGAGAATCTTTATCAGTCTGAAAATCAGAGTTCGTGTATCCAGTAAGGATCAAATCCTTAGATCCATACGCAAGCTTGTAGTCCCTCATTCTTTGAAGATACTTGAGGAAAGTCTTGACGGTAGTCCAATGACCTTATCCTAGATTAGACTGATATCTACTGACTATCCCCACAGTGTAGCAGATGTCAGGTCTAGTACATAACATCACATACATCAAACTGCCACCGGCAGATGCATAGGGGACTCATCTCATTTCCTTAACCTCTTGAGGTGTCTTAGGACATTGCTCTTTAGACAATGTAACTCCACGACGAAAAGGAAAAAGGCCCCTCTTGAAGTTCTGCATCGAGTACTTGATCAACATCTTGTCAATGTACGATGCTTAAGACAATGCTAGCACATTGTTCATTCGATCCCGAAAGATTTGAATACCAAGAAGAAACTTAGCCTCTCCCAAATCTTTCATTTGGAATTGGGTCATTAGCCAGTTCTTAACTGAAGTTAGTAAACCTACATCATTCCTAATGAGTAGGATATCGTCTACATATAACACTAGGAATACTACTGAACTGTTGATGATTTTCTTGTAGACACAAGGCTCATCAACGTTTTGATCAAAGCCATAAGATTTGATCACAATATCAAACCTTATGTTCCAAGATCAAGATGCCTGTTTTAGTCCATAAATGGAACGATTCATTTTGCAAACCTTTTGCTCCTGACCTTAGGTTATGAATCCCTCGGGTTGCACCATATAAATGGTCTCCTCAAG
Organism: Benincasa hispida; assembly: GCF_009727055.1. NCBI lineage: Eukaryota > Viridiplantae > Streptophyta > Magnoliopsida > Cucurbitales > Cucurbitaceae > Benincasa > Benincasa hispida. The sequence goes on along the minus strand of NC_052358.1, from coordinate 35,453,159 downwards.
ATTACCATTCAAAAAGGCAGTATTGACATCCATTTACTATATCTCATAGTCATAATTTGAGGCAATGGAGAGAAGGATGTAAATAGACTTAAGCATGGCAACAGGTGAGAAAGTCTCCTCATAGTCAACTCCCTCCACCTGAGTATAGCTCTTTGTCACAAGTATAGCCTTGAAGGTTTGCACCTTCCCATCAGCACCCTATTTTCTCTTGTAGATCCATTTGCAACCTATAGGTTTAACCCCATTTGTTGCACCTTCCAATCAGCACCCCGTTTTCTCTTGTAGATGCATTTGCAACCTAGGTTTAACCCCATCAAGTTGATCTACAAGATCCCATACTGAGTTGAAGTATATTTACTCTATCTCAAGATCCATGGCTTTGAACCATTCATCTCTGTCAACATCCTCTATTTCCTTTTTATAAGATAACGGATCCTCAACTTTGCCATCAACTACCACAGCCAGGATTTCAGTTAAGCCCATATAGCAAATAGGTGGGTTCGCAACCCTCTTACTACGTCGAGGTTCCCTCAAACATTTGAGGTGGATTTGACCTACCAGATGAACTTCCATCAACAACTCTCATTGATGTAGTAGACTCTTCAACAACTCTTGTTGAAGTTTCAGTGGTATCTTTGGAAAGTTCTCTTAATACTATTTTACTTATGGGACTATACTCCCTGATATGATCCTCCTCTAGGAAGGTAGTATTTGAACACCCTGTTTTCCTTAGGATCTTAAAAGTAACCCCTCGTGTCCCTTTGGGGTAGCCTACAAATAGGCATAGCCTCAAACGTGGTTAGAATTTCTTAGGATTAGCCTCAAGCACATGTGTTGGGCAACCCCAGATGCAGAAGTGATGCAAACTAGCTTTACGCCCATTCCATAACTCTAAAGGTGTTCTGGAAACACTCTTAGAAGGAACATAGTTGAGGATATAGGCTGCAGTCTCTACTGCAAAACCCCAAAATGAGTCCGGTAAAGAAGCATAACTCATCATCGACCGAACCATGTCCAACACGATTCTGTTTCTCCTCTCTGATACACCATTCTGTTGAGGTGTACCAGGTGCTGAGAGTTGGAAAACGATTCCATGTTCTATCAAATAGTTCTAGAACTTATAATCCAAAAGCTCTTCGCCCCAATCTAATCGAAGTGTCTTAATCCGCTTATCTAATTCATTTTCAACCTCAACCTTGAACTCTTGGAACTTTTAAAAGGATTCTGACTTATGTTGCATCAAATAAACATATCCATACTTTGAGTAATCATCAGTAAAAGTGTTGAAATACTCGTAACCTCCCCTGGCTCGCACATTCATCGGACCACAAAGGTCTGAATGTACCAACTCTAGAGGTACTTTGGCTCGATAACCTTTTCCAATAAAAGGTTTTTTAGTCATCTTGCCTTCAAGGCATGATTCACACACAGGTAAAGAATTTTCCTCTAACTCGTTTAGAGGTCCATTCTTCACCAATCTGTCAATCCTATTGAGATTAATGTGTCCTAATTGAAGGTGTCAAAGTTGGGCATTTTCTTTAGGAGAAAGTTTAAGTAATTTATTTTGAGTTACGACAGATTTAAACATCTCTATATTATGGAGGAAATTTGTTGCTAACGGTCTTAGCACATACAAATTCTTTTCTAGTAAAGCTAAACATATCTCAACACCATCTTTAAGAAAACACTTTATTCATTGAAAAATTGAGGGTGTATTTACATTCAAGCAGACAAAATTAAGTTCCTCTTTAATTTAGGAAAAATATATACATCATGTAAAATGAGAAACCTATTCTGTAAAGTTAACTGGAGGCCCCTCACTACCACAACTGAGATGACGTGCCCGGTTCCTACTCGCATTGTTATCTCACCAGCCTCAAGCTGCCGCAAGGATTTAATCTCCTAAAAAGAAGAATAAACATGATTAGTGGCCCAAGAGTCAATAATCTAGGCAGAATCATCATTCTCCACTAAACAAGTTTCCAGAACTAGTAAATCACATTTACCTTGTCTGCCCTTGGCCTTTGCTTTCTTCGTCTTCTTTAGCCAACGTGAGCAGTTCTACTTCCAGTGCCCGTCCTGGTTGTAATGAAAACATTTTCCTTTTTCAACCGACGCTGGTTGCCTACCCCGATATGCGGCAGGTTGTGGGTTAGCAGGTGCCTTCCCCTTTCCTTTACTACCCTTCTTCTTCTTCCACTTATTAGTGTTGAAAGAAGAAGGTGCAGAATTAGTTCTTGAGGTTGAACCTTTGTGGAACTTTTTAGATGATGAAGCAACATTTGCCTCACCAACTGTCTTTTCCTTGCTTTCCAGCAAAGATTAGAACATCTGCAACTTGTTGAGGAGAGTTGTAAGGGTGTAATCAACCTTGTTTAGAACAGCATTGCTTACAAATTGTAGAAAACTTTCTGGCAATGTTTGCAGAATGATGCTAACTTGGCTGCCCTCATCAATGCGAGCCCTATTCATCTCCACCACGTTAAAGTACCCTCCTTCATTTTGGAGTTGAAGATGCTTTTGAGAGCTTCATGCTTGAGTTTCCTGAACGGTTGTCTGAACATTCCTTTGAGGGACTCCATGATCTCACATGCAGTGACCATGGGTTCATACTTCTTGGCCAAGACATCGCTTATGCTGGCCAAGATGTAAGCTCGGGCCTTCTCGTTCGTCTGTGTCTATCGCTCATACGCGTCTCGAACGTTTCGAGCAGCAGTAGGAGCTAGAATAGGAGGACACTCCTCGTAAGGACGAATTGAAGATCATCGATGATTAAAATTGTAAGTATTGAGTTTTTCCAACTAGTGTAATTGTCGCCAGTTAATTTATCAGCGGCTAACAAAGCTAATGTCACAGTTGCCATAATTAAAAGTTGTTGAAACAAACATGAACAAACTTAATAAGTCTATGCATTACCACTTTTAACACCAACTTTAGGTTTTAGCAAAATAGTTTATTGTACCCTATGTTAAAGACATCTATTTTGCAATGATGCCCCAATGAGGTAGAATAAAAGTCATTGGTAGGGTGATTAAGTGCCCCTTCATTGGGATGAGACATTCTCAACCATTAGACAGAAACAACTTTTATAACTGAATCTAACAATTACCATTTTTCGGTCCATAATATGTTAACCTTTAAAAATTTTAGTAAGTGTAATCCCTCATTTTAGGCCCTAGAGTCCCGCCCTAATGTGCCTACCTTAGGAAAAAAGCAGATTAGGACAAGAGATTAAAGAGACCTTATCCTATTCAAGAGTTCGGATAAAGATTTTTGCAAAACTGCCATCCTTTAGGGGGACACTTCTAGTGTGCCTCGAGGCGATGCAAAAAATGTTATCCAACCTAATGAGAGAGACTGTGGGATATGTTATCACACGTCCCGCTTCCACTTACTATGAACATTCTCTCCATTCACCTTGGTATTGACCTACCCAAATACCATCCTCTAGGGGGACACTCCCAGGGTGCCACGAGGCCGAGGATAGATCTCACAGTGTGAACTTTAGAGAGAAACGTGTAGAGGTTTACGTGAAGTATCATATACCCCAAGTACCTCTCACTAAATGTTCTACCTAGGGTTTCATTAACTTAGACAATCTGGCTACTGATGTTATCTAAGTGTTAGTTTAATTTGCTAAAAATAACTCTTGCTTTTGATAATTAAACAAGTTCAAATCAAGTCCCATCACACACTTTAACAGACTATCATCGAATTTGATGCATGCATCAAATCTATCTAATTCACCTTTCCAAGTAGGTTCCCAGGTAGGGGTGTCCCATTTCCATCACCTTAAATACCCAGCCTATACAAAACCCACCTTAGACAAAATGTCCCTTATAGATAGATTTGGTACATATTTAATCTTTTATTAGTCAATTTAATCCTATTAAACCGATTAAGAGATTAAACTTACATTTCTAATCTCATTAGAACCGTGATCTTAGGTCTATCTCAATCAAATTTTAAAACTCTTTTAAAACCTTAATAAACCTAAGTTTGCATGCATGTCTTTCTTATTGATTTTAGTTCTAATTTCTAATATAACTCTTATAAAAGAAACAACAAAAATCATTCACATTGCTATACTAGGTATTTATAACTTTTATAAATTAACCTATGTGTTATGCTTCATGCAATGTTCATTCATTACTATATATAACTCTTATATATAGTAATGAACCAAGCATACATGCTTTCATACACCCTTATACTATAACACTTATAATATAAATATGATGCATGAATATGCTTAATGCATGCATAAATATAACTCTTATATTATATGATGCATGAGCATGCTTTAAAGTAATTTAGTCATGCAAGCTACTATATCATAACTCTTACAATATAGAGATAATGCATGACAAATGCATAACCTATGGTGGGTTTTAAACACTATATGGCATACTTTATTGTTGGATTTTATGTCCTAAAACTCATGGTATGTAAACAATGGAGCTTATTCTGAAAATTCAATAATGGTGTTATTGAATAAATCAATTGTTTGAATAGAAATCCAATAAACCTAAAAGTCCCTTGACTATTGGATGAGTACTTAAACTTTGTGTGGAGACATAAAAGTGGATCAGGTTCGAGTAAATAGTCAAAATGATCTATAGTACAAATAAGGTTGGGTACCTTATTCTTGTAACACAATTGGATACTGCCTGCTCTATAGTTGTTACAAGAAGTTATAAAGTGCTATAAATGAAGTGCTCCTGATTCGTTCATGTTGGACATAAGAAGTGGGGGTGTCCTTGTGCAAAAGAGTTTGTACAAGATCGGACCACAAAATGAGTCACTCTTACTTTATAACGCTGTTTACTATTTAAGACTGATTATTTCAAAGTGATGACCTAGGTAACTTGATCTTAATCCTGAGCTAACTATGAACTCCTGTTTATCTGAGATTGCCCTTAGATTAGCATAGGTGAGGGTTGACTCAATAAGGCCGGCTCAATAAAATTGCCATTTCAGGGGTAAGACTGGATAGATAGCTGGGGACATAGGGTGCAAGAGGGAATTCACTTAAGTGCTGATTCTGGGTCTTGAACAAGGGATCCCGCCTTCTCATTTTGCATGAAAGGGACTCGATTTTATGATTGGATAACAAAAAAATTGTTCGCTAGGGGATCAGCAGGGACTTCAGGAACAAAAGGTAATTTCGGGGGTAAAATAGAGATTAGACCCAGCCGTTATTACGAACAACCTATGAAGGTTAACTTATTAATCATGGTTATATCGAATGAACATAATATATCTACAGTGAGGGGAGTTCAGCTATGGGCTTTAGTGGAGTGACCCATTAGTTAATGAATGGGGATTAGATCGGTCTAATGAATCTCAGATCGTTGGAGCCCATGATCTCGTAGGTCCATGAGGTCCCTCTACGAGCTCGGAAATGGATTAGCTCTAGCAGTAGCGTGATAAGTTAATTTGAAATGTTCAAATT
>NC_052358.1:35442282-35447631 GCF_009727055.1 Benincasa hispida | reverse complement strand
AAATTAATTTATGAAATTAATTTATAAAATTAATAAATTTTGATTTTATAAATAAAATATTATTTTAAAATCAAAATGGATTTTGGAAATTGAAAATCACAAAACTTGAAAAATGGCTTTATTTCAAGTCATCTTCAAAGTAGCTTACAAGAAACCCACCACCTCTTCCTTGATTTACTCCAAGCATGAGTTGCATCCCATGCAACACTTCTTTTTGCATGATAGTCTGTAATATATTGAAGTGATTAGAGTGAAGAAAGGGATGGAGAACCGACTGAATTTTTGCTGAAAAATTCGGATGAAGAAAGTGTTCTTCAATGGGTTCTGTTCAGTGAGCTTTCTCCATATTCCCTTTGATTCCAGCTTATTTTGAGTCCCACAACTCAATTTAGAGCACCAAGATGATAGTAGAAAATATCTTGTGGTGGTCTACACAAGGATTCAGAGGTTTTTGCTACTGGAAATGGAGATTTCGTTTGTTCGGCCAAGGTATGTTCATGAAACGCCCATTATACTCTATTTTTAGCATGTTTCTTTTCAACCAAAATTATAGAATTAGAGTGCTTATGGATCTTGATTTCTTCCATTACGTGATGGTGTTCATCCAACAATTGGTATCAGAGCATCTTATAAGTATTCGGTTTGGATTAATTTTGGTTTGATAGGTGTTTTGTATGAAAATATGAAACTGTTGTAATGATATGGTTTTCTGAGTTTTGGCCTTTAATTTCTCTTTGATTTCCATTTAAATTTGTAATTGGCTCTTGATGAGCTTTAAAGTTTTCCCAAGAGTCTGTAATTTATTTGGAGTCATTAGAGTTGAAATTAAGCTGTAATTCGAAGAAACAAGCGAAGGGGCCGAGTTGCAGATTCCAGACAATCAGCCTCTGTTCATATCGTCGTTAAGCTTCAGTAGTAAATGATCGTTTAGCTTCATACATTAGACGATATGAAAGAAAAGCTAAACGATCGTGTAGCTTCGAGCGTTAATCATTTAGTTGTTGTGCACTAGACGATCGTCTACCTCGGGAGCTAAACGATGCGTTGTTTTGCTATGTGATGGCACTACACGATCGTGTAGCTTTGGGTGGGAGCTAAGCGCTAAACTATGGAGCTATGCGATAGAAGGCGAACACTATACGATCGTGTAGTTTTGTTAAACGATAGATGTTGGTTGCTAAATGATCAAGCCCATTGCATGACGATGGTCGTCAATGCTAAATGATCTAACTTAGTGAGATTTTGAACGAGAGCAAGAGAAGCCGGTTCGACCGATTCTCTTGAGGTTTAGTCCGATTCAGCTTCAAATGGTTTGTGGTTGGTCCAGTTCAGTCTCTGTTGGTCCGGTTTAGACAGTTCGGGTCCGGTTCAAGCGGTTTTGGAGCGGTTCAAGCGGTGTTGAAGCTATTTTTGTAATAAGTTAGGCTTTTGTTTGTTTGTTTTTGCCAAAACTAAACCATATCAGTACGTGTTTAATTATTTATGCATTGGATATATGTTATAATTAAATAAATCTTGTATGTATATATAGTATGCCATTTAGATTTAAAATCCTACCATATTTAGCATGCAACATGCATTGAAAGTATGTTTCAATTTGTTATAATATATAGTATGCATGTTAGGGTTTCTTGTATTTAATATAAGTGTTATATTAGATATTGAATGCCTGTATGTTATGGATGTTTAGCATGTCTAAAGTTTAAGTTGTTATAAATTTGGTTTAGACATTTAAAATCCATCACGAAAAACAGCTGCATGCTCACGTAGATTAACCACTTGTTTTAATTAGTTAAAATAGGTCGTTAAACTTGTAAAACTAGGGTTACAAACTCAACTGGTATATAATCCTGTCGAAGGTTGGGGGTATTTAAGTTGACGGTCTACGGAACACCTCTTACCTGGGGATTATGGTCAAATAATTGAGCGTTGCTAACCAGTTTTATGAGTATCATGAGCGATGTGAGGTAATAAAAGTGTTTATCACCTAGACATTGTAGGTTTAAGTCAATTTATAAAAGTTATACTTGGATAAACTACATAGACTTAGATTTATTTTTATTTAGCCAAAAAAGAACCTAAGTATGTAGTTACCCAAACATTAGAACTCTTCAGTGGTAGTGAATAGCATCTATATGATAGAGTTATTAGAAAACTTCAACGGGAGATTAATACCTACACGGTATGTTATTCTTAGCTCTCGCAGCCCTAAGAGTTCACAGTCTGGATTTAAGTTGTACTTCGTATCACCCTGGAAGTGACCTCCATTCTGGAAGTATTTTTTAGCTTAAATTTAGATTTGGATGAACAAGGGGAAGTTGTTCGATCAGAGATCAAGTGTATGATTTCAATTGCCACGTCTCCACATAGTTCACACCATGAGATTCATATGACGCTTTATGTCACCCCTCCCTTCGGAAAGTGTTTTATATGAGTCAATACCAAGGTGAACGGAGGCAGTAGTTCATAGTTAGTGGGTGAAGGAAATGTGTCAATATATCCTGCGGTCTCCTCCATTAGTTTGGACCGTGAAATTCCTATGTTGCGCCTACTGGTTAGCTTTAGGTGGCCCTTTGCTGTCGTTTAACGATAGCTATCCCCTCAGAGGGTTGTAACATAGGATTCAGAATAACTCAAGCTCCAAAAATGGATAGGATTTCTTTGGTCATTAGTGGCCTCTGACGTCCGAAAATGGCGGGTCTACACTTACAGAATTATTAATTGTTAATAATGTTTGACCAAAAGCGATACCTAAATAACTATCGGAATATGAGTTATTCTGGAGGTAGTATTTAGTCAAGAATGTCTTGATGTAGTATCGTTGCAAAAGAATAATCTTGCGTAAATTATTAAAATTGCTAAAATTTGATTGGATATAAAATTTCAGAATGAAAAATTCATTAATATAAGTGCCGGGGTCAGATAAATTTATTGGGGACAATTATGTGAATTAGAAATCAAATTTGAACACGATACTTATGATAGACAATTTCGGTTTATCTTAACTGAGGACTGTCCTCCCATTCCTAGCTTTAAAAACAAACCGAAATGTTTGGGATGTATATGACGATGGGTCAAGGCTAATGATATAGCCTATGCTTATATCCTCGTCTACTTATCTGATGTGTTGACAAAAGAAGCATGAAGATATGAGTACTGTCAAAGAGATTATGGAATCTCTGCGAAGGATGCCATTAAGTACATTTACAATAGTCACATCGAAGTGGGGACCAATGTTTGTGAACATGTCCTAGACATGATGGTCCACTTTAATATGACAGAAGTAAACGGTGCTGTCATGGACGAGAGAAGTCAAGTTGGTTTTATTCTAGAATCTCTTCTGAAGAGTTTTCTGCAATTCTGAATGCATTTAATGAATAAAATTTGACTACTCTGCTGAAATGAGCTACAGACTTACTAGACAATATTGAGAACAAAGGGTCTGATGCCAGAAGTAAATGTTACTACTGTCGAGAAGTGAGAAATGTCCTCCAAGCCTGAAGTTGCTTCCTCTTCAAAAAGTAAGAGTATTCTTGTGAAGAAAGGCAAAGGGAAAAAGGAAGAACAAGCCCACTAGATTGAAAGGAAAGGATAGCGCTGCAAAGGGAAAAGTTTCCATTGTAACAAAGAAGGGCACTGGAGGAGACACTGCCCTCAATATCTTGTAGAGAAGAGAGCAGAGAAAAGGTAACCAGGCTAACATGGCCCTAGGACCATTTGCTCAGCTCATCCAGTGGGAGAAGTTGCTACTTGTTTTAATTGTTAAATTTTGTATAGAAAAAATTGTATATATTTTTGGGATAAATGAAATGTTCATTTTCAAAAATTATGTTTGTTCTAGCAACCTCTGTTGAGAATAAAATTGTTAAAATTCATTTGTAGATATTCAGATATCTAAATGGCTAAATCAAAGTATAAAAAGTGTAAAGATTTCTAGATTTGATTGTTAACAAAGAGTTGTTGAGACAGGTCAGATGCATCTTGCTCAAAGAGTTGAGAGTACCTCAATGTAGTGGGAGGAAAGTGTGCTTCCTGGCCATTATTGAGATTAAGATGCAATCCCCTTATATTTTATCTAAAGCCGATTGTATACTAAAATGTTTACAATAATTCTCTCGACTAAAGTGTTTGAGAATTACGTAGTAGGATTAGGAATACCAGATAACCTAGGGCAAATGGGAGAAATATCGGGTATAGAGATACCGAATAGTAAAAGATGGGTATGGGATGCCCTAGTTTATTGTATTTCTCTATAAAACTCAAAAACTCAGTCTTATATACCGGATGTATAAGTTACCACTGGAGTTTAAGTCCAAGTGGGAGTTTGTTGGGTTTTATATCCTAAAACTCGTGGTATGTAAACAATGGAGCTTATTCTAAAAATTCAATAAAGGTGTTATTGAATAAATCTATTGCTTGAATAGAAATCCAATAAATCTAAAAGTCCCTTGACTATTGGATGAGTACTTGAACTTTGTGTGGAGACATAAAAGTGGATTAGATTCGAGTAAATAGTCAAAATAATCTATAGTACATGGATAAGGTTGGGTACCTTATTCTGGTAACACTATTGGATACGCCCTGCTCTATAGTTGTTACAATGAGTTGTAAAGTGCTACAAACGAAGTGATCCTAATTCGTTCATGTTGGACATGAGGAGTGGGGTTGTGCTTGTGCAAAGAGTTTGTACAAGATTGGACCACAAAATGAGTCACTCTTACTTTATAACGTTGTTTACTATTTAAGACTGACTATTTCAAAGCGATGACCTAGGTAACTTGACTTTAATCCTGAGCTAACTATGAACTCCTGTTTATCTGGGATTTCCCTTAGATTTGCATAGGTGAGAGTTGGCTCAACAACGTCGGCTCAATATGACTGCCATTTCAGGGGTAAGACTGAATAGATAGCTGGGGACATAGGGTGCAAGAGGGAATTCACTTTTACCTGCTTTAGGGATAGTAGAGAGGTTGTTCCCTTAAGTGTTAATTCTGGGGCTTGAACAAGGGATCCCTGTAATGCAAAATTTTATTTATTCTTAAATAATGCGCTGATACAAATATGGATATGAATGAACGCAAATTTTCTATCTTTAAGCATGTGGTCAAATATGCGATACTACTTCTAGATATGCGTTGCTTATGAATATTCTTGTAGTATGCCTTGCGTTGTCACAAGTTTCCTTACGTTGGAACCAAGTATAATTCCACCGCAAGTTTCTCGGTGTGATCCGAGGTCGAACACAGGGACTGTTTGAGGTTATTGTGGTATGTTTGTGGTATATGCGACCAGGTTTTTCAATCTTTAAAGAGTGTTTTGTACAAGTATATAAAATTGCGGTAAAGTAAA
>NC_052358.1:35430926-35442002 GCF_009727055.1 Benincasa hispida | reverse complement strand
TGAAATTAATTTGTAAAATCAATAAATTTTGATTTTATAAATAAAATATTATTTTAAAATCAAAATGAATTTTGGAAATTGAAAATCACAAAATTGAAAAGATGGGTTTTTTTAAAGTCATCTTCAAAGTAGCTTACAAGAAACCCACCACCCCTTCCTTGATTTACTCCAAGCATGAACTGCATCCTATACAACACTTCTCTTTGCATGATAGTCTACAATATATTGAAGAGATTGGAGTGAAGAAGGGGATGGAGAATCGACTGAATTTTTGCTCAAAAATTCAGATGAAGAAGGTGTTCTTCAATGGGTTCTGAGTGAGCTTTCTCCATATTCCCTTTGATTCCAGCTTATTTTGAGTCCCACAACTCAATCTAGAGCACCAAAAGGATAGTAAGGAAGATCTTGTGGTGGTCTACACAAGGATTTGGAGGTTTTTACATCTGAAAATAGAGATTTCGGTTGTTCGGCCAAGGTATGTTTATGAAACCCATTATACTCTGTTTTAGCATGTTTCTTTTCAACCAAAATTAAAGAATTAAAGTGCTTATGGATCCTGTTTCCTTCCGCTGCGTGCTGGTGTCCATCCAACATTTATGACATATAAAAATAAATATACATCATATGTACATTCATCAAGAATCAATGGACCAGGATGATTTGCCTAAAAAAATTGGAAAAATTAAAGCTAATTATTACAAAACTGACGAGAAGACTGGTTCAAACAGGCGTACCGAGTGTTGAACTGCCCGGGTGAAGCATCATTCTAGTGATCTTATAGTAGCTCCGTGTGATCGTCTAGTGATGCTGAACTAAAGTAAACGATTGTATAGCATGGATCGTGTGCCTATGACAATGCGATGAAGCATGAAGGCCACGCGATCGTGTAGCGCACTTTGTGTAATGCACGCGTAAACAATCATACAGATGACAACGATGCAGTGAAGCATGATCGTCTAAACGATCGTAGAGCAAGCGTCAAGTATCGTATACCAAGTGATCGAGTAGCCAGGGACTATGCGATGAAACATATTGGCTGACTCAATCATTTAGTGCGCGCACCTACCATCCGATGAGCATTAAAACCTCAACGATCTTTTACCTCATCGTCTACACGATAGGGTAGCCAATGCAACACGACCGAGTAAACACTTTACCCGACCGTTTAGCATCAACAATGCGATCGTTTAACAAATACTACATGATTGGGTAGAACTTTTTTACACGATCGCGTAGCTGAATCTAAACAATCATTTAGCTCGGGCTACATGACGCGACCAACTCCTGGTCTTCTTCCACGATTAGAACGACATCTTTATGCATTGAAGCTTCTACACAAACAACTCTTACAACTTAAACACTTTGAATACAGACTCGATAGCATTGCATTATGCCCAAAAACACAGGGGCCCTTGCAAATGTACTTGAAAAGTAAAGGAGCTTTAAATTACAAAGGCAACCATCCCAAAATATCCATCGATTCAAATCCACAACTACATTTAACATTTAAATGTATTGCAGACTACACAAAAACCCACCAATATTGTAAATGTAATTCGGTGCATCAATGGAATTTGGACTATCAGAACAACCTAACTCTGATACCAATTGAAGAAACTCTTATATTAGAGACTCGTGAGCGGAAGCTAGATCATTCCAAACCCCATTGTGACAGAACATACACATTTACAATCAAACAGTAATAGTTATGCAACAACTCTAAATTACAACATGCTTCCAAAGGGAAAGTACTAAGGTTCATGAAAACTTACCCTTGAAGAACTATTCTTCTCGTTCCCTCGAACTCACTACACGATTGTTCACCAACACGAATGAATCTACACTCAAACGGTAATCTTCTCAGCAATCTCCTTGAACAAGAATAAATCTACACTTGACCCTTGAACAGGAAACAAACACCACCAGCAGACCACCTTGGTATTCTCGGTGTGAGAATCCAGGAGTTGTGGGCTCTATAGAATTTAGTAGAGGATATAAGAAATTTGGCAGATTGTATAGACGATTGAGTAAATGGGAGATAGTTTTAGTCTGTCGTATAGACATAGTACTCGAAAGTTTAGAAGACAAGTGACTATCGTATAGCTCGCTTATTGCACGATCGTGTATGCTCTCAAGCTATCATATAGCTAATGCTTTTGATCGTCCGATTCTCAAAATCTTAATGATCTCAGCGTGTAAAAATGAAAATGATTTTCATTTGAACCATCAGTTATCATAACTGATCACAACTTTCCACTAAGTTGGTTATGGGAGAAAAAACTGTAACCAATTATCCTATAATTGATTTAATTACAAATATAATCAATATATTCATAACCTATAGTTTTAATATTACATCTCATGCAATATATATAAATCATAGTTCTTTTTCTCCCTTATAGCATTTAATAATAATTCCTCCAATTAATGTATCTAATACATTAAAGCAATATACCTCATATAATTGATACAATTTATTATATCATATATAATCAAATTTCTTCTTGTTAATTTGAACATTTCAAACTAATCAAAAAACTGATTCTCAACATGAATCTATTGAGCTATCAAGGGGATCTTTTAGACCTATAGCTTGAAGCTCCAATGTTACGTGAATAGCTGACTAAACTCTTTAATCACGATATCCACCATCCGTTAACTGTTGGGCATTCCACTAAAGAATGACAGCTGCACTCTTTGCGTTACAGATATATTTTTGTGTCCATTGGATATAACCAATCAATTGTACGATGACCCTTCACAAATCGCTTGTAAGTACAACCGGGCCAATTTATCGTTTTGCCCCTGTAATTACATCTATCTCCTTAAGTACTACTAATTCCTCTAATAAACAATACATCATAGTCCTACTATGACTAAATTCTTCTCGAGCCAAAAAAAGGTGTGGTGCCACATTGTTTAAGTCCCGGAATCATCCCTTAAGGGAGCAATTTATCTACTTAACCCTAAATTGGGGAAGGAGTGAATTTCGTCTTGTGTAGTTGAGTTCCTAACTCCCCAATCAGACGAATCCCCAAAGTGGTATTTTTGAGTCGGCGATCTGGCCACTCGCATCCATACAAATCAAAGGACCGCTTCATAGGTAGGAGTTCCTGACTCACTTAGGATTAAGGTTATGTTACCTGTGGTCATCCTAGTGAAATAAAAGTCTCTGTCATGAACAATGTTATATAACGAGACTAAACATTTCGTGGTCTTGTCTTATACAAACTCATTTGTATAGAGCATCCCACTCTTATGTCTAATACATGAATGGCCAGGATCAGACCATTTATAGTACTTTACTACACTTGTAATATCTACAAAACGGATCACACTCGTAGTATCAACAGAATAAAGTTTCCCTTCTTTATCCATCTACTACAGACCATTTAGGTTATCACTTAAACCACGATCCACTTGTATTTCATCACATACATGTTTAAGTTACAACGATAACCAGGGATCTTAGTTTATTGGTTTGTGGTTAATGCAACAAAATATCTCATATATCATAGGGTTGTAGTAAAGATAATATCTCATATTATTACATCACATAATGTTTGTTCATATACATGTTTACAAACTACTGGACCCAACAAGATTTAGGGCATCAACCCCAACAGCTACACAAGATGGAATTCACTCATTCCTCGAAGCAGGGATAAGTAGATAAATTACTAATGGAGTGAAGCGTCGGGATGCATTGGGATGCTGGTGGTGATGCAGCTTCGAAGCATCGCAACGCTTGGAATAACGTTGCAACACTGCGTCCACTGCCAGATACTCACTACTCGATGCTCGACGACTTGATACTTGATACTGCATTTTCTTGATTACTCGATAGCCTTTTACTCGATGGTACACGATGATGCTCGATGGCTGCCTCATACTCTGTGGAACTCGATGGCATTTTGATTTTTACAACTCTTTTGAAGCTCGGATGTTCCAATTAACTCCAAATTGCTTCAAATAACCCCGTTCTTCACCAAATGATTAATTCTACCTCTTAATTGCTCGATACCTACAAAATAAGAAAATAAACACATAAAATCACTAATGAGCCTGAATTAAGCTAGGAATAATAGCACTTTTTGAGAGGTAACAAACACCCTCAACTTAATTCTTGCTCATCTCGAGCAAGGCAGAAACACACAATCAAGTAGAAAATAATTAAAAACATGCTAGCTTACTTCGCAAAGTCATTACTCTAGTCTCAACAGTCAGTTAGAATGAAATTTCTAATCAAGAACGAAATCAATTACAATCAATCAATGAAGCACAAGTTTAAAAATGTTTCTTAATCTATTCATGCATGAGTGAGCCTAGAGTTTTGCTAATTAAGCTTGCAACTAATTGCTTTTCTTTATTTTTTTCTCTTTATTTTTTTTTATTCACAGTAGGCGCTAATTTATCCATTTTGTCTAGTTTTGCTCTAAAACAAGCATCGTTACTCCTAGGTCAAAGGTGGACCTTTCGAGGTGACAACAAAAATACAAACCAGATAACCCAATTCTAAGCATGCAAGACTTTAATTTCGCAAAACAATGACTTAAAGATGAAAATGACAAGAATTATTTTTTTTTAAAATTGGGCTAAAAATCATGAATGGATCAAAGCCATGGATCTCAAAATAGAGTCTATAGAGTGCTGATGGACATAAACTTAAATTTAGTTTGGGATCTTGAAGGTCCAAACCTATAGAGTGCTGATGGGAAGGTGCAAACCTTCAAGGCTAGACTGGTGGCAAAGGGTTATACCAGGTAGAGGGAGTCGACTATGAGGAGACTTTCTTGCCTGTTGCCATGTTGAAGTCTATCTGGATCCTCTTATTCATTGTCTCATATTATGACTATGAGATATGACAAATGGATGTCAAGATTGCTTTTTTGAATGGCAATCTTGAGGAGACCATTTATATGGTGCAACCAAAGGAATTCATAGTCCAAGGTTAAGAGAAAAAGGTTTGCAAGTTTAATCGGTCCATTTATGGACTGAAACATACATCTCGATCTTAGAATATAAGGTTTGATACTACGATCAAATCTTATGGTTTTGATTAGAACGTTGATGAGCCTTGTGTCTACAAGAAGATTATCAAAAGTTCAGTAGTTTTCCTAATGTTGTATGTAGATGATATCCTACTCGTTGGGAATGATGTAGGCTTACTGATTATAGTTAAGAACTGGCTAGTGACCCAATTCCAAATGAAAGATTTGGGAGAGACTCAGTTTGTTCTTGGTATTCAGATCTTTCAAGATCGAAAGAACAAAATGCTAGCACTATCTCAGGCATTGGATATTGACAAGATGTTGATCAAATATTCGATGTAGAACTCCAAGAGGGACCTATTGCCTTTCAACACGGAGTTACTTTGTCTAAGGAACAGTGTCTTAAGACACCTCAAGTGGTTAAGGATATGAGACGAATCCCCTATGCATCTGCTGTGGGCAGTTTGATGTATACGATGTTATGTACTAGACCTGACATCTGTTATGCAATGGGGATAGTCAGTAGATATCAGTCTAATCCAGAATATGATCACAAGACAGCCATTAAGAACATCCTCAAGTATCTACAAAGAATAAAAGACTAGATGATTGTGTATGGTTATAAGGATTTGATCCTTACAGGATACACGGACTCTGATGTTCAAATTGATAGGGATTCTCAGAACTCCACTTCAGGATCAGTGTCCACTCTTAATGGAAGGATTGTAGTATGGTGAAGCACCTAGCAGGGGTGCATCGAAGACTCCACCATAGAGGCTAAGTATGTAGCGGCTTGTGAAGCTGCCAAGAAGGCCGTTTGGCTTAGGAAATTTTTGACTAATCTGGAAGTTTTTCCAGACATGACTAAGCCCATCACACTTTATTATGATAATAGTGGTGCTGTGGCGAATTCCTGTGAGCTAGGAGTCATAAGCGAGGCAATCACATAGAGCAGAAGTATCATCTCATTCAAGAAATTGTACATTGAGGGGATGTGATTGTCATGAAAGTAGATTCGGAGCACAACATTGCCGATTCGTTTACGAAGGCCCTCATGACTATAGTGTTTAAGGGTCACCTGTAGAGTATGAGTCTATAGGACTAACCACGGCTGGACTAGAGCAAGTGGGAGATCTTGTACTGGGCATGTATTTTCTTATCTTGTACACCCCACTAGCTTTAGGACAAGTGGGAGATTATTGGGATTGATGCCCAAATCTCGTAGGGTCCTATAGTTTGTAAACCTTGAATGAACAAATATGTATGTGATTAATAATATTTGATATTTTATTCACTTTGTCTATGAACTATGTGACATTTTAGTTGCATTAACGACAAACCAATAAACTAACATCCAAGGTTATTGTTGTAACTTAAATACGTATGTGGAGACATACAAGTGGATCATATTTAAGTGATAACCTAAATGGTCTGTAGTATATGGATAAAGTTGGGTACCTTATCCTAGTAATACTATGATTTGTAGATGTTACAAATGTTGTAAAATTCTAGAAATGATTTGATTCTGATCATTCATGTATTAGACATGCGAGTGGGATATTATATACAAAGGAGTTTGTATAAGACTGGACCACGAAATGTTTAGTCTCATTATATAACACTGTTCACAATAGAGACTTTCATTTCACTAGGATGACCATAGGTAACATGCCCTTATCCTGAGTGAGTTGTAAACTTTTGCCTATGAAGGCGATACTTTGATTTGTATGGGTGAGAGTGGCCAAATCGCCGACTGAACAAGTCTATCATTTTGGGGATTCATCTGATTGGGGAGCTAGGAACTCAGCAACACAAGATGGAATTCACTCCTTCCCTGAAGCAGGGGTAAGTAGATAAATTGCTCCTCTAAGGGCTGATTTCGGGTCTTATACAATGTGGTGTCATACCCTCTCTTGGCCCCAGAGAAGTTTAGTCATAGTGGGACTATGATCTATTGTTCATTAGAGGGATCAGTGGTACTTAAGAAGTTAGATGTAACTACAGAGGCAAAACGGTAATTTGGCCCAGTTGTACTTACGAGCAACTTGTGAAAGGTCATCGTACTGTTGATTGGTTATATCCAATGGATACAGAAATATATCTGTAGTGCAAAAAATGCAGTTTTCGGTCTTTAGTAAAATGCTCTATAGTTAACGAATGGTGGATAATGTAATTAAAGAGTTTAATTAATTATTCACGTACAATAGGAGCTTCAAGCTACAGGTCCATAAGGTCCTCTTGGTAGCTCAAAAGGATTTAGTTGAGAATCAATTTTTGGGTTAATTTGTATTGTTCAAATTAATAAAAAGAAATTTAATTATATATGATATAATTAAATTGATTCAATTATATATGATATAATTCACATAATGTATTTGATACATTATAGTTTATTCGGAGGAAATAAATATTTGAATGAGATTCAAATAGTTGTTAAATTTAATATAATATGATTTATATTAAATGCCATAAAATGGAAAAAAAGAACTATAGTTTATATTGTATATGATGCAATATTAAAACTATATGTTATAAATATAATATGATAAGTTGGTTATCATATTTATTTATATTATTAATTATTTTGGATAATTAATCCTTTTTTCTCTCTAACCACCTTATTGGTTAGTTAAGTGGTTTCTATGGCAAAATGAAATAAATGAAAAAAAATAGTTTTTTCAATTAGATACGAAACAAACACTACACGAAGTTGAGAGACCTATACGATAGACACTATGAGCTAAAAAATTGAAGCAGTTTGCTATGCGATAGTTTGTTCTTCTTCAATCGTCTTCCTCCTCCAAACTCACAAACTTCCTCCTAACCAAAATAGTCAGAGCCCACCACTCCTAGGTTCTCATCTTGAGAATACCGATGATACCAAGTGGTAGTATCTTCCCTTTTTGTTTTTTTTTTTTGTTGTTGTTCGAGGAGTTCGTGACTGTTCGAATTGTTCGTGAAAGTTCGAGGGATTTACGTGAAGAAATGTTCTTCAAAGATATAATCTTTGAACTCTTTTTCTAGTTTAAACAAATATTGTAATTTTTATTAAGATGCATAATCTGTATGTTTGCTGTAAATGTTTGTTTTCAATCTAAATGGAATTTGGATGATCCGCTTCTGCTCATGGATCTTGTAAATCGAGTTCCTTCATCCACCACTCAGTCCAAGGTTGAAAATAGTAGAGAAGTTCCTCTTGGTGGTCTACTAGAGATTTGAAGATCAAATTCATGGAGTTAAGCAAGGATCAAGAGGGAATCTACAAAGGTATATATTCTAGAAACCCTCTTTTGCGAAAAACTATTTTTAGCATGCTTTATACTCAAATTAAGTGTAATTAGAGTGGTTAATGATTTTGTTAGCTTTCGCTTTATGTATGATTTCTCTATCAAAACGGGAATAGGAAACAAAAAATATGAATATTATCAAATGAGTCCTTAGCAACCAACTTTCAAAAATAGTAATGGTCGAATGCTTTCAAAATACAAGAATTGTTTTTAAAATCAGTGTTCTTTTCTTTCTTTTTTTTTTCTTTTCAAAATTCTTAAAACTTTTTAAAACATTTTTAAAAATTAAAACAACAAAAAACTAAATTGGATATCAAACAAATCCATTTTTCAAAAACTAAAAACTAAAAACAAAAAATCCAAAACTAGTTAATTATCAAACAATCCCTATAAATTTATTAGTCACAATCTTTAAATTTTGCGGACTAAACTTGTAATTCAATCTTCATATAAATGTAATTTCAAACACACTACTATACAATATATTTATTAAGTAATATAGTTACAGAAATATTATAAACCTTTATAAAATTGTTCACCTAAATACATAAAACAAAAATCATTCAATCTATTTTTCTAAAATAATTATAAAACATCTAATAATATTTGTGTATATATGTATATAAGAAAAATAAAAATGGAATTAGGTTTTTCTAACTTGATTGAAGTGTATGAAAAATTAAATATTATATATATTTTTCAAATTTTAAAAATAAAAAGATTATAAATATAGGTGATGAATAATAAATGAATTAATAACTACTCACTCATGAAATTAATATATAAATATCTATAGTTAAAAATAAAAATAAAAGTAAATTGTCAAATTCAAGATTCAAATTTTGGTCTTGTGCAAAAAGATATGTCCAAACTGCTGAAATAAAATGTTGTTGCTTATTTTTAGGAAGTTATATTCAATGAAACTAGAATATCATCATTTGAGAGGTATGTGTCCTTGATCCCTTAATATATTCGCAATCTAGATTGAAAAATGGAAAAAATATGGTAAACATGATAAAAAAAAAAAGAGTCTAAAACATATTCTAATAGTTCAATTGAAAATATTTATTTGGCTAGTTGCATAAATAGAATTCAAGCCCAAAATAATAGAATATGTAGTACAAGAATAAAATAATTGCATATATAGATCAAAAAATGGTAAAAGACTAAAAAACTCATGCCTAGCCACCATTTTATTCTCTTCTTCCCGGTTTTCTCAAATTAAAGATATCACTAATAGCTTCTATCAATTGCTAACGATGATAGCTTCTATCAATTGCTATCAATGATAGTTGCTATCAGCGATAGCTTTCAATTTGAGAAAAATTAATACAATCTTGAAATATTAGCTTTTAATTTGCTATCAATTATTAGTAGCTATCACTGATTCACTTTCATCAATTGGAATCAATTGGAATCAATGGCTATCAATGATAGATTTATAAATAGTGTTTGAAAGAAGACCAACAACTTTGATTACCATAGTACTTATCACTAATAATCTTTTATCAGCTATCAGTCGTTATCACTGATAGGCTTTTATCAGTTAGAATCAACTTTAAAATATTAACACTTAAGGCTATCAATAATAAACTTCTATAACTGATTATCACTTTTGAAAAAAAAAACTCGATATATAGATATCACCTAAGTTTTATCACCGATATCACTAACATCACTCATATTGTGGTTATCAGTAATAGCTTCTTTCACTGATAACATCACTAATAATATGCTATCAATGATCTCACTGATATCATGCTATCAGTGATAGTTCTCTATCACCGATAACGTGCTATAAGTGGCAGCTTCTATCACCAGTGACGTGCTATCGGATAGCTTCTATAATCGATAACATGCTATTAGTATTAGCTTCTATCACTGCTAACATGCTATTAGTAGTAGCTTTTTATCAATCATAGCCATTGAACACCTTTTTGACCCTTTCTTGTCCTTTCGAAATATTTATAAGTCTCTTTTCTTTTCGATAATAGCTTCTATCACTGATAAACATGCTATTAGTGATAACTTCTAGGCATTCTGCTTACATTTTAGTTCAAGATTCAACTTTATTAATTAAATTCACTAAGTTGGCTATCAATAATAGATTTATATAAGTGGCTATTAATTACGAAAATATAATCAAAGATTAAGCTATCAATGATAGAAAATATTAGTGGCTATAACTGATAGACTTTCATTTGCTATTTATATTTATTATTTATTATAATAATCAAACTTGATGATTGGCTTATTGGTATTAAGTATTGAGTACTTTCAAATCCTGCGTAGGAACTCAGACTTATAATTATTGTGAAAAAAATGGAAAGAAGAAAAAATTCAAATAAAGGAAAAGACAAATTTTAAAAATAAGAGAAGAAGCAAAAAATTGAAAAAAAAAAAGGAAAGAAAATTAAATAGAAAAAAAAAAAGCAAAAACTGCACAAATGAAAGAAAACTAAAAAAAGAAAAAGAAAGGGAAGAAGCAAAAAATTGGAGAAAAAAAAAGAAAATAAAATAATAAAAAAATAAGGGAAGAAACAAAAATTGGAGAAATGGAAGAAAATAAAAATAAAAAAAGAAATAAGCAAGAGTTGAAGAAATAAAATAAAAATAAAAAAGGAATAAGCAAAAACCGAAGAAAGAAAAAAAGAAAGGAAAAAAAAGAAATGAAAGAAAATAAAAAATAAAGGAAAGAAAAAGAAAGGAAAAAAGAAAGGAAAAAAGAAGGAAATGAAATAAAAAAAAAAAATATAAAGGAAAGAAGCAAAAACCGAATAAATGAAAGAATAAAAAAA
>NC_052358.1:35423192-35430070 GCF_009727055.1 Benincasa hispida | reverse complement strand
AAAAAAAGAAAGGAAAAAAAAGAAATGAAAGAAAATAAAAAATAAAGGAAAGAAAAAGAAAGGAAAAAAAAAAAAAAAAAAAAAGAGAAAGAAAATAAAATGAAAAAATGAAAAAAGGGAGGGAAGAAGCAAAAATCGAAAAAGAGAAAGAAAATAAAAAGATTAAAAAAAGTGTATAATAAGATAAGACAAGAGAGGGCGAAATTGAAAATTAAAAAAAAATCAAAGATTGACTAGTCAACTCATCCATATTTGCAAATATTTTAAAGCTGTAATATATTTTCAGATTTTTTCTCTTATTCTACTATGTATTACAAATATCTTATTTATTTTTAAACTAATATTGCTTGAACCAAAAGTTTGACAAGATAGAAATTATTTTCTTTAGTTGACAATGCTTTTTTGTTTGGTAGTATATTTAAAAATAACAGAAAAGTTAATTATATTATAAATTAACATCATTCATCTCATTTGGGGATGTAGCTCAAATGGTAGAGTGCTCGCTTAGCATGTGAGAGGTATGAGGATTGATACCCCACATCTCCAATTTTTTCACCATTTAACATAAAAAGTTTTCCTACGGCTCAATGGACCGAACTTCATTGAGTTGAAAGCAACCTCCTTATATTGGATTTTTTTTAACATGTACTTGGTCCACGGTTAAGACTAAATCGTAAACGGGGTCTACGATTTCCTAACCACATGTCAATCATGCTACATTGGTCCACGGTTAAGACTAAATCGTAAACGGGGTCTACGATTTCCTAACCACATGTCAATCATGCTACATTGACATGAATCAATGATTTCCTTGGTAGTTTCTTCCTCTCTACTAGCCCAATGCATCAGCCGTCTGTCAGTTCACCGTCGATCCTAGGTATTTTTTTTAGTATATGCGATTATGCCTTGAATAAACATAGATCTAGTAATTATTTAAATGTATGGATGAAAATGTAGAGTTTTGAATTAGTTATATTGAAAATTTGAAAGATGTAGTGTGTGAAGTTTGTTTCTTCCAAGATTTAGCATTTTTTGACCGTTAGATAGGATTTGAAAATTTATTTTTGAATTGTTTGAGTTTTGACTTGAAATTTTAGGTTGTTTGTGTGAGTTTATTATTGTAATTTGAATTGATTTTGTCTTTTTGATATTGGATTGGGTTGTAGTTTGAAATTGACTTTGTTATTGTAATTAGTTTTTGTTTATATTATTGGACTTTTTTATTGTAGTTTGAAATTTTATTTTTTGTTATTGGATTTTGTTATTGTAATTTGAATTTTATTTTTGATTATTTAATTTGTTTATATTTTTTTTATCTTCAAATAAAAGAACTAATGAAATTACATTTTATCTTGAGTTACTAAATCTAATAAATGCGTATGATATAAAAGAAGAACAAAACAAACAAAGAAAAAATTTGTTAATTAAAAATTAAAAGAAAAAACAATCTAAATCGACAATAATAAAAAAAATGGAAATCTTGGACGGGGAAATAAAAATATGGAAATCGTGGCCACGAGTTTGGTCTTCATTGACCAAGTCATACGTTGACATAGAGGTCACGACAATAATCGTGTACCGGATACACGATTTTTGCTATCCTACTTTTGTCATTACTTTTCTCTTCCACGTTAATTTTGTAATTTCTTTCCTATGTACCCTATTTTTGTCATTACTTTAAAAAAAATACATTATTCTTGAACTTAACCCGTCGGATCTATGTAGATTTTTTTTTCGAGGAAAGATTTCTTTTAACTATAGTATTAAATTTCCATCCAAATGTCAATATTTCTATCAATATTTTCACGTTTTCATAGGTTCGATATTGACATGAGGGATGAATCGATGTTTCCATATATCGTAAAAAAAATTCACAAAATATAATATCTAAGCAATAAAATATCATTAATGTAATAATATAAATAATAGATATGTTAACTTGTTTAAAAATAATAAAATGTTTATTTATTAATTATTTTTAAAATTGTTGGTTTTGATCATTTTTTCCGAAATATCCATCAAATCGAAATTTTATTGATATTTTCATAGAAATTTTCGTAAAATTAAGATTTCGATATGTCTGTCGTTACTTTTAACTCATTATTACATTTTAATATTAATTTTATATATTTTGATCTTAAAATTTGGATTATTATAATTTTGGCCCTTTAAAATTTAAGATTGTGCTAAATATGATCTAAATTAAAAACTTCAAAAAGTTAAGACCTTATAACTTTGGAGGCTCGAATATAAATTGAGACATATTTTTACTATGAAATATATCTTTCCTAATGACTAATTCATGTTTTAAATGGATAATTAACTATCGTATTCTTATATAGTGGTAGATCCAGAACTTCATATTAAAGACAAAAATTCATAGAAGTTTAGATGTTTAATCTATGAACTTGTATATGTATGGTTCATGAAGTTTAGAATGTGTATTAATAGATTTCTAAATTTTCGATTTTATGTATAATATATTTCTAGGTTTCAACCTGTGGCTGGCGCTTGAGAGAACCATGTCGAAGGAACTCGGCAAAATGACCCCGTAACTTCGGGAGAAGGGGTGCTCTCCTCTCCCTATGGTCGAGCGTATTAGTTAACCTCTCTCTGTTTAGTCGGTGTCTCCACTAGCTGTAGGGCGAAGTCCATACCCATAAGGGCTGGAGCGCCTTTCGAACGGTATAAGTTACGACTTCGCTTCCGAAAAGAGAGATTTGAGCCAACATAGTTCCTGTCCTGAAAAAGGACGGTAGAGTCCGCATGACAGATGCAAAAAAGAACAAAAGGCCTTGGACACGTAATGAGTAGTGAAGAACTATAGAGAGCAGTGGTTGGTTGTTGACCAACGGAAAGCATGGTGGAAGTTCCCCACGCCGACCCCAAACGTGAAGCACTTCGAAGTGCCAAAAAGAGAAAATAGACCCCTATAAGATAAGAGAAAGCCGCGCACCATCAGTAATAGGGATCACATTGGTGGGAATATAGGCCGCGAAAGAAAGGGCCCCTCTCTGATTGATTCTGATAAGGAAACGAAATAATCTCAATTTGACGACAAATCCGGTTCAAATATTCGCGATTTTAGGGAAGCCAAAAAACGTGAGCGCCGGGAGCGGGAGATTCTTTCTCCAATGAGAATCCAGAAAGTTTTTGGGCACAAGCTCTGCTCCTCTCCCTATGGTCGAGCTCAATTACATCGAGCCTCCACTTTCTTGTACTCTATCAATTCCCAGAGTTTCGTTCAAAAGGGTGATCTAGGATTTGCTATTTCCTCTAAAACTCGAACAGCTGGGCGTTCAGTTTCTTATAGGGGAACCATACTAGAAAGAGAATAATCCCGAGTCTCATGTAAGACAACAAAACCTCGAGTGTTGCCCTTCCAATCAAAATAGTAGGAAGGCCCTCACACCCCGTTCCAACAAGCTAGGATCTGGATTTGTCTGCAGATGATGATGATGTCCACTCCTGGCTCGATGCACTTAACGAAAGGGAACTCTCACGTTTTGAATTCATTTTGATTTTCGTTATGGTAATGCAATGCACGAGGTCTCGAAAATCAATCAGGTTGTTTCTGATGATTCCTTCGCTCAAGAACTAGACTCAAGCGATTGTGCCTACCAGTCAAGACAGACCTTCAGCTTCAATCAAATAGGCCATAGCTCTGCAAAATAAGGCAGACGAGTATACCATTGAAGATTTTGATGGAAAGAGATCCCTTGCTGTTTGATTGAGTGGCTCACCGCATGGGCATGAAGGCTGGAAACAGAGCAGGAGATGAGCGCTAGCCAATGGTGACCTATCTTGATTAAAACCGAAAACCTATAAAAAATGGAGCCTTGGCTCCGGTGGCCCCGGCTTCTGCCTCAATCAGGCGGCAGCAGCCCTCGATAAATCCAAACCGGCATTCAAGCCAAGCCCAGCCCAGAAATTCTGAGTTCATGCCACGACGATCTATATAGAAGGGCAGTTTTGTTGATGCATTCCTGTTGAGAGCCCACACCTGTGTAGAGTAGATCGTTCAACACCTACGGCACAATCCTGGTGGCAGCTTACCAGTTGTGATAAACAATGATACCATTAGACCGACTCACAAACAAAAAGAAAGATGCAATTTTTTTGCAACGAGACCGCTCAGATATTGGATATATCCAGTTCGTATTTGAGTTAAGCAGCAGGCCTCGTTGGAACAGTTAGATAATCAAAGCACCTAGTCCTAATAAGAGAAATGAGCTTAGCACAACACGATATGGGATAGAAACCTAATCCTAAAAGGAGAAAACCGGTCCGCGGGCATCGCAATAAGTCTTCTGTCCTACTACAGGTGGTGCGACAACCTTTACCAAGTCCGTGTCTCCGAGGCACAGTTGAATGTAGATATCATGAACGCGAGGTGCAGGATACCAGGCCGAGAAACCCGGGCAACCGGGAAGTTCGATGCGAAGATAGCCAGGCTCTTTATTTGTCATCCGATGAGCTTCACGTGGCCCCCTTGACTCTCTCTCTATAAAAAAAAGCTTTCTGAGTCTGCCTTGTGGAGGTCTCTCGAGTGTCTACGGCAGATCCGATCAGTCTCGTGATGAAGAGAAGTCTTTTCCGCCGGGGCACAAGGGTCCTGGTACTATCCAGGTGCGAAGAACCCCGGGGGTGACTGCAAGCCTTCGAGTGCCGATCTTCGCTTGGGCCGGCTCCGAGGATTCATTGGCAATTTGATTGGGATATATCGTGATGAGAAATGGGCATACAATCAATGTCACTCATAGCAAGCAAGAGATAAGTTATTGGCTAAAGGATTCCTTCCAAAATCTTGAGTCGACCTTTTCACCGGGTGTGAATCAGGATAAAGGGAAACCAGAATTTGGTGGCTCCTAAAATCCTCAACTTTCATTTATCCGCATACTCGTTCATCCCCGCTGGGGGAATGGGATTTGCCCATAAGCTATAAGTCAAGAGCTAGTAGTACTATCAGCATCAGCAAAGGATATCGTAATTATGGCGAATACGTTTTTCTTGCTTTTAATGAGAGGTCAAGACTAGACTAAGAGTAGGTGTGGTTGCAACCAATCCAATAGTGCCTTTTTATGCACATCCCTTTAGTAGTTCCCTCCAAACCCCCGGTCTTCTGCCTACCCTTGCCTCCGGTGAAGGGTCTTTTTTGTGGAATACCACATTTGGGAAGATCCACGGTTACGACACTACTTCCCTTCCCAGTGTGATCTAGCAATACCTATTACAAGATAACCAAAAGTACTTCTAAGATAATTTTCCATAGAAAGTATATCGAAGGATAAATGAAGAAGAATCATGTAACGAGGGGGTCTGGGATTTGTCCGAGGGACGGAACTCGCAGATAAGGCTTCGCTTCCATGGTAGGCGCTTTCGAACTCAAATCTATTTCTCATAGCCCTATCCTACAAACGGAAAAGAATCGTGGGAATCATATATACTAAATAAAAATTATAAATAAATCAAAAGTGGGAAGTTTTTGTATTGAAAATTCCCAAAGATCCGATCTCGGTATAAGGTATATTCTTGGTTCGTATCATTCCTTTAGGCATAGGGGGCATGATAAAGCGGCGGGTATGGTCTTATTGAGGGGTAAGTTTTGCAGTATGGGAGCGAGTACAGTGGCCTATACGATGTCGTAAGTCATGCATTCTAACCTGTGTGAGTGGTGCAGGTTAAATGCAAATAATGGTACATGATCAGAGGGTGCTCCGGAGCATCCCGCCGATAAGCGACCTTCAGAGCTTGAGGATTGGGTTCGGGTGATGGTTGGACTGTGGAGCCGATCTCTTCTCACGGCGAGCCGCATCAAACAACACAGCTCAGGGCTTTATAAATCATCCGCATTTGATGGTGCTTCGCTGGGTCTTTCCGTAAGCCGCATTTCTGGGTAAGGCCTTAGGTGGATTAAGCTACAGAAACTTTCATTTTTTTATTTTTTTAATTCATTCCTTCTTCTCCGAGACCACCGTCTATGTGGCCGATGGGAGCCGCTAAAAAATAATTACGGGCCACCATTTATTCTATCCAGTTAATAAGTTTAGATTACGAAGTATTGATGTATTGTTGAGACTCGACACGAGTTGTTCCGCTGGCTTTCCTATAAAAAATAAATACAAAACACCAGTACACGACCACGCGTACTCAAAAGTATATCGGAAATGTCACTTATCTTTAAGATCTAATTTGCAAACAGTACATTGAGACGGCTATTCCTGGGGCGGTTGAGAGCGTCTGTCCTTATACATGCGCAGGTTCGATAAGATATTTCCCCCGAAAAGATAAAGTTCATGAGTGCTGGCGAGGCCCAATAGGCTAGCAGGCTGAAAAGGGTAATATGGATGCAGAGTCTTACCTGTTTCCGCAGTAGTGTTTTGCAATAACATGTTGTATGCAGTCAAGTGCTTCAACATGCAATTCACGTGTGTGGGTGGATTGCACAATAGTACCAGGTGAATTCCCCGTTGTTTGGGAAAGTCCGTCTATACCAACAAAAAGTAAACATAATAAATAAACCTAATTGCAAACAAAATGAACAGATAAGATAAAAAAAAAATTTAGTACAGATGTTACAAACAAGTGAAAATTAAAAAAAAGATATAATATACATGCGTATAATATAGAAAATAGCTAAATTTACACAGCCAGCACAAATAGCTACAAACAGTAAATAAAATAACTAAACAAAGCATAAAAAGTAAGAAACAAACTCGACTTGTCTTACTCACGACTAAACTAATTGTAGGGTATGACAAACTTAAACACGACGTTATGGCCATCGTGGGTGGTGCTGGCTTCGGTGCCACGGATACCAACCTAGCTCGCCATCTGGAGATTTGGAGCGATGTATCCTTTCTGAAACGGGATTCTAA
>NC_052358.1:35280654-35423051 GCF_009727055.1 Benincasa hispida | reverse complement strand
ACTTTGCTGAGGAACGAAGCTTCGTGTTTGTTTTTCTCCTTGGACGAGCACGGGGCTTAGTCAAGTAGAACCGGGTTGCGCTGCTGGATGCTCTGATCGAAAAAAAATCAGTGGGGCTAAATTGGCTCCGTTGGGTCATATACAGTGCATCATCAAGACTGGCCCGCCCCCAAGCCAGTGTCCATCTTCATGAAATGACATTGGTAGAGCTTGCTTCTTGAAAGAGGATAGGCCGGTCAAACAAAAACAAGGCGCAACGGGCTCTCCTCCGCTCCTAGTCACTAAGTTGTGCTATTCAGTCCTCGGCTCGGGGGAACTCCACCAAGAGGTAAATAAGGGCTTCCTCGTAATCGAGACCATATGTTTGAGTCAAAATGTGATCGAATAATGGTAGCCGTTGTCCGTGTTTGATTGGCCTGAGAAACTCTATGGCCAGTGCTTGGGATTGTAGGTCCCTTACAGTTATCCGTTTAGTGGGTCTCGTCTTTCTCTTCTGCATGTCCATGAAGTTTTGAAAAATCCAAACATCTCAGATCTCGATAGAGAGGCAGGAATTTCTCGAACGAACCGCACTCCTTCGTATACGTCAGGAGTCTTTGACTTTTCTAAAAAAAAAAAGGCTTTGACCTACTCCCTGACCTTCGAGACTCTTCTAGGAATTCCTACCCCTATCAATTTGAGGTCTGAACCTTCGCATCGACTTTCTCTGCCTCTAACGGACAGGGCTCCAGCATGAAAGTTCCATTTCAGGGAAGGACGACGTACCATGATACTTTCCGGTTTTCCAGAATTGCTTCTTTCTGTGCCTGCACCGGTCACTTCGGAGGGTGGGGAAGGAAAAGCTGGTGCGGCGCCTTTTCGGACTTTTCTAGTAACTCTTCGGAAACAAGAACTTTCTTTCTCTCATGCCCTTTACCTTAAGCCTGACAAATCTCGAATGTCGTTTGATTTGATTCGAAAAACGATATATATATTTCTATAAATATCAAAGTCGACGTTTGGAGAGTGAGAGTCGAAAAGAGGATTCCTCACTTCTTTCTCTCATTCAAAACCGTGCATGAGACTTTCATCTAGCACGGCTCCTAAGCTGAGAAAGAGAACAGATAGGCTCTTCCCTCTGTTGTCACAAAGATAAGACGAATGCTATGAGAGCTTGGACGGAATAAGGTCTAGGGGGGACCGCCGGAACTTCTCGGCATGTTGAACAGCACAGTGACTAGCTTGCTAGCGATAGCTATCGTTCTGTTGTCGTTCCGCAACATTCACTAGCTGCGGAAATTTTGATATATGATAGATAGTAGGGGACGGTGACTAATCTGACTAACATTGAACTTGGTAAAATGAAATGGTTGAATAATTGAAAAATGAGATTATTCAGGAATACACATTAAATGCCAATGTGTCTCATAAATATTTGAAATGCTTAAAATTAAATGTTGTATCAAATATAAAAAATTATTTTGTATCTAATAAGTTAGATGAAATATTTAATTTTAAAATTTGAAACAATATTTATTTGAAATTTATTGTAACTAGTAGTAACAAAATTGATACATGAATATATTCGCGACCAAGAAGTATGTGGTTCAAGTCTCCTTATCGTTAATATTGTACTAAAAATAGTTCCATTAATCACAAAATTAAATACAATATTTTTTTTAAAAAAAATATATGTGTCAAACTATTAGTTACAAAACTAAAAGTTGAATAATTTGCTAGACATCTTTAAATGATGTACTAGACACATAAAATTAAAGTTTTAACCATTTTAATAGACAAGTTTTTAAAGATTTAGGAATTAAATTTATAATCTACTATTCATATAAATATAACTTTAAATAAGTAGGATAGTATGACAACCCTAAATAGGGGTGATTAGGGTTATTTGAAAAATTAAAACTTTTTATGAGTTTTGAAATCAAATTAAAGAAATTTAAACTAATGAAAAATTAAAGACAAAAATAGATAAATTACAGCAATTAGAAGAGCCTGGAGAAAGAGACGACACTGATACATTTTATAATGGTTCGGAATCCCTACTCCACTTCTTAAACTCATTCTTGGGTATTTTACTGCAAGGATTCTCTTATTGGTGAGAACTAAACTGATTTACTACTCTTGTTACGAGTTCAAGAGTCAAACCACAACTAATCTTTTCGTAGGATTAGAATTCAACCTATTCCAATATTTTTCAATGAGTTAAACATCAAACTACAATAAATCATTTATCAGGTTTAGGATGAAACTACAATACTGAATTTCTTTTCCGAGTTCAGTATTAAACCGTTACACTACATTAAAATTCTTTTTTGGATTCAGGATTAAATCGCTATACTCAATCCAAGGTACACCCAGATCTTAATATAAAATCTCAATTAAAATGATGACATTGAATTTACAAAAAAAAATAAACTACCATAAAAGAGTTGATATACAATAGTTTAAGCACTTAAATATATACTCAAACAATAACAAATAATCATTCATACTACAACAAAACTAAACTGTGATTCCATAACATTTAAAAATTATCATAATTGAAATTAATAACAATTATGATATCTCTGGTAAAGGTACGAGTATAGTTTTAGGGAAAGAGATTTAGCAATTGAAAAATGGTTGATTTTCGAAAAAGATATTATTGGAATTTAAAGATGAGTTTGGCCTAAAGTGGATATTAAAGTAGGACTTAAAAATGACGCTTGGGTGAAAGTATAAAGGAATAATGGGTAGAGATTAAATGGTAAAAGAAAAAAATATATATATTTTAAAGACGACGACCACCACGATTTTTTAAAAAGGGAAGTTGTTGTTGAAGGCTTTCCACTTTTTTATAATTCTTTTTAAAATTAAAAATAATCAATTCTTTTAATTTCTTTTCGATTTTAAAAAGGAACGTTCGTACAAGATCACGTATCATAATTTGAACCATTCAATTGATTTGATTTGTATACATATTATCTCTTCAGTGCATAATGTTACATGGTTGCTTTATGTGTGCCACATCATTGTCACATAAGATTTTTCTTTCAAATCTTCTTTTTGTCACAACTTATTCATTTCATGTCCGATTTAATCGATGTATTGTAATCGTCTCTGAGCTCTATGGTATAGATACTTTAAAATAATAAAATTATCAATAAATAAAGGTCTGTTTTTATCAAAATATATAGTAAGATTGAAACTCATAAAACTCTAAAAAAAAAAAAAAAAAAAACAAAATACAATGATGTGTAATATCTAGGTGAAAGTAATATTAGTTTTAAATAACATCATAGACCTTTATAGAATTATCCGCCTAAATATAAAAGCAACCGATGAAACTTAGAACTGATTTTTCTATACCACTAATCTTCCTATCATTATTTAATAAAGATAAGATTATATATATATATATAGAGAAAATTTGAAATGGAATTAAATTTTTAGTTTCAAATGTACTAAAAATTAAATAATATAGAAATATTTATTGTAAAATTAACCAAATTTGAAAAGTAAAACAATATATGTATAGGTTCAAAATTTTTTTAAAAAATGAAAATTTAAGAATAATACGTGCCTTAAAAAAAAAAGAACCATAGATTGAAATTTTAAAAAATTTTTTTATATATTTTAATTATTTAATTAAAAGAAAAACTTAAAGAAGAAAAAAGAAAGTAAAAAAAAAAAAAAAGTTGTTGGATGATATCAACTATAAAGATCCGACTTTACCTTACTAACATGACTGTTACTACATGCATGCAATTTCAAGACGAACTATTTGACCATTTTAACTAAAGGAAACAAATTTATTTAAAATAAATAGCATCAACAAAATAAATGTTCAAATTAACACAAACCTTTACTCGGGGTCCCTTTAAAAATAAGACCAAAAGAAAAAAAACACTTAAAATTTAAGGATGGAAATACTAAAAGTTCTATGTTCAAACATTTAATGACTTGCAACAAAATCATGAAAACTGAACGAAACTTAACATGTTTTATGAAGGGGTAAGTATATAAAATACCTCGTAAATAACCCCAATATCAAGGTCAAGCTATGCAATCACATTTTATGAATGTCTTATAACTAGTGGGACTAGAGTGTAATTTAACATGGATAGCCATCTAAGTGAACAATCTGATCGATCATATCTTAGGCGAAATGTACTCAACATATCATACACATGAAGTGGACCCGAAGGCACACAATGATAAGTAGTGAATCGATAGGAATACAATCATACATAAGTAGTGAACTTGTAAATACACAAGCATAGATAGTGAACTCGTAGGAATATACGTATATGTAGTGAACCCTAATCGGCCTAATGTATGAGTGGTTGAAATAAAGATAAGCGAGGTCTAAGTACAAGCATACATTGTCGACAGGCTATGCAATCACATATTATGAATGTCTTATAACTAGTGGGACTAGAGTGTAACTTAACATGGATAGTCATCTAAGTGAACAATCTGATTGATCCTATCTTAGGAGAAATGTACTCAACATATCATACACATGAAGTGGATCCAAAGGCACACAATCATAAATAGCGAACCCATAGGAATACAATCATACATAAGTAGTGAACTTGTATATACACAAGCGTAGATAGTGAACTCGTAGGAACATAAGTATATGTAGTGAACCCTAATCAACCTAATGTATAAGTGGTTGAAATAAAGATAAGCGAGGTCTAAGTACAAGCATACATTGTCGAAGAGGTAATAATCCTTTAGTATTTCGGGTATTGAACCCACATGACTAGTAGTAGTTTTAATTTGATCAAGACTGAAGATTTAATACAACCAAAGATAACTTGAATGAATTGTGTTGTGAATGAACAAGAATTTAAGTTAAATATAGTAACAATGGTAATCAGACAGGGCTAACAGTGCTTTAACCTTTTGGACTCTATATCAAAAGTGATGCGGTGACAACACACAGGACGGTGAAGTATGCATGAGTAGAAATCTGCATTTATTCGGTCTTATGTTAAGTTTCTTTAGGAGTTCTAAGCAATTACTACCTAATGTTTCCATGGCTAGCTTAATCTTAAATTAATCACAGACTGACTTCTTTATCCTATGGTGTCCCTTATTTCTAAGGTGACATGACCTTCTTATTCTTAGGCTCTTAGTCCCCTATCCCTTTGTGATAGTTATTTATACTTTAGCTTTCTTAGCACTAAAACTCCACTGGATTGTTAAATTAAGTGGCAAATTTAATTTAACAATACTAAACTTAAATTCAACAAAGAGAATGCATAAATCAAGTTGGTGTTAAGTACAATATTACTTAAGCCATAAAGACCTTAGGGCATCCACATTGTTGAACCCATAAAAGAATAATTAATATCCTCTATTTTCACAACAGTTTTTAAAATATTATCTTATCTTTTTTCCCCTTTCTGGAAACTAAAATATTATCCTTATCTTTACCATCTATCCAAATGTTAATGTCTTACATTGAAATGATTAATGTGAAGGTCTCGTAACAAATATTATTGAATTACCCACTTTCTCAAATATAAAATTGATTAAATGGTGAATAGATAATTAAAATTTAATGCTTATAATTTATAATGGAATCATGTTTCTACCATAATGTATGTACTATTTCAACCATAATTTATGTGTTAAAAGAAATGTTTAAACCTCTGGTCTGTTGTGGCAAAATCATGTTTTCCTGTAGTTTGAAAGATAGAGGTTCAAAAAACTAAAGATTGTTTAAACGTACTTCGAGGAATCATGCGGGATGGTCAAAATGATATAGGGATCTAGATTCTGAGCCTGTGGCGGGGTGTTCCACTAGATAGTCAAATGATCTTGGGATTTGGTAGTTGAGCCAATGGAAGGAATCTTCGTATAAAATTGTCAGAAGGGACTGCAGGTCCAGTTCTGAGCCTATGATGAGATTCAAGGTTGACATGTACACATGTTAGGTGATAATGAGTTTAGGGTTTGATTTTCAGGACTTAGTTGTGTTTATGTGAATCTGGTTCGGATTTATTTGTGATAGGTCATACTATTGCTTAATATGTTTTATCAAGTTGATACGTGAAGAGAAAGAGTTCCGGAGTGCTGCTGGAAGCTAAGGTCTACCACAATACAGGAATAATTCCTTGTCTTAGGTTATTTAAGAGTCGTGTAGATTTGATTGTAGGTACAGAGGTTGGAAGCCTCAAGTGTTGGTTATCAAAACAATTAAACTTAGATTGCAATGAAGTAAAAACAATTAAACAATTATTTTAAGATGTCTTCAAATCGTCTAGGTTTGCAAGTAATAAGCAACATAGGTCAAAGCGGGTAATAAGTATCACAAAAAGAGGTGATATTTGCTATCTTCACATCTCTTTTTGGATGAAAGAGGTAAGTTCGAGAGGGGATATGACACTATGTGTGGCAATTCAAATAGTTAGATCTATAAAATAAAATAATATCTTTTACATTATTTATCATTCAATTTCATATAAAAGGTGGAAATTATTAAAGTGAAAAAGATAAACTTTAAGATATTTTTGTTAAAATAGAAAATAAAAATTAATGTGGAAATGAAGCGAAATGTGAGAAAATATTTGCAACATTATTTACCATTCATTCCATATAAAAAATAGGAATCATTGTAATAAAAAAAATACATAAAATTGATAAATTGGGGGCATTAGGGCTCAAACTCGAATACAAGAAGTTGGAAGCCAGACACATTGACCGCCGGAAAACACTAGGTTGTTAATACTTGTTTGATAATGTGCATTTTTTTTGGGTATTTTTTTTTAAGAATTTAACCATTAAAAACAAGAATATGTTTGATAAATACTTTTGTTTCTTATTTTTTTTTTAAAAAAATAAGAATAGAAACTTGTTTGATAACTATCTCTTATCTTTCATTTTTTGTTTTTTCATTTTCAAAAATTAAATATAATTTAGTTGTGTAATATAAAAATACATAATATGCATCTAGACGCACTAAAGAGTTATCAGAAGTTTACATTATCTAATACATTTTCAATGCAAAATTACCAAGTATAATAAAAACGTTTCTATCTTTCAAATGTAGACAAATTTTGATTTGAAATATTTTCTCTCACTAAGAAAGATTACCAATTATAATAAAAACGTTTCTATCTTACATTATCTAAAATAATAGGTAATGAAAAAATGAAAGCTACTCCAACTAATAAAGATTTGAACCATAGTCTTGAGATTTAGGAAATTTATACTAAATAAAACAATTTTGAAAACAATTTGAAAATATAAGACAACATTAAAATATTTATAAATATTGTAGATATTGACCAGTCAATTTTTAATTTTTTTTAATATTCCAATCTCGTCCTTAGTTGCAAACGTTTCTATCTTATTGAATTAAGTTTTTTTCCTTTTCTTTCTTCCTGCGTCTGTGGCTTCCTTTCCTTCCTTTCTTTTTCTCTTTTCTTTTCTTTTCTTTTCTTTTCTTTTCTTTTTTTCCTTCCCCTACAATTTAGCTTTCTTCTTTCTTCTTTGTTTTCCTTTTTCTTTTCTACAGTTTAGCTTTATTCTTTTTTCTTTGTTGTTTTTCTACGGTGTAGTTTTTTTTCTGATTGTTACGTTGTACCATTCTTCAAATCTATTCATTACTACATTCTCTTAATCCTTTCACTCAAAATATCTATACAAGCCACTCATATTGATTGATCAACAAGGAGATTTGTTGATCTTAAGAGGTAATTATGGATTTTAATGAGTTTATTCGATGACTTTATTTCATTGATTGAAGGTTTTTGTTTCTTCTACTTGTGTTTCTCATTTATTATTCTTTGTTAAACTTAGGGCTTAGTCTATCACTAATAGTGGGTATCAATGATAAAAAAAAAATGTAAGTGATAGCTGCTGCAACTATCACTAATAGCCATCATTACTCATAGATTTAGCGATAGACTGGAGGTGGAGTTGCCGATAAAGGAATTTGTCAATGTTTTGGGATAGCAACTAATAACAAAATTTTTAAATTTAAAGCTATGGCTGATAGTAGCTATTAGTGATATTCACTGATAGTACCTATTAGTGATATTCACTGATAACAGCATCCCAGATAGCAGTTATCAGTGGTAGCAACAAATAACACATTTCTCAAATTGAAAGCTATCAGTGATAGTAACTGATAACACATTTCTTAAATTGAAAGTTATTAGTGATAGCAACTGACAGAACACATCTCAAATTGAAAGTTATCACTAATAGCAACTATATGTAATAACCACTTATAGTAACTATCAATGATATTCACTAATAGCAACATTCCTGATAGCAGCTATCTGTGATAGTAACTGATAGCACATTTCTCAAATTGAAAGTTATGGCTGATAGTACCGAAGGAACTCTTATCAAAGAGAACCTATGAGCAGAAGCAAGATCTTTCCAAGCCCATTGTGTCAGAATTAAATGCATTCACAAACATATAGAATAGTTATGCATTTTCTAACAAATTACAACATGCTTTCATAAATAAATACAAAGGGAACGAGAGACATACCTTTGAAGAACTCTTCTTCCACTTATCTCTTGCACTTGTGAAGAACTTAGACAACAATCTCATGCTCTCGCCCAGATTGCCTACCCATTCATCTAGTAGTCACGAACGATCTTCTCCACAAACAAGTAACCTCTTAGACACCACCACTTGGCAACCTTGGTATTCTCGGAGTGAGAATGCAGGAGGTATGGGCTCTGTTGGATTTGGTAGAGGGATGGAGGAAACAACGATTGAACCAAACAGCTAAGCAAGTGGGAGAATGTATTGTCTATCGTATAGACTTTATGTGCTTGATCGTTTAGTAAAACTCAGTAGGTTCACGATCGTTTAGAAAAATAGGCTTGAGCGTTTACACGATCGTTTAGTGAATCTCACTTGCCACGCGATCATTTAGTAAAATGCTTTACACAATCATTTAGTCAAAGGTGCTAGTACACGATCGTGTAGGCTCTCGCTTAGAAGGCTATCATATAATCTCTAGTTAGCTAAACGATTAGTAGTTGCACTTCATGAAGCGATCCTTTCAAAAATGAAAACATGGGTTTGACTGAAGCCCAAAACATCATTTCCAATGATGGGGTCGAGGATCCGTTGTCTTTTAAGAAAGCAATGGAGGATGTTGACAAAGATTAATGGATTAAAGCCATGAACCAGGAAGTGGAGTCTATATACTTCAATAACGGCTGGGAGCTTTTAATCCACTTGATGAGGTTAGACCTATTGGGTGTAAGTGGATCTATAAGCGAAAGAGAGATATAGATGGAAAGGTACAAACCTTTAAGGCTTGACTTGTGGCAAAGGGTTATACCTAGGTTGAGAGGGTTGACTATGAGGAAACTTTCTCACCTGTTGTCATGCTCAAGTCTATCAGGATTCTCCTATCCATAGCCACATTTTATGATTATGAAATATGGAAAATAGATGTCAAAACTACCTTTCTTAATGGTAATCTTGAGAAGACCATCTATATGACTCAACTAGAGGGGTTCACAGTTCCAGATCAAATGCAAATTGTTTGTAAGCTTAATAGGTCTATTTATGGGCTGAAACAAGCATCTAGATCATGGAACATCAGATTTGACACTGCGGTCAAGTCGTTTGGCTTTGATCAGAACGTTGATGAGTGATAACGGGCAGAAATGCATGTTATTACAGCACAAAGTTATAAAACAATGCAGGATTGCGTTGATAAAAATATGCAATATTGCATCCAAAAGCATTAAGTTCACAATATTGCGGTCGCATGCGTCCATCACATTAAAACAGTTAACTTATGTATTTTTGTGCAAAAAATGTGTTGATGCAAGGCAGAAATGCGATCCACAGAAATTAACGCCCGGGCGCATTAAGAGATTGCGTTGATGCAAGGCTATGCGATCAAATTGCACTCGCGAATATCTGCTCAAGAAGGTTGCCGCATAGAGTCGGCACGTCATGGTGGGTGCATCTGAGTGAAAAGCGTAATAAATCACGATGGAACAGAAAACTGATGACAGTCAATTCCGAATTAAGTTGACAAGCCGTTAACGATCTACTATAGCAATTACACTCAACTTTTCGGTGATAAATATTTGGCGCATCAGACAAAGAATTAATGCCATCCCATCAATGCAATCATAAGAGAGAATAAGTCTTTCATCCCGAAGCTCTATAAATACTAAAGGCCACCTTCAGTGAAGGAGTTCGTTCAGTTAGATAATTTTCTCCATAGTTAGAAATAGCCTTGTTCATAGTTTCTTATACTTAGAAGGTGGAGCGAGAGAAGGGAAGAGATGCCGGAAGTTCTCCTTGGTCAGCTCGAGAGAGAACCCATGAGGCATGGAAAAATAGAGAAAGGGCCAACTCTTGCGAGAACAAGATTATTTTTTGAGCAGAGTAGAGAATAATAGTGTAAAAGACTTGGGAAGCAAGAGATTGCTACCAGGCTCTTTATTCTTATTCCACATTGTCATTCTGTATTTTGATTATATATCTATAAAATGGAACTTGCTTATCTACATCTGTTCACTCTCTTAAAAGCACGCATGAGTAGCTAAATTTATCGAATGGGTTGAGAAGAACTTAGCTAACATGATCTAGGATTTTCATTGTATGCGATCATCTTGTCTTATGTTGCACCCATCACCCCTTTAGAGCTACTTGAGAGAGAGTCTAAAGAAAGAACCTAAGACTTGAGAGAGCTAGGTTAGAATCTACACTCGAGAGAGCAAGATTAGATCTGCATAAGCAAGAGATAGAGACTTAAAGATAAGCTTTATTTGTCAACATGCATCGCATGCATCCTAGAGATAGGTTATGGTATTATGCGGTCGCCTTGTATGTATGTGTGTCAATCGTCATCGCATAGACAAGAATAAAGGCTTATGTGTAAGTCCTATAGACATATCACATATATCACAATCATTCTAAAACTAGAAGCCGTAGCATTTGCGTTGAGAGATGATTTGCTATTGTATGTGTGTAGCATGATCGCATAACATGAACGCAATCCTAGGAAGTGTTAGCTGAACCCCTTCTCAACCCGTTCCCCCGCATATTCATCGCATCTTCAGTATTATTAACTCTTTTCTTAACTCCACCGCATAAATTTTATACTATAAACAATAACTTAACAAGTCTTTGATTTATTGGTTACTACAAAGTAATCTAAAAATTATTGCCACATATTGTTTTCCTTAGTCCCTGGGTTCGACCTTGGGCTTACCAGGAAACTTAGTAGGATTTATACTTCGGTCCTGCTGAGAAAACTTGTTGCACAACGCATTTTCCATCACCGTAATTCCTTTCATTAATTCACCGCATAAAATAAGGCATCAACGAGTCTTGTGTTTACAAGAAATTCATCAACAGCTCAGTAGCTTTTCTGGTATTTTATGTGGATGATATTCTACTCATTGGGAATGATGTAGGGTATCTGACTGACATTAAGAAATGGCTAGCTGCCCAGTTCCAAATGAAAGATTTGGGTGAGGCACAGTACGTTCTAGGGATCCAGATCATTTGGGATCATAAGAACAAATGGTTAACTCTATCTCAGGCATCGTACATCGATAAAATGTTGTTATGTATAGGATGCAGGATTCCAAGAGTGGTTTATTATCCTTCAAGCATGGAATCGTTTTGTCTAAGATCATTGTCCTAAGACACCTCAAGAGGTTGAGGAGATGAGACGGATTCTCTATGCTTCAGCTGTAGGAAGCTTAATGTATGCAATGTTGTGTACCGGCCCGACATTTGCTATGCAGTAGGGATTGTCAGTCGGTATCAGTCCAATCCAGGATTTGATCACTAGACGGCGGTAAAGATGATCCTCAAGTATCTTTGGAGAACGAGGGACTACATGCTCGTGTATGGAGATAAGGATCTGATCCTTACAGGATACACGGACTCTGACTTTCAGACCGATAGAGATTCTCGCATATTGACATCGGGGTCAGTTTTCACTCTGAATGAAGGGGTTGTAGTATGGTGAAGCATCAAGCAAGGATGCATCAAAGACTCCACTGTGGAAGCCGAATACGTAACCGCTTGTGAAGCAGCTAAAGAGGTTGTTTGGATGAGGAAATTCTTTTCAGATTTGGAAGTTGTTCCAAATATGGATTTGCCTATCACTTTGTATTGTGATAACAGCTGGGCTGTGGAAAATTCAAAGGAGCCTCGGAGTCATCATCAGGGTAAGCATATAGAGTGGAAATACAACTTGATCAGGGAGATTATGCATCATGGTGATGTGATAGTCACAAAGATCACGTCGGAGCACAACATTGCTAGTCCCTTTACAAAGGCTCTCACGACTATAGTGTTCGAGGATCACCTGGAGAGTCTGGGTCTGCGGGACATGTAGCACCTTGTCTAGGGCAAGTGGGAGATGATACTGGGGTATGCCCTAGTTTATTATATATTATACATGTTTTTATTGTATTGTACATTAGTCTCCCGAGGCATTAGGACAAGTGGGAGATTGTTAGGATGAGTGTCCTAATTATCCCAGAGTCTCGTTGTTTGTAATGATACACATTATTTTATGAATAAAATAATTGTTATTTCATTTTGGCATTTACTCATATTCAATAAACAAAGCTCCATGGTTATCTTATGTAAACTTAAGCATGTATATATGATATACAAGTGGATCATGCCTTAAGTGATAACTTAGATCGGTCTGTAGTATAAGGATTAAGGTGGGATACCTAATCTTGGTGACACTACAGATACGGTTCGCTTTGTAGAGGTTTGCAAGTGTCTTAAACTACTACAGATGGTAGATCCTGACCATTCATGTGGAGACATGTGAGCAGGGGTGTCCTATACAAAGAGTTTGTATAAGACCGAACCACGAGATGACTAGACTCTATATATAACGTCGTTGATACTAGAGACTTACATCTCACCTAAACGACCATAGGTGACACGACCTCAATCCTGAGTGTTTTGGGAACTTTTGCCTTTGAGGGCAGTCCTTTGATTAATATGGGTGAGAGTGGCCAACCAACTCAACATGCCTACCTTTTTGGGGACTTGTCTGATTTGGGAGCTGGGAACTCACTTACACAAGATGGAATTCACTCTTTCCCCGAAGTAGAAGTAAGTAGAGCGATTACTCCCTTAAGGGCTAATTCTAGGGATTGAATATAAT
Organism: Benincasa hispida; assembly: GCF_009727055.1. NCBI lineage: Eukaryota > Viridiplantae > Streptophyta > Magnoliopsida > Cucurbitales > Cucurbitaceae > Benincasa > Benincasa hispida. The sequence goes on along the minus strand of NC_052358.1, from coordinate 35,409,918 downwards.
GGCCACAACTTCTCTTTGGAAGAGAGGACTCAGTCATAGTAGGACTATGACTTATGTTCATTAGAGGATTCAGTGGTACTTAAGGAGTTAGATGTAACTACAGGGGCATAACGGTTATTGGCTAAGTTGTACTTACGAGCGATCTATGAAGGGTTGTCGCACTGTTGATTGGTTAAGATGGACACATAATATATATGTGGTAGGGAGAGTTTAGTTTTCAGTCTTTAGTGGAGTGCCTGGTAGTTAACGGATGGTGGATTCCGTGACTAAGGAGTTTAGTCAGTTATTCACGTACCGTTGGAGCTTCGAGCTACAGGTCCATAAGGTCCCCTTGGTAGTTCAATGGATTCAAGTTGAGGATCAGTTCTTGGTGTTGATTTGAAATGTTTAAATTGACAAGAAGTAATTCGATTATATATGATATGATCAGTATGGTGTATGAGATACATCAAGTAGAGAATTAATGTAAATGAGATTTACATTAAGTACCATGGAATAGAAAAAGAGCTATGGTTTGTATGTTTCATGAGATGAAATATTAAAATTATAGATTATAAATATAGTATGATAATTGGTTATCATTTATATTTATAATAATATTAATTATTGGATAATTATCTCATGGTAGTTGTCAAGTAAATAAGATTTACTAAGTGACGGCTTGGAGTTAGCTAAACGATCGTGGAGTGTTCTTAGGCGATAGACACTCAGTTAAGTGATGAGCTAAACGATCGCATAGCTTTTGCTAGACGATCGCTTAGGTTTTCCTAAACGATTGGGCATCGACCTATATGGTTCTTCTGTTTCCCACTTGCTCATTTTTTACACGAATGTGGTTCCTCTTGTTTTTTGCCTCAAACCAAGTCCACATAGAGTCCACCGTCTGGATTCTCACACCGAGAATACCAAGGTAGCCTTTTTGGTGGTGTCATACTCAACTTAACACTGTCGAGGTTCTTTGAGGCCGTTCATGGTGTTCGTGACATTGACGATGCTTAGTTGAGTGCGCAGTGTTCGTGTAGTGTAGCGGTTGCATTGGATGAGCATTCGTGTGTAGCTGTGTTGCTATGATCGAGCGTTCGTGATCAAGGAGCTTGAACATGAATCTACAAAAGTGTGTTGCTCTTGTCCTTGATCTATTGTATAGCATGCTGTAATTTCTGTATTTGCATAACGTATGTTTCCGTTTTTGATTGTAATTGTAAAGTTCATATACGATTGTAATTTAGAATGATCTTTCCGGTGCTCATAGAAATTCTCGTGTTCGATTTTCTTCAAAGATGACCCTAAAAAACTTTAGCTGTGAGAGCCTTCGTAAATGGGTCAGCAACGTTGTGCTCCAAAGCGACCTTCGTGACTATCACGTCACCTCGATGTATATCTCACAGATGAGATGATACTTTCACTCTATATGTTTGTCGCGCTTGTGACTCCTAGGTTCCCTGGAGTTCGCCATAACACCACTATTATCAAATAAAGGGTGATGGGCCTAGACATATCTGGAACAACTTCCAGATCAGTCAGCATTTTTCTGAGCCAAACAGCCTCCTTAGCAACTTCACAAGCCGCTACATACTCGGCCTCCATCCTGGAGTCAGTGATGCACCCCTGCTTAGTGCTTCGCCACACTATAACTCCTCCGTTAAGATTGAACATTGATCCTGAATTGGATTTTCGAGAATCCTTATCGGTCTAAAAGTTAGAGTCCGTGTATCCAGTAAGGATCAAATCCTTATATCCATACACGAGCATGTAGTCCCTCGTTCTTCGAAGATACTTGAGGATGTTCTTGATGGCGATCTAGTGACCCTGTCCTGGATTAGACTGATATCTACTAACTATCCCCACAACATAGTAGATATCTGATCTAGTACATAACATCGCAACGTCAAACTGGCAACGACAGATGCATAGGGGACACACCTCATCTTCTCAACCTATTGAGGTGTCGTAGGACACATTTCCTTAGACAATGTAACTCCACACCGAAAAGGCACTATGCCTCTTTTGGAGTTCTGTGTCGAGTACTTGAGCAACATCTTGTCAATGTACGATGCCTGAGACAACACGAGCACTTTGTTCTTTCGATCCCGAAAGATCTGAATACCCAGAACAAAATGAGCCGCCCCCAAATCTTTCATTTGGAATTGGGTTGCTAGCCAGTTGTTAACTGATGTCAGTAAACCTACATCATTCCCAATGAGTAGGATATCGTCTACATACAATACTAAGAAAACTACCGAACTGTTGATGATTTTCCTGTAGACACAAGGCTCATCAACGTTTTGGTAAAAGCCGTAAGATTTGATCGTAGTGTCAAATCTAATGTTCCAAGATCGAGACACCTATTTCAGCCCATAAATGGACCGATTCAATTTTCAAACCTTTTTCCCTTGATTTTGGGCTATGAATCCTCAGGTTTTACCATATAAATGGTCTTCTCAAGATTGCCATTCAGGAAGGTAGTATTGACATCCATTTGCCATATCTCATAGTTATAATAGGAGGCAATGGATAGGAGGATGCGAATAGACTTTAACATGGCAACAGGCGAGAAAGTCTCCTCATAGTCGACTCCCTCCACCTGGGTATAACCATTTGCCACAAGTCTAGCCTTGAAGGTTTGCACCTTCCCATCAACATCTCGTTTCCTCTTGAAGATCCATTTACAACCTATAGGTTTTACCTCATCAGGTTGATCCACAAGATACCATGCTGAGTTAAAATACATAGACTCCATCTCGAGATCCATGGCTTTGACCCATTCATCCTGGTCAACATCCCCCTTTGCCTTCTGATAAAACAACGGGTCCTTAACCTCACCATCGGCTACCATAGCCAGGATTTTAGTGAAACCCATATAGCGAACATGTTGGTTTGCAACTCTCCCACTACGTCGAGTTTCCCTTAACTTTTGAGGTGTTTCTGACCTATGAACTTCCTCAACGACTCTTGTTGATGGAGCAGGCCCTTTTACAACTCTTGTTGAAGCTTCAGTAGTTGCATTGGAAAGTTCATGCAACATGATCTTACTATGTGGACTGTGCTCCCTCATATGATCCTCCTCCATAACTTAGCGTTTATCGACACAAACACCTTGTTTTCCTTAGAATCATAAAAGTAACCCTCTCGTGTACCTTTGGGGTAGCCTACAAATAGGCACAACCTTGAATGTGGTTCTAGTTTTTTTAGATTGGCCTCAAGCACATGTGTTGGGCAACCCCATATGTGGAAGTGACGCAAACTAGCTTTACGCCCATTCCACAACTCCAAAGGTGTTCTGGCAACACTTTTGGATGGAAGATAGTTGAGGATATAAGCTGTAGTCTCCACTGTAAAACCCCAAAACGAGACCACTAAGGAAATGTAATTCATCATCGACCAAACTATATCCAACAAGGTTATGTTCTCCTCTCTGATACACCATTCTACTGAGGTATACCTGGCACTGAGAGTTGGGATATGATTCCATGTTCTATCATATAGTTCTAGAACTCCGAATCCAAAAACTTTCCACCCCGATCTGATCGAAGTGTTTTAATCCATCTATCCAGTGTGCTTTCAACTTCAACCTTGAACTCTCAGAACTTTTCAAAGGATTCAGACTCCTGTTGCATCAAATAAACATACCCATACCGAGTAATCATCAGTAAAAGTGATGAAATACTCGTAGCCCATTGTGATAGAATAGATATGCATTTTTTAAGTTATGCTGGACACCTCTTGGGTGGAAGCAATTGAAGGAACTCTTATCAAAGAGAACCTATGAGAGGAATCAAGATCTTTCCAAGCCCATTGTGACATAATTAAATGCATTCACAAACATACAAAATAGTTATTCATTTTCTAACAAATTACAATATGCTTTCATAAATAAATACAAAGGGAACGAGAGACATACCTTTGAAGAACTATTCTTCCACTGATTTTTCGCTCTTGTGAAGAACTTGGATAGCAATCTCTCGATCTCGTCCAGATCGCCTACCCAATCATCTAATAGTCACGAACGACCTTCTTCACGAACAAGTAACCTCCTAGACACCAACTTTGGTATTCTCGGAGTGAGAATCCATGAGGTGTGGGCTCTGTTGGATTTGGTAGAGGGATGGAGGAAACAACGATCGAACCAAACGATCAAGCAAGTGGGACAATGTACTGTCTATCGCGTATAGACTTTATATGCTTGATCGTTTAGTAAAACTCAACAGGTACACAATTGTTAAGAAAAACAAGCTTGATTGTTTACACGATCGTTTAGTGAATCTCGCTTGCCATGCGATCATTTAGTAAAATTCTTTACACGATCGATTAGCCAAAGGCGCTAGTACACGATCGCTTAGGCTCTCGATTAGAAGGCTATTGTGTAGTCTCTAGTTAGCTAAACGATTAGTAGTCACACTTAATAAAGCGATCCTTTCAAAAATGAAAACATTTTTATTTTAACCTTCAGTTATGAAAATTGAAAATAACCTCCCACTTTCACGCACGGTTAAAAGAGAAACCACCCACAATTATCATATAACTGTTTGATTATAAATAAATATAATAACTAACTTATCATATTATCTGTATAACCTATAGTTTTAATATTACATCATATGTAACATTTAAACCATAGTCATATTCTCTTTTATTCAATCTAAATCATTTTTATATTAAATTCCTCCAATTAATATATCTCATACATCATGTCAACTATATCACATATAATTGAACCAGTTTAATTATATCATATATAATCAAACTCCCTCGTGTCAATTTGAACACTTTAAACTGACCCAAAAACTAATTTTCAACTTGAATCCATTGAGCTACCAAGAGGACCTTATGGAGCTGTAGCTTGAAGCTCTAATGGTACGTGAATAGCTGACTAAACTCTTTAATCACGAGATCCACCATTCGTTAACTATCGGGCACTCTACTAAAGACCAACAGCTGCACTCTTTTCACTACAGATATATTTCTGTGTCCATCAGATATAACCAATCAATAGTACGATAACCCTTCATAGATTGCTCATAAGTATAGTTGGGCCAAATTACCGTTTTGCTCCTGTAGTTACATCTAACTCCTTAAGTACCACTGATTTCTCTAATGAACAATACATTATAGTCCTACTATGAGTAGACACCTCTCGGAACATGAGAAGGTGTCTGGCCCCATATTGTTCAAGTCCCAAAATCAGCCCTTAAAGGAGCAATTCAATCTACTTACTCTTGCTTCAAGGAAGGAGTGAATTCCATCTTGCATAGTTGAGTTCCCAGCTCCCTAATTAGACGAATCCTCAAAGTGGTAGATTTGAGTCGGTAATCTAGCCACTCGCACCCATGCAAATCAAAGGACCACCCTCATAGGCAGGAGTTCCCAACTCACTCAGGAGTCATATTACCTATGTTCATCATAGTGAAATGAAAGTCTCTATCATGAACAACGTTATATAACGAGACATACATTTCGTGGTCCAATCTTATACAAACTCCTTTGTATAGGACAACCCCGCTCACATGTCTCTACATGAATGATCAGGATCAGACCATCTGTAGCACGTCACAACACTTGTAACTATCTACAAAGCGGGCAGTATCCGTAATGTCACCAGAACAAGGTTTCCCTCCTATATCCATATACTACATACCATTTAGGTTATCACTTAAGGCATGATCCACTTGTATGTCTCCACATACATGCTTAAGCTACAACAACAACTAGGGATCTTAGTTTATTGGTTTGTGGCAAATGCAAATAAAATATCTCATATTTCATAGACAACAGTGAAGAAAATATATCATATTATTACATCACAAGCGTTTGTTCATACAAGTGTTTACAAACTACAGGACCTTACGAGAATTCAGGGCATCAACCACAATAAGTACCTACCAGTGATAGTTTTCAATTTGAAAAAAAAAAAAAAAAGGAAGTAGAGCGTAAAATGGTGGTTGGGCATGGGCTTTTTGGCCTTTTTCCATTATTTGTTCTATATATGCACTTATTTCGTCCTTATACTACATATTCTATTATTTTGGGCTTAAATTCTATTTAAGCAACTAACCTTAAGATTTAATGGTCAAGGAAATAGCTCCTTATTATTCATTTTCATTTCCATAAAAATAAAAATAGAAACAAAACAGGAAAACTATTTTTGGTTGTTTCTTAAATTTGACCCATTTTTAGAAAGGCTTTTTAAATCTATAAATAAGAAACAAAAATGATAATCAAACAAGTTTGTCTTCAAAAATTAAAAACATGTTGGGAATGTCCTAAAACTCGCAGCTCGTAATCATGGAAACATATTCTATTTATCAATAAAAGTATTATTGAAGAATTTATTCAATAAAAGTGTTATTGAAGAATTTATTCAATAAAAGTGTTATTGAAATTGAAATTGCATTATGTTATAAAATCCAATAAACGAATCCATGGCTATAGTATGAATACTGTGACTTTATGTATAGACATAGAAGAGGATCAAGTTATAGTATATATCCAAAATTTTCTATAAGTATATGGATGACCCTATACTGTTAATATTGACTATTTGAATTTGATGATCTAGGGTAACTCGATCTTACTCCTGGGCTAACTATGAACTCCTGTTTATTCGGGATTATCCTTTAATCTGCATAGGTGAGAGTAGTTCAACAACACTGTTCAACAAGTCTTCCATTTTGAGATAAGATTGAAAAGATAGCTAGGGACATAGTTTTGCAAGATGGAATTCTCTCCTACCCGTTTTATGGTTAACAGATAGGTTATTCCCTTAAGTAATGATTCTTGGTCTTGAACAAAGGGACCATGCCCTCTCATGGCCGAGTGGGACATGGTTTATTAGTTGGACTATAAACCAATTGTTCAAGTGGACATAAATAGTTATTTTGACCGACTTGTAAATACGAATGACTCGTGAAGGATCAAGATGTATTTTCAGGGGTAAAATGGTTATTTTGACCTACTTGTAAATACGAACGACCCGTGAAGGATCGACTGACTGATTATAGTTAAATCAAGTGGACAGAAATATATCTACAATGAGGAGAGTGCAACTATCGAGCTATAGTGGTATGTCTTGGTAGTTAACGAATATTGATTAATTCAGTTTAATGGCAATTAATCTCAAATTGTTGAAGTTCATGATCTGTAGGTCCATAATGTTACTTTACTAGCTCGTAAAACATTATACCTTGGATTAGAAAATTGAGCGAATTTGAAGTGTTCAAATTCGAAAATAGGGTTTGAATTTGAAATGTTCAATTCCAATTTTAGGATTTGGATAATTATATTCCATATAATTAACATTTAAATTTATTAAAATTAAACGTAATTGAAGAGTTTAAAATATTTAAATATTGATTATATGAATAGGATTCATGTTTAAATTAGGTGTTTCATTATTTTAATATTTGATATTAAATTATTATTTATTTAATTAAATATATTTATTTATTTATTTAAATAAATCAATTTTTAATTTTTTAGAATTGATTTTTTAGTTTTTTTTTATCTAAATTAATTTTAAAGTTAATTAGATTTAAAAAAAACAAATTAAAATTGAATTTTAATTTGATAGTGGAATTATCCAAGTTTTCAAATGTTTTAGTGGATTATTCACTCATGCAATCTGAATTCTAATAGTTCAATTGAAAATATTTATTTTTAAACTAATATTGCTTGAACCAAAAGCCCGATAAGATATAAATTATTTTCTTTAGTTGACAATGCCTTTTCATTTGGAAGAATATTTAAAAATAATGGAAAAGGTAATTAAGTTATAATTTAACTTTGTCCATCTCATTTGGGGATGTAGCTCAAATGGTAGAACGCTTGCTTAGCATGCGAGAGCTATGGGGATTGATACCTCGCATCTCCAATTTTTTTACCATTTAATATAAAAAGTTTTCCTATGGCCTAATGGCCAACCAAGGTGAAGTACGGACCTAAAAGATCGTCTTCAGCAGAGCCCATTAAAACTGAAAGTACGGTACATGCATCTCAGATTTATTTTTTTTTAATATAATATCTTCTATTTTCACAACAGTTTTTAAAATATTATCTTATTTTTTTTTTGCCTTTTGGAAACTAAAATATTATCCTTATCTTTACCATCTATCCAAATGTTATTGAAATGATTAATGTGAAGATCTCTATTGAGATAACAAATATTATTGAATTACCCACTTTCTCAAATTTAAAATTAATTAAATTGTGAATAGATAATTAAAATTTAATCCTTATAATTTATAATAGAATTTAAAATTCTTACATGGCTATTTAAAATAAATTATTCTTACATTTCTTTTATAATTTCTTACATTCTTTTTTAATGGTTTGACGTTGACCAAATGCTAATTACTATTTTTTAATCTTCATTTTAATTTTAATTTGGATGGTTCGTATTTACAAAATCATCATTCACAAATTATAATTTAAACAAAAAAATAACAACATTCAAAATCGAAGAATTATTATTACTTTAAAGGGGGAAAAACATTCAGGTTCGTAGTAAGCTGTTGGTATATTCAGACCTTTGTGGTCCGATGAATGTTCGAGCCAGGGGAGGTTACGAGTATTTCATCACTTTTACTGATGATTACTCGAGGTATGGATATGTTTATTTGATGTAACATAAGTTAGAATCCTTTGAAAAATTCAAAGAATTCAAGGTTGAGGTTGAAAACGCATTAGATAAGCGGATTAAAACACTTCGATCAGATCGAGGTGGAGAGTTTTTGGATTATGAGTTCTAGAACTCTATGATAGAATATGGAATCGTTTTCCAACTCTCAGCACCTAGTACACCTCAACAGAATGGTGTATCGGAGAGGACAAACAGAACCCTGTTAGACATTTGGTCGATGATGAATTATGCTTCCTTACCGGACTCGTTTTGGGGTTTTGTAGTAGAGACTGTAGCCTATATCCTTAACTATGTTCCTTCTAAGAATGTTGCCAGAATACTTTTGGAGTTGTGGAACGGGCATAAAGCTAGTTTGCGTCACTTCCGCAAAGTGGTAGGTTTGAGGTGATGATCTGGCCACTCACACCCATACAAATCAAAGGACCACCCTCATAGGTAGAAGTTCTCGACTTACTCAGGATTAAGGTCATGTTACCTGATGTGTTATTTTATGAGATGAAATTATGGAATGAGATGAGGTTGAGCAACAAGTTTTCTCAGTGGAATTCAAGTATAAACCCCATTGAGTTTCCTGGTAAGTCCAGGGTCGAACTCAGGGACTTTGGAAATCGGTATGCGGTGGAAATTTCTAAGAAGACCTTGCGGTAACCAAATAATCAAATAGTTTTTTGGGTTATTGTTGCGGTAATAAAAATAAATGTATACGGCGGATTTGAGAAATGTTCGATTATGAAGTAGATACACTGAGTATGTGGAGGAACGGGTTGAGAAGGTTTTTAGCTAGCATTTCCTGGGAATGCGTCAGACTATGCGATTATGCTATACTTATGCAACAACAAATCATTTTCCAATGCAAATGCGGTGCTCCTAGTTCTAGGACGCATGTGTTGAATGCAACAATGTCCATAGAGCTTATTCCTAATTCTTTACTCTTTTTCTTATGCGATGATGCATAATGCACACAAAGACAAGGTGACTGCACACAATCGTATCCTATCTCTAGGATGCATACGATGCATTAATAGCAAACAATGCTTATTCCTAAGCTTCTATCTCTTGATTATGCGTTCTAATCTGACTCTCCCGAGCCTAGATTCTAACCTGACTTTCCTAAGCCTAGATCCTACCCTTAGACTACTCTCCCGAGTATCCCTAATAGACGAATGATGCATACATAATACAAGATAATCGCATAGAGTGAATATCTCCAGTTAAGCTAGCTAAGTACTTTTCAACCCATTCGACAGATTTAGTTACTCATGTGTAATAAATAGAGAGTGAACAGATATAAAGGAGTAAATTCCATTTCTATAGATGAGTTTAAGTACAAAATTACAATGGAAGATAAGGACAGAGAGCCTGGTAGAAATCCCTTGCTTCCCAAGGCCTTTACACTGTCAACTCTATTTTGTTCAAAGGATAATCCTGCTTTTGCAGGAGCTGGCCATCTCTTCGATCCCGACGCTTCCGACACTTTTCCAAGCTCATCGGAACGATCTATCAGCACAATCTCACTTCTCTCGCGTCTGCCTTAAAATAAAAGAAAATCTAAGAACAAGGCTATTCTAACTATGGAAAAAATTGTCTAAGTATTCGAACTTGCTAAACTAGCTGAACCCCTTTTCTGAAGGTTGCCTTCGGTATTTATAAAGCTTCAAGGTGAAAGGCGCCTTGTTTCTTATGATTGCACAGATGGGATGGCTTTAATTCTCTAACTGATGCACCGAATATTTTTCACTGAAAAGATAAGTGTACTTGTTATCGTTAGCGGTTTGTCAACTTAGTTCGGATTCAACCGTCATCAGCTTTCTGTCCCATCGTGATTAGTTATGCTTTTCACCCAGATGTGCCCACCAAGTTGCGCCGACTTTATGTGGCAATCCTTCTGAGCAAATGTTTGCGAGCACAAATCACCGTAAGGCCTTGTGGTAATGCTGCGCTCGACAGTTGATTTCTTGTGATCGCGCTTTCCGCCTTGCGTTAACGCATATTCTGAATAAAAATACCAAAGTTGTCTGTTTTTATACGATGAACACATGCGACCACAATGTTATGAACTTAATGCTTTTTGGATACAATCTAACATATTTTATCAACGCAAACCTTCATTATTTAATAACTTAGCACTATAATAACATGCATTTCGGCCCGTTATCATTACCTATGGTCATCCTAGTAAAATGAAAGTCTTTATCATGAACGGTGTTATATAATGAGATTAAACATTTCGTGGTCTTGTCTTATACAAACTCTTTTGTTTAGAGCATCCCCTCTCTTATGTCTAATACGTGAATGGTCAGGATCAGACCATTTGTAGTACTTTACAACACTTGTAACATCTAAAAAGTGGGTCACACTCATAGTGTCAATAGGATAAAGTTTTCCTCCTTTATCCATCTACTACAGACCATATAGGTTATCACTTAAAGCACGATCCACTTGTATGTCATCACATACATGCTTAAGTTACAACGATAATCAGGAATCTTAGTTTATTGGTTTGTGGTTAATGCAACAAAATATCTCATATATCAAAGACTGTAATGAAGAAAATATCTCATATTATTACATCACATAATGTTTGTTCATATACATGTTTACAAACTACTAGACCTAACCCAACAGCTACACAAGATGGAATTCACTCATTCCCCGAAGTGGGGGTAAGTAGATAAATTACTGATGGAGTGAAGCATCAGGATGCGTTGGGATGCTGGCGATGATGCAGCTTCGGAGCGTTGCAACACTGCGTTTACTACCAGGTACTCTCCACTCGATGCTCGATGACTCGATACTCGATGCTCATCAACTCAATAGCATTTTCTTGATTAGTTGACAACCTTTTACTCGATGGTACTCGATGATGCTCGATGGCTACCTCACACTCGATGGAACTCGATTTCATTGAAGCCCGAATGTTCAAATTAACTCTAAATTGCTTCAAATTAACCCCATTCTTCACCAAATGATTAATTCTACCTCTTGATTGCTCGATATCTACAAAATAAGGAAATAGACTCATAAAATCCACTAATAAGCCCGAATTAAGCTAGGAATAATAGCTCTTTTTTAGAGCTAACCAACACCCTCAACATAATTCTTGCTCGTCCTGAGCAAGGTAGAAACACACAATCAAGTAGAAAATAATTAAAAACATGCTAGCTTAATTCGCAAATTCATTACTCCAGTCTACACAGTCAGTTAGAATGAAATATGTAATCAAGAACGAAATCAATTACAATCAATCAATGAAGCACAAGTTTAAGAATGTTTCTTAATCTATTCATGCATGAGTAAGCCTAGAATTTTACTATTTAACCTTGCACAGCCCGGAAGAGTTTTATAAGGTCCTCATCCCATTTTCCCCCTACACTAGTTTGGTTATCAACCTCGAACATACTAACTTGCATAAACAGGGCAACACTAAGACAAGGGTGCCTAAACTCACACACACAAAATATAAAGGACATTTATTTTACCTAGAGGACTAGCTTTCACACTCTACTGTCGGGAACCTATCACACTTTTCTCGCGGGCCTTAACTAGACATGACGGAGGTAGTTCTTTCACCTCTATCCATGCACACACACACACACTATTTTTTTTGCAGGCACACCAGTTATGCCTTTTTTTTTTCTTTTTTTTTTCAAAATTTCAACTAATTGATTTTCTTTTTTTTCTCTTTTTTTTTTTTATTCACAAAAGGCCCTAATTTATCCATTTTGTCTAGTTTTGCTCTAAAACAAACATAGTTACTCCTAGGTCAAAGGTGGACCATTCGGGGTGACAACAGAAGTACAAACCAGATAACCCAATTCTAAGCATGAAAGACTTTAATTTCGCAAAACAATGACTTAAAGATGCAAATGACAAGAAATTTTTTTAAAATTGGGCTAAAAATCATGAACGGGTCAACGCCGTGGATCTCGAAATGTAGTCTATGTACTTCAATTCAGTTTGGGATCTTGTAGATAAACCTGATGGGGTTAAACCTATAGGTTGCAAATGGATCTACAAGAGGAAACAGGGTGCTAATGGGAAGGTACAAACCTTCAAGGCTAGACTAGTGGCAAAGGGTTATACCTAGGTAGAGGGAGTCGACTATGAGGAGAATTTCTTGCCTGTTGCCATGCTGAAGTCTATCTGGATCCTCTTATCCATTGCTTCATATTATGAATATGAGATATGGCAAATGGATGTCAAGACTGTTTTTTCTGAATGGCAATCTTGAGGAGACTATTTATATAGTGCAACCCAAGGGATTCATAGCCCAAGTTCAAGAGCAAAATGTTTGCAAGCTTAATTGGTCCATTTATGGACTGAAACATACATCTCGATCTTGGAATATAAGCTTTGATACTGCGTTCAAATCTTATGGCTTTAATCAGAACGTTGATGAGCCTTGTGTCTACAAAAAGATCATCAATAATTCAGTAGTTTTCCTAGTGTTGTATGTACTATTGGGGTTGATGCCCTTAAGTCTCGTGTCCTGTAGTTTGTAAACAGTTTGTACGAACGCTTGTATTGTTAATATATGATATTTACTTCACATCTTGTATTATTGCTCATTTACTTGTTTTATTTTTTTACCACAAACCAATAAACATAAAATCCTTGGTTATGTGTATGTGACTCAAGCATATATGTGGTGCCATACAAGTGGATCATGTCTTGAGTGATAACCAAAATGGTCTGTAGTATATGGATATAGGAGGGAAACCTCATCCTAGTAACGCTACGGATGCGACCCACTTTGTGGAATGGTCACAAGTGTTGTGACTTGTCACAGATGGTTTGATCCTGATCATTCGTGTTAGGGACATGCGAACGGGGGCGTCCTATACAAAGAGTTTGTATAAGATCTGGTCACGAAGTGTCAACGTCTCGTTATATAACATGACCATAGGTAACATGACTTCAATCCTGAGTGAGTTCGAAACTTCTGCCATTGAGGGCGGTCCTTTGATTTGTATGGGTGCGAATGGACAATTCGTCGATTCAAACCCACCATTTTTTAGATTCGTCTGATTTGGAAGCTGGGAACTTAGCTACACAAGATGGAATTCACTCCTTCCCCGAGGTAGGGGTAAGTAGATAGATAACTCCCTTAAGGGATGTTCTGAGGCTTGAACGATGTGGCGCCACACACCTTCTTTTGGCCCAAGAGGTGTTCACATATAGTTGGACTATGTTGTATTATTCATTAGAGGAATCAGTGGTACTTAAGGAGTGAGATGTAACTACAGAGGTAAAACGGTGATTTGGCCCAGCTGTACTTACGAGCATCTATGAAGGTTCATCGTACTCATGATTGGTTATATCCGATGGACACAAAAATATATCTGTGGTATGAAAACTTCAACTGTTGGTCTTTAGTGGAATGGCTGACAGTTAACAAATGATGGATCTCGTGGCTAAAGAGTTTAGTCAGCTATTCACGAACCGTTGGAGCTTCGAGCAACAGGTCCATTAGGTCCCCTGGGTAGCTTGGATAAAGTCGAGAACCAATGTTTGCTTAATTTGAAATGTTCAAATTGACAAGAGGAAGTTCGATTATATATGATATAATTGGACTGGTTAATTATATATGATATAATTGGACTGGTTAATTATATATGATATAATTGGCTAAATGTATGAGATACATTATTTTGGAGGAAATTAGATATAAATATGATTTATATCAAGTAGAGTAGAAATATTATAGTAGATATGTGATATCAAACTATAGGTTAAAAATATAATATGATTATATTAATTTATTAACTAATTGGTTAATTATATGATAATTAAGCCAATTTTCATGTTTAGACGTAGGTAGTGGGATCCGTCGGTTATTGTAACCGATGAATTAAAATGAAAAATGTTTTAATTTTGAATCCCCGTCGTTCAGATCGTCCAAAAAGAAATCAAGTGCGCGTTGGTAGAAAGCAAAATGATCGCTTAAGTGTTTTCGAGAGCCTATACGATAGCACTCTCCGCCTAAACAATCGTCTATCTCACGCCTAAACGATCACACACTATTTCCTACATGATCGGATAGCTTCTCTAAACGATTGTATAGTATGCCGATTTTACTAAACGATCGTGTACCTTTTCCTAAACGATCGTTCATTAAATCCTAAATGGTCGTGTAGCTCCTTCTAAATGATAAGCATTTCTGCTATACGATAGCGTTTTCTTCCTTTCCACTTGCTTATCGCCTACACGATTCGTGTTTCCTCCTTCCTCTACCAAATTCACTAAAGACCACCCTTTTGGTTTTCACTCCGAGAATACTCGGGTCTCTTTAGTGGTGGTGTCGTCCTCATTGCAGTCGTGTGTTCATAGTTGTTCGTGCTGCTACAGTCGATGCTTCCGCTGGGCGTTGGTAGATTGCGTGGAGGTTTTTCGCTGGGTTGGAGTTCCGAAGTGTGAAGACTGTCTTCATCTGGTATGGAACTCTCTCCCTTGTTATTTATCTTATTCTTAGTATGCCGATAATTAATGTTTGTTTGCATAACTATATGTGTTGAATGTATAATTTGTATTTCGATCACGGTGAGATCGGAGCAATCTGAACATGCTCATTAAACTCTTAGATATGAGATCCTACATGTACATGATATCCTACTCATTGGGAATGATGTAGGCTTACTGGCTATAGTTAAGAACCGGCTAGTGACCCAATCCCAAATGAAAGATTTGGGAAAGGCTCAGTTTTTTCTTGGTATTCAGATCTTTCTAGATCGAAAGAACAAAATGCTAGCACTGTCTCAGGCATTGGATATTGACAAGATGTTGATCAAATATTCGATGCAGAACTCCAAGAGGGGCCTATTGCCTTTTAGACATGGAGTTACTTTGTCTAAGGAATAGTGTCCTAAGATACCTCAAGAGGTTGAGGATATGAGATGAATGCCCTATGCATCTGCTGTGGGCAGTTTGATGTATACGATATTATGTACTAGACCTGAAATCTGCTATGCAGTAGGGATAATTAGTAGATATCAGTCTAATTCAGGATATGATCACTGGACAGCCGTTAAAAACATCCTCAAGTATCTACAGAGAATGAGAGACTACATGCTTGTGTATGGTTCTAAGGATTTGATCCTTATAGGATACACGGACTTTGATTTTCAGACTGATAGAGATTCTCGAAACTCCACTTAAGGATTAGTGTTCACTCTTAACATATGGGTTGTAGTATGGCAAAGCACCAAGTAGGGGTGCATCGCGGACTCCACCATAGAGGCTAAGTATGTAGCGGCTTGTGAAGCTGCTAAGGAGCCTGTTCAGCTTAGAAAATTCCTGACTGATCTAGAAGTTGTTCCAAACATGTCTAAGCCCATCACACTTTTATTGTGATAATAGAGGTGTTATGGCGAATTCTTGTGAGCCTAGGAGTCATAAATGTGGTAAGCACATAGAGCGGAAGTATCATCTTATTCGAGAGATTATGCATCGAAGGGATGTGATTATCACGAAAATAGCTTCGGAGCATAACGTTACTGATCTGTTTACGAATGCCCTCACGACTATAGTGTTTAAGGGCCACCTGCAGAGTATGGGTCTATGGGACAAACCACGACTGGACTAGGGCAAGTGGAAGATCTTGTACTGGGCGTGTTATGTGCTAGTTTATTGTTTTGTGTACTTGTAATTTTTTATCTTGTACACCCTACTAGCTCTAGGACAAGTGGGAGATTGTTGGGGTTGATGCCCTAAATCTCGTAGGGTCCTATAGTTTGTAAACCTTGTATAAACCAACTTGTATGTGATTAATAATATTTGATACATTTTATTCACTATTTCTATGAAATATGTGACATTCTAGTTGCATTAACCACAAGCCAAAAAACTAACATCCAAGGTTATCATTGTAACTTAAACATGTATGTGGAGATATACAAATGGATCATGTTTAAGTGGTAACCTAAATGGTCTGTAGTATATTGATAAGGCTGGGTACCTTATCCTGGTAACACTACGCTGTGTAGATGTTACAAATGTTGTAAAATGCTACAAATGATCTGATTCTGATCATTCATGTATTAGACATGCAAGCGGGATATTCTATACAAAGGAGTTTGTATAAGACTGGACCATGAAATGTTTAGTCTTATTATATAACACTGTTCATAATAGAGACTTTCATTTCACTAAGATGACCATAGGTAACATGACCTTAATCCTGAGTGAGTTGTGAACTCTTGCCTATGAGGGCGGTCATTTGATTTGTATGGGTGAGAGTGGCCAAATCCCCGACTCAACAAGTCTACCATTTTGAGGTTTTTTCTGATTGGGGAGCTGGAAACTCAGCAACACAAGATGGAATTCACTTCTTTCTTGAATTAGGGGTAAGTAGATAAATTGCTCCTCTAAGGGTTGATTTTGGTTCTTGTACAATGAGGCGCTGATAGCTTGTAGAAATACAAGTTATTGTAGCATTTTACTTAGATTTATGAGGGCTAACAAGCAGAATATGCGTTGATAATACTAAGAATTCATGTGAAAAGTGAGCTTGCGTCGATCAGCACTAAAAATCTCTACTAGCCCTATATTATGCGTTATTCTGCATCAAAATGTCTATTTTTGTAGGTATCGCAGGAATCGATCGTATGCGTTGATCTCGAACCATCGCAAAGTTGATCGCATACGTTGATCTTCATGAAGCCCAGTTCGTCACGTGGAATGTCGCAGCTACAGAGTGATAACCGTGATAGAAGGTCAATCACAAAGTGAGTGGAATGCGTTGATACTTCAAGAGAAACAAGCATGAACGCATACCTTGGGAGTATCAAAAAGATAAGATGATGTTGACATTTCACCTACCGCATCAGAAGTGGTAGTGATTCAGAGTGGGACCACCAATGTTGTCAGCGTTTGAGCTCTATATATAGAGCCTTAGAGCCCAAATTCAAGGTATCTGGGCTTCTGCCTTAAGGCGGATCCTTGTGATCACAGATGAGAGCGTGAGCAGACACTCTTTTAGGATTCTCCACATCACAGCCCCTTCTGAGTGACGATCGGAGTTACGCTGAAGATAGAGCTCGAGAGAGACTTCTCCACCATCCATCCATGGCACCATCAGCAACCTTGACGCATTTCGATGAAAAGCAAGAGATTATTTTCATCTAGCCTTCCACTTCTCCTCTTATTTCTATCTTGTATTACATTTTGGCTTAAGACATTAATAGATTTTGTAATCAATGCATCTCTTACTTCCTTCAGCTCCATATTCTTCATCATCTTCTTCTTTATCATTATTTACATTCATCGCTTAGTTATCAAAGGTAATCGCATACTTAGTAATGTTGCCTAGAGATAGGATGCATGGAGTAACCCACCGAGAGGTATGCATTGCGGGAGTATAGTGAGTTAATCTTCTTTGCTTGGTGTGAGGCGGTAGCACCGCTTGTCTATAGTTGTCGCAATGCTTGTCTATGAGCTGATTAATCGCAACTAACCATCTGAGAAGGTGAGTAGTGGAACACACTAAAGTAAAGTAAGCTTTGTTCCTAGAGATATGCACAATCTTATGCTCGACACAACCATGCATTATAGAGATATAGGCATGTAGCTGGCCACCGAGAGTTGTACAAAGCATTAGTGTGGCAAGTTGAGATTACTCGAGCGGCCTAACATAATGAAGATTATTATGCGTTAACAGTTGATGCATCTATTCCAATTCTCATAGTTAAACTTCCATTGCTCAATCTGTTTAGTTAGGAGTAGGAGTAGCGCATATTCCATTAACTTCTATCTTTTTACCTTTATTCATCGCCTCAAACACATCACTTTACAAACATTATTGAGTTACAAGTCCCTTTATTCGACCTTGGATCACCCAAGAAACTTGCGTTCTCGTTATACTTGGCGAGAAAGTGAGAAAACTTGTGATGGGAACGCATGGTCATCGCATACATGCTTAAACGCATATTGTATATTTTCTAGTCCAACGCATGACCATTGACACATGGAGATCAAGCATAGCATAAGACATATATTTTTTTCCTCTCTCCATCCAACAAGTTTTTGGCGCCGTTGCCGAGGATTTGGCAGCTAATAGTTTGTTAAGTTTTATATTTTCGTAGGCACCCTTTTAGTTTTAGGCGTATTGTAGCTTGTGCAACCAAGTTGCAATTGATATTTGAGTGAAGGTGATCCACCAAAAGTCAATTTTGACCTCGAGATAGAAAGGCTATCTGTCGCGCGAATTGAAAGCAGTCTTAGTAGTATGTCAACCAACATGCGGCCAACAAATGATGAAAGCTCCAATGGTCGGGACAACGAGTCTCTTGACCTAAGTAGTTGAGATCAATCTCCTGCGTGGAAGACTCCTTATGGTAGCTTCACTCCAATTTCTCCATGGACGTCTTCTACTCTATCTTTAATTTGCTTTCCTAGTTAACTTTAGTTTATTTATTTTATTATTGTCATTTTGGATTTACAGTGCTTTCTTGGATGTGGTGTGCATTTGCTTCTTGTGGATGTGATAATAATTCCTCTTGGTGCATGGTTTCAACGGAAGAGTCTTCTCCATCATTCAACGCATAGTATGTCCTCTGCATGAATTCTAAAGTATTGACGCAATTGTTATTCTGCTCATAGGTTCTTTTCTTGTTATCTTTTATGCATTATCCTTCTAAAATTCTCTTTTGTCCACTTGCCTACCTTTGCGTTGAAAGATTAGCACCCATGATGATACTTATAATTCACTCCATCCACTAACTAAATGTCGCAAGGCTCACCTCACTTTAATAGCTTCTTCAAGGTTTCACAGTCTAAGTTTTATTATGTGTAAACCTTTGCTCAAACATCTTTTACCGCATTCCTGAACGAGTTTCTTTTTAGTTTTTTGGCAAGGACACTGCCACTTTCTAAGATTAGGGGTGGCAATGGCCCGGGAAAATGCATCCATCACATTGCAATGATTTAAAAAAAATCATAATAAAAACTCTACTGTCAGCAAAAAAAGGGGAAACCCAAGTTGATAAGAGTTGAAGTTGTGAAAGGTACTTATCGTAGTTGGATACTTCGCATGACACCCGTGCAGGTAAGCCAAAATGAAAGTAAGTGACCAAGATCAACGCATAAGAACAACTCCTCTGTCCGGCGTAACCCAAATTTAGACAAGAGTTGAGTTGAATATGGCACGCAACCGAAGTTGGATGCCCGCAAGACACCCGTGGGGGCAAGCCAAAACGAAGAGCGTAACTAGGTTCAACGCCCTAATTCAATAATATATTGCAGAGCTTTGAATATTCTTAAACAAACGCATTGTAAAAAGCTAAAAGCAAAGTTTCTTGAAATGAGTAAAAAGTTTTTGAGCGGGGGCTTGCCAAAATTAAACTTAGAAAAGATCTCTTAGAAAAAGTAGCTAATTTTGAGGGGAGTGTTGCTGCCAAGGTTAGAGGTGCAAGTGATTTATATTTTGAAAAGCTGGTCAACACAAAGGGAAAGCCAGAGGATAAATTTTGAATTTCCTAAGTATAAGACATGCTTGAGGACAAGCATGATTCTAAGCATGATTCTAATATTGTAGTCTTTTACTTAGAATTATGAGCGTTAACAAGCAGAATATGCGTTGATAATACTAAGAATTCATGCGAAAATTGAGCTTGTGTCGATCAGCACTGAAATCTCTGCTAGTCCTATATTATGCGTTATTGTGCATCAAAATGTCTATTTTTGTAGCTATCACAGGAATCAATTGCATGCTTTGATCCCGGACCATCGCAAAGTTGATCGCATGTGTTGATCTTCATGAAGTCCAGTTCGTCGCATGGAATGTCGCAGTTACAGAGTGATAACCGTGATAGAAGGTCGATTGCAAAGTGAGTGGAATGCGTCGATACTTCAGAAGAAACAAGCATGAATGCATACCTTGGGAGTATAAAAAAGATAAGATGATGTTGACATTTCACCTACCACGTCAGAAGTGGCAGTGACTCAGAGTGGGACCACCAATGCTGCCGGCATTTGAGCTCTATATAGAGAGCCTTACAGCCCAAATTCAAGGTATCCGAGCTTCTGCCTTAAGGGGGATCATTGTGATCATAGATAAGAGCATGAACAGATACTCTTTGAGGATTCTCCACCTCCACAGGCCCTTCCGAGTGATGATCGGAGTTACGCCAGAGATAGAATTCGAGAGAGACTTCTCCACCATCCATCCATGGCACCACCAGCAGCCTTGATGCATTTCGGATGAAAAGCAAGAGATTGTTTTCATCTAGTCTTCCACCTCTCCTCTTATCTCTGTATTGCATTACATTTTGTTTTAAGATATTAATAGATTTTGTAATCAATGTATCTCTTACTTCCTTCAGCCCCATATTCTTCATCATCTTCTTCTTAATCATTGTTTACATTCCTCGCTTAGTTATCAAAGGTAGTCGCATACTCAGTCATATTTCCTAGAGATAGGACGCATGTAACAACCCACCGAGAGGTGTACATTGCGGGAGCACAGTGAGTTAACCTTATTTGCTTGGTGTGAGGCTGTAGCAATGCTTGGTTATGAGCCGTCTCAATGCTTGTCTATGAGCTGATTAGCCGCAACTAACTGCCTAAGAAGATGAGTAGTGGAACACACTAAAGCAAAGTAAGCTTTGTTCCTAGAGATAGACACAATCTTATACTTGACGCAACCATGCATTATAGAGATACAAGCATGCGGTTGGCCACCGAAAGGTGTGCGATGCGTTAGTGTGGCGAGCTAGGATTACTCGAGTGACCTAACATAATGAACATTATTATGTGTTAACAGTTGTATCATCTCTTCCAATTCTCATAGTTAAACTTCCATTGCTCAATCTGTTTAGTTAGGAGCAGGAGTAGCGCATATTCCATTAACTTCTATCTTTTTACCTTTATTCATCACCTCAAACGCATCACTTCACAAACATTATTGAGTTAAAAGTCCATGTGTTCGTCCTCGGATCACCCTGAGAAATTTGCGTTCTCGTTATACTTGGCGAGAAAGCGAGAAAGCTTGTGATAGGAACGCATGGTCATCGCATACATGATTAAACGCATATTATATATTTTCTAGTCCAACGCATGACCATCGACACATGGAGATCAAGCATAGCATAAGACGCATATTTTTTCCCTCTCTCTTTTCCATCCAACAGGTGCTACATACTCTCTTAGTCTGAGAAGGGTTTAGTCATAGTGAGACTATGATCTATTGTCCGTTAGAGGGATTAGTGGTACCTAAGGAGTTAGATGTAACTACAGGGGGCAAAACGGTAATTTGGCCCAATTGTACTTACGAACAACTTGTGAAAGGTCATCATACTGTTGATTGGTTATATCCGATAGATACAAAAATATATCTGTAGTGTAAAAAGTGGAGTTGTCAGTCTTTAGTGGAATGCTCGACAGTTAACGGATGGTGGATAATGTAATTAAAGAGTTTAATTAATTATTCACGTATCGTTGGAGCTTCAAGCTACAGGTCCATAAGGTCCCCTTGGTAGTTCAAAAGGATTTAGTTGAGAAGCAGTTTTTGGTTTAATTTGTATTGTTCAAATTAATAAAAGAGAATTTAATTATATATGATATAATTAAATTGATTCAACTATATATGATATAATTGACATAATGTATTTGATACATTATAGTTTATTCTGAGGAAATAAATATTTGAATGAGATTCAAATAGTTGTTATGATTTATATTAAATGTCATAAAATAGAAGAAAAGAACTATAGTTTATATTTTATATGATGCAATATTAAAACTATAGGTTATAAATATAATATGATAAGTTGGTTATCATATTTATTTCTATTATTAATTATTTTGGATAATTAATAATTATTTCTCTATAATCACCTTAGTGGGTGGTTAAGTGGTTTTTATGGAAAAATAAAATAAATGAAAAAAAAATAGTTTTTTCAATTAGATACGAAACAAACATTACACGAAGTTGAGGGAGCCTATGCGATAGACACTCTGAGCTAAACGATTGAAGCAGTTTGCTATGTGATAGTGTGTTCTTTTTCAATTGTCTTCCTCCTCCAAACTCATAAACTCCCTCCTAACCAAAATAGTCAGAGCCCACCACTCCTAGGTTCTCACCCTGAGAATATCGATGATACCAAGTGGTAGTGCCTTCCCCTTTAGGTTTGTTTTTGTTGCTGTTCGAGGAGTTCGTGACTGTTCGAAGTGTTCGTGAAAATTCGAGGGATTTACGTAAAGAATTGTTCTTCAAAGGTATAATTTTTGAACTTTTTTTCTAGTTTAAAAGAATGCTGTAATTTTTATTAAGATGCATAATTTGTATGTTTGCTGTAAATATTTGTTTTCAATCTAAATGGAATTTGGACGATCCGCTTCCACTCATGGATCTTGTAAATCGAGTTCTTTCATCCACCACTCAATCCAAGGCTGAAAATAGTAGAGAAGTTCCTCTTGGTGGTCTACTAGAGATTTGAAGATCAAATTTGTGGAGTTAAATAAGGATCAGGAGGGAATCTATAAGGGTATATATTCTAGAAATCCTTTTTTGTGAAAAAACTATTTTTAGCATGCTTTATACTCAAACTAAGTGTAATTAGAGTGGTTAATGATTCCGTTAGCTTTCGCTTTATGTATGTTTACTCTATCAAAACGGGAACAGGAAACAAAAAATATGACTATTATCAAATGAGTCCTTAGCAACCAACATTCAAAAATAGTAATGGTTGAATGCTTTCAAAAAACAAGAATTGTTTTTAAAATCTGTGTTCTTTTCTTTCTTTTTTTTTTTCCTTTCAAAATTCTTAACACTTTTTAAAACGTTTTTTAAAATTAAAACAACAAAAAACTAAATTGGATATCAAACAAATCCGTTTTTCAAAAACTAAAAACTAAAAACAAAAAAATCCAAAACTAGTTAGTTATCAAACAATCCCTATAGATTTATTAGTCACAATCTTTAAATTTTAAGAACTACCCTTGTAATTTAATCTTCATATAAATGTAATTTCAAATACACTAATATACAATATATTTATTAAGTAATACTAGTTACAAAAATATTATAAACCTTTATAAAATTGTTCACCTAAATACATAAAACAAAAATCATTCAATCTATTTTTCTAAAATAATTTTATTAAATATCCAATAATATTTGTGTATACATTATATAAGAAAAATAAAAATGGAATTAGGTTTTTCTAACTTGATTAAAGTGTATTTAAAATTATATATTATATATTTTTTTCAAATTTTAAAAATAAAAAAATTATAAATATAGGTGATGAATAATAAATGAATTAATAACTTCTAACTCATGAAATTAATATATAAATATCTATAGTTAAAAATAAAAATAAAAGTAAATTGTCAAATTCAAGATTCAAACTTTGGTCTTGTGCGAAAAGATATGTCCAAATTGGTGAAACAAAATGTTGCTACTTATTTTTAAGAAGCTATAATCAATGAAACTAGAAATCATCATTTGAGGGGCACATATCCTTGATCCCATAATAGATTCGCAATCTAGATTGAAAAATGGAAAAATTATGGTAAACATCAAAAGAAATTGAGTTTAAAACATATTCTAATAGTTTAATTGAAAATATTTATTTTTAAACTAATATTGCTTTAATCAAAAGCTCGACAAATATTTTCTTTAGTTGACAATGTTTTTTTTGTTTAGAAGAATATTTAAAAATAATGGTAAAGATAATCATGTTATAATTTAACATTATTCATGTCATTTGGGGATGTAGCTCAGATGGTAGAGCGCTCGTTTAGCATGCAAGAGATACAAGAATGTGGGGATCGATACCCTACATCTCCAATTTTT
This sequence comes from Benincasa hispida, assembly GCF_009727055.1. NCBI lineage: Eukaryota > Viridiplantae > Streptophyta > Magnoliopsida > Cucurbitales > Cucurbitaceae > Benincasa > Benincasa hispida. The sequence goes on along the minus strand of NC_052358.1, from coordinate 35,385,490 downwards.
TCACCATTTAATATAAAAAGTTTTCCTACGGCCCATTGGGTCGAACTTCATCGAGGTATGTGCATCTCGAATTTTTTTTTAATAATTAATATCCTCTATTTTCACAACAGTTTTTAAAATATTATCTTATCTTTTTTTTCTCTTTTTTGAAACTAAAATATTATCCTTATCTCTATCATCTATCCAAATGTTAATGTCTTGCATTTAAATGATTAATGTGAAGATCTCTTTTGAGATAATAAATATTATTGAATTACCCACTTTCTCAAATTTAAAATTGATTAAATTGTAAATAGATAATTAGAATTTGATTTTAGCTAACTCTAAAAATAAATTAGGACAGGCTAAGAGTCGGAGAAACTAGGAGACCAGAAAGAGTCTGTGGAGATTGAGGAAAGGAAATCCTTATCAGGAACTATGAGTGGTTTTTATTTTTAGCATGTTGATTAATACATACATACATATATATATATATATATATGATTTGATATGTTTGGCGTGATCTGTTTTATTCTGGTTGAAATCCCTGGATTTAGATAAATATATTTTTTCTATGATTTATATAAAAGCATGTTTCTACCATAATGTATATACTATTTTAACATGATTTCTGTGCTAAAAGAAATGTTTGAACCTCTGGTCTGTTGTGGCAAAATCATGTTTTCCTGTGGTTTAAAGGATAGAAGTTCAAACCACTAAAGATTGTTTAAATGTACTTCAAGGAATCACGCGATATGGTCAAAACGATATGGGGATCTAGATTCTGAACCCGTGGTGGGGTGTTCCACTGGATAGTCAGAAGATCTTGGAATTAGGTAGTTGAGCTAGTGGAAGGAATCTTCGTATAGAATGGTCAGAAGGGACTATAGGTATGGTTCTGAGCCTATGATGAGATTTAAGGTTTACATGTGCACATGTTAGGTGATAATGAGTTCGGGTTTTATTTTCGTGACTCTGTTGTGTTTATGTGAATCTGGTTCGGAATATACTTGTGATCATGTCATACTATTGCTTAATATGTTTTATCAAGTTGATGTGTGAAGAGGAAGAGTTAGAAGTGCTGCTGGAAGCTAAGGTCTGCCACAATACAAGAATAATTCCTTGTTTTAGGTTATTTAAGAGCCGTGTAGATTTGATTGTAGGTACAAAGGTTGAAAGCCTCAAGTGTTGGTTATAAAAACAATTAAACTTAGACTGCAAAGAAGTAAAAACAATTAGTCAATTATTTTAAGATGTCTTCACATCGTCTAGTTTGCCAAATAATAAGAACCATAGTTCAAAGCAGGCAGTAAGTATCACAAAAGGGGTGATATTTGTTGTCTTCGCATCTCTTTTTGGGTGAAAGAGGTAAGCTCGGGAGGAGGTATGATACTATGTGTGGCAATTTAAATAGTTAGATCTATAAAATAAAATAATATCTTTTACATTATTTACCGTTGAATGTCATATAAAAATGGAAATTATTAAAGTGAAAAAGATATTTTTGTAATAAAAAATTAATGTGGAAATGAAACGAAATGTGAGAAAATATTTACAACATTATATACCATTTATTCCATGTAAGAAATAGAAATCATTGTAATAAAAAAAAATACATAAAATTGATAAATTGAGGCATTAGGGCTCAAACTTGAATACAAGAAGTTGGAGGGTACACTGACGCTGGAACACACTAGGTTGTTAATACTTGTTTGATAATGTGCATTTTTTCTGTTTTTTGTTTCTTTATTTTCTATTTGTTATTTTTTAAGAATTTAACCATTAAAAACAAGAATATGTTTGACGTTTGATGNAATTTATCTTTCAAATAATATACACATCTATATTGCAAAATAAAAAAAAATTAAATATACATATAACATATTGCAAAATTAAAAATTTTAAAAATATATGTAAAGAGAAATATGATAAAGTAAGGAAATAAAGATGAAAAAACATTAAAGAATAGGTAAAGAAATTAAAAAGAAGATAGAAACTAAAATAATAGGTAATGAAAAAAGAAAGCTACTTCAACTAATAAAGATTTGAACCATAGTCTTGAAATTTAGGAAATTTATACTAAATAAAACAATTTTGGAAACAATTTGAAAATATAATACAACATTAAAATATTCGTAAATATTGTAGATATTGACCGATCAACTTATAATTTTTTTTAAAAAAAATTCCAATCCTGTCCTCAGTTGCAAGCATTACCATCTTACATCTTATTGAATTAATTTTTTTTTTCTTTTCTTTCTTCCTGCGCGTCTGTGGCTCCCTTTTCTTTCATTTCTTTTTCACTATTCTTTTATTTTCTTTTATTTTCTTTTCTTTTTTTCCTTCTTCTCTACAATTTAGCTTTCTTCTTTCTTCTTTTTTTTTTTTCTTTTTTTCTACAGTTTAGCTTTATTCTTTTTTCTTTGTTATTTTTCTACGTGGTAGTTTTTTTTATTTTTTTATTGTTACATTGTACCATTCTTCAAATCTATTGATTGCTACATTCTCTTAAACCTCTCCACTCAAAATATCTACACAAGCCACTCATACATCTAACTTCTTAAATACCACCGATTCCTCTAATGAACAATACATAGTCCTACTATTAATGGACACCTCTCGGGCCATGAGAAGGTGTGTGGCGCCACATTGTTCAAGCCCTGAAATCAGTTTTTAAGGGAGCAATCTATCTACTTACCCCTTCTTTGGGGAGGGAGTGAATTCCATCTTGCGTAGTTGAGTTCCCAGCTCCCAAATCAGACGAATCCCCAAAGTTGTAGATTTGAGTCGGCAATTTGGCCACTTGCACTCATGTAAATCAAAGGACCGCTCTCATAGGCAGGAGTTCCCAACTCATTCAGGATTAATGTCATGTTATCTATGGTCATCCTAGTGAAATGAAAGTCTCTGTCATGAACGGTGTTATATAACGAGACTAAACACTTCGTGGTCCAGTCTTATACATACTCCTTTGTATAGGATACCCCCCGCTCGCATGTCTCCACATGAATGATCAAGATCAGACCATCTGTAGCACGTCACAACACTTGTAACTATCTACAATGCGGGCAGTATCTGTAGTGTCACCAAGATAAGGTTTCTCTCATATATCCATATACTACAGACCATTTAGGTTATCATTTAAGGCATAATCGACTTGTATGTCTCCACATACATGCTTAAGTTACAACGACAACTAGGGATTTTAGTTTATTGGTTTGTGATAAATGCAAATAAAATATCTCATATTTCATAGACAATAGTGAAAAAAATATCTCATATTATTACATCACAAGCGTTTGTTCATACAGGCGTTAGGACCATATGAGAGTTTAGGGCATCAACCCCAACAATCTCTAAAGCGAGTGGGTGTACAAGATAAAAAAAAGTACAAAACAATAAACTAGGGCACTAAGGCCCAATACAAAAATCTCTCACTTGCCCTAGTCCAGCGGCGGGCGGTCCCATAGATTGATACTCTTAAGGTGACCCTAAAAAAATGTAGCCATGAGAACCTTCGTAAACAGGTCAGCAACGTTATGCTCCAAAGTGATCTTCGTGACTATCACATCCTCTCGATGTACTATCTCACAGATGAGATGATACTTCCGATGTATATGTTTGCCATGCTTGTGACTCCTAGGCTCCCTGGAGTTCGGCACAGCACCACTATTATCACAATAAATGGTGATGGGCCTAGAGATATCTAGAATAACTTACAGATCAGTCAGGAAATTCCTGAGCCAAACAACCTCCTTAGTAGCTTCACATGCCGCTACATACTTGGCCTCCATCGTGGAGTCAGTGATGCACAACTGCTTAGTGCTTCGCCACACTACAGCTCCTCCATTAAGATTGAATACTGAGCTTGAAGTGTGTTGGATCGATATGGCAACGCTAGAGGGGAGGGGGGGGGGGGGTGAATAGGGTTTAATTAAATTTTTTTTTCTAAATTAACCCAATTAAACTAATTAATACACTTTTTATAAATAATAAGAAAAATTCAATTTATGCAACAAATAAGGTGACAAAAATGTGATAATTTAATTCTATCAAATTTTAGCAAATAAATAAGAACAAACTAAAACATACAATAAATTACTTAAATTAATTGCAAAAATAAAAAGGAAAGACATCGTAATTTTTATAGTAGTTCGGTCAAACTCGACCTACTCCACTCCCCAAGCGCCTCTTGGGAATTTGAATATAAATCTTTCCGACTTTTTCCACGGATTAGAGCCCACCGTTACACCATCGCTCCTTTTACGGGTCCAAGAGCAAACCCGATTCTTTCCACGGTTTAGGATCAAACCGTTACAAATGTTGGAATTTTCGAAGAACACAATACAACTCTCACTAAAGTGGATTTACAAGTTTAAGCACTCAACAAGTTTATCCTTACAATACAATAACACTCTCTCAAGAATAAGATGAAAAGAAAAAAAATTGGAACTTAGAGAGAGCAACAATGAAACTTTTGAGTTTTTGGAGGATTATGAGGTGTAAAATTTGTTTGTTTTAAAATTTGAAGAGGAAGATGGTTTATATAGAGATGGAAAATTTTTTAGAAACCACAATTAATTTGGACTATTAGATTTTGGAAAAGAAAAATCAATGGTGAAGATTTTAAACTGAACTAGTTGTTAGATACAAACAAAATATAATATTAAATTCATTTTCTTTTAAAATTAATCCAAACATACCATGTGTCAAAAACTAGCCGTTAGACACAAATAATAAATAATATTAAATTCATTTTCCTTTTAATTCATTTTCTTTTTAAATTCATTCTCTTTAAAGTCATTCCAAAATAAAAAAACATATCATGTGTAAAAAACTAGCCGTTAGATACAAACATAAAATAATATTAAATTTATTTTCCTTTTAAATTTCTTTTAAATTTCAATTTTTTTTATTTTAAATCAATCAAAAAATCAAAAGTCTATCATATGTTAATCTCTTAATGATCCACCATTCAACCAATATGCTGCCACATGCCACATGTCTATCATATTTTAAATTCATTCTCTTTAAAGTCAATCCAAAAATAAAAAAACATATCATGTGTAAAAAACTAGCCGTTAGATACAAACATAAAATAATATTAAATTTATTTTCCTTTTAAATTTCTTTTAAATTTCAATTTTTTTATTTTAAATCAATCAAAAAATCAAAAGTCTATCATATGTTAATCTCTTAATGATCCACCATTCAACCAATATGCTGCCACATGTCTAATGCAAAAAGTCTGGTTATGCCACGTCATCCACCAGGTATTTTCTCCATAGACTTGTTTCGGTCATATCGTCTTCGTTTTAGCTCCGTTTGAGTGATTCAAGAGGTGTTGGAATCATTGTTCCGAGCTCTACGCTATGGACATATTAAAACATTAAGATTTTCAGTAATTAAAATTGAGTTTGTTATCATCAAAACATTAATTAATTAATTAATTAATTAAAATTAATTAATTTGAGATTAAGCGCCAAAAAGCCAACAATCTCCCTCTTTTTGATGATGACAAACCATTCAAGAAAAAAGTTTGAAATACATGTAAACCATATGTAATAAAATTCAACATATCACCATAAAGATTATTCTTGAAATTCACTCAAAAAAATAAATTCTCCCCTAATTAATACAATCAAAATTATAACAAATTTATAGCATATTTTTCTTAAACTTTCCCCATTTGAAATCATCAAAAAGAATAATTAAGAAAAATTTAGAACTACATAAATGTTTCCCTTAAAAACATAAATTTAGCACAACACCCCTAAAAATATTAACACATTCTTTCCATATTCCCCCCTATCAAAATGCCTTCTAAAAGATTTAAAAGTAAAATTATAAAATCAAGAGGCATCACAACGAATAATACCGAGCTCAAGTCTATTCTTGTAAAAGTTTTCTTCATTCAAAGACTTGGTAAAAATATCTGCTAATTGATTATTAGAGCCTACAAATTCAAGAGTAATATTATCATTTTGCACATGCTCTCTAATAAAGTGATGCCTAATATCAATATGCTTAGTCCTAGAATGATGTATAAGATTTTAGTCAAATTAATAGCACTAGTATTATCACAAAATATAGGCACATTATCAAACTTTAATCCAAAAACACAAAAAGTTGTTTCATCCAAAGATTTGAGCACAACAACTAGCAACTGCAATATATTCCGCTTCGGTAGTGGATAAGGAATTGAATTTTGCTTTTTACTAAATCAATAAACTAAAGAATACCAAGAAATTGACAAGTCCCACATAGTCCTTACGGTCAAGTAAACTACCCGCAAAATCCGCAACGGAATATCCTACCAAATTACATTCAACATTTCTAGTATACCATAAGCCTAAATCAATAGTACCAAGCAAATATTTAAAAATTCTTTTAACGGCATGTAAATGTGATTCCTTAGGACAAGATTGAAATCTAGCACAAAGACATACACTAAACATAAAATCAGGTCTACTAGCGGTTAAATAAAGTAAAGATCCAATCATACATCTATAAGCTTTTATATCCACACACTTACCTTTTTCATCCTTGTCAAGATTAGTGGATGTGCTCAAAGGAGTTTTTGCAATTTTACCTTCATTGAATTTGAACCCTTTGAGCAAATCCCTTGTGTATTTTTCTTGACTTATGAAAATACCATCCTTGAGTTGTTTGATTTGGAGTCCAAGGAGAAGCTAAATTCTCCCATCATACTTATCTCAAATTCACTATGCATACACTTAGAAAATTCTTCACACAAAGATGGATTAGTAGAACCAAAAATAATATCATCCACATATATTTGTACTAAAAGCATATCATTTTCTTTAGTCTTAATAAAAAAGAGTAGTATCAATTTTACCCATTTTAAATTCATTCTCAAGCAGAAATTACTAAGTCTATCATATCAAGCTCTTGGAGCTTGTTTTAAGCCATAAAGAGCCTTTTTCAACTTATAGACATGATTAGGAAAATCAAAACTTTCAAACCCCGGAGGTTGTTCTACATAAACTTCCTCCATAATATAACCATTTAAAAATGCACTTTTCACATCCATTTGATACAAAGTGAAATTCTTATAAGAAGCAAAAGCAAGCAACATTCTAATAGCTTCTAATCTAGCAACGGGTGCAAAATTTTCTCATAATCTATTCCTTCCTCTTGACAATAACCTTGAGCTACAAGTCTAGTTTTATTTCTAATGATATTTCCATTTTCATTCATTTTATTTCTAAAGACCCATTTAGTTCCAATTATAGAAGCATGAGAGGGCCTAGGGACTAACTCCCAAACTTTATTTCTTTAAAATTGATTTAATTCTTCATGCATAGCTAAAATCCAAAATTCATCATTTTCGGCATCTTTAAAACTTTTTGGTTCAATTTGAGAAACAAAAGCAAGATTATTAAACATATTAGAGAGGATGAGTTTTACACCTTGTTCGGGATCACCAAGAATTAATTCTTTGGGATGGGAAGGAGCATACCTCCACTCTTTAGGCATGGATGAAGAACAACTTCGTTCTTTTCGATTAAGCTCATCTCTTGCTTACTTGAAACAATTTCCTTGCCTTTGTCACTAACAAGTAAATCTCCAAAATTTCCTTCTAAAACATCACTATAAATAGACTCATTAGAAATAACATTGCAAGATTCATCAAATACTACATGCATGGATTCCTCAATTACTAAAGTTCTTTTATTGAAAACTCTATAAGCTTTACTAGTAGAGGAATAGCCAAGGAAAATACCAACATCCGTCTTAGAATCAAATTTTTCAAGTTTTTCTTTGTTATTCAAAATAAAACATTTGCAACCAAAAACTTTGAAATACCCAATATTTGGAATTTTGTTATGCCAAAGTTCATAAGGAGTTTTATCCAAAGAAGGTCTAATTAAAACTCTATTTAAAACATAACAAGCGGTGTTAACGGCTTCCGCCCAAAAGTATGTAGGTAAACCATACTCATGCAACATTGATCTAGCAAATTCTTGCAAAGTACGATTTTTCCTTTCAACTACACATTTTATTGAGGAGTTCTTGGAGCGGAGAAATTATGAAGAAAACCATTTTCTTCATAAAAAGTTTCAAAAGCATTGCTATCAAATTCTCCTCCATGATCACTCTTAATTTTAGAAATCAAAAAAACCTTTTTCATTTTGAACTCTTTTTGCAAAACTAGAAAAGCTTTTCAAAGTCATCCTTATGTTTTAGCATCAAAACCCAAGTAAATCTTGAAAAATCATCAACTATCACAAAGGCATAATAGTTCCTCCAAAACTAGCAATTCTAGAAGGTCCAAATAAGTTCATGTGTAATAGTTGAAAGGGTCTAGTTGTAGAGATCACATTTTTAGATTTGAAAGAGGACTTAGTTTGCTTACCCTTTGACAAGCATCACAAACTATTCTTTTCAAATTTAAATTTGTGAAGACCTCTAACCAAAGAATTTTGGAAAATATTTGAAATTAATTGCATGCTAGCATGTCCTAGTCTTCTATGCCATAACCAAGAATCATTATGCAAAGCCGATAAACATTTATCATTAATAGGATAATCATTCAAATCAATAGTATAAACATTTTCATCTCTATTTCAAAAATATAACTTTTCTATTACTGCATTTTCAATGATGCAATTCTTTTTATCAAACATAACTCTAAAGCCTTTATTACACAATTGACTAATACTAAGTAAATCATGCTTCAAACCATCAACCAAAAGTACATTTTCAATTAAAATAGAAGATTCATTACCTATACTACCTTTACCAATTATTTTACCTTTCTTGTTGTCACCAAAGGTTACAAGACCTCCATCCTTTTTGGAGAGAGAGACAAACTTGGATGGGTCTTCCGTCATGTGCCTCGAGCAACCACTATCCAAGTACCACTTGTTTTTCTTAGAGGCTTTCAAACAAACGTACAAACACAAATGTTCAAGTTTGATTCTTTGGTACCCACACTTGTTTGGGTCCTAGATGGTTAGCATTGACAAACTTGGGAATTCATTTTATTTTTGCATAGACATTTAAGGCATTGGATTTAGACAAGTAACAAGAATAAGTTTGTATGTCCAAACTTGCCACATGAGAAACAAACAACATTATGCAAAGATTTATCTCTTACAACAAATTTATGCACTCTACTTTTCTTGGAGAAATTATTCCTTGGAGCATTGTGAAAACTTTGCCCTTTGAGAAAAATTTCTTCTTGGAGAAGTAGTATGAGCATATTTCAATTTAAAACACTTAGGTCTAATATGGCCTTCAACACCACAATAATGATATATAGGTACAAAGTTTATATTTAACATGCTTAAACACAACCTTAGGCATATTAAGCTTAGGCATATTAGAGATGCTTTAACAAAGATAGTTTTGAACTTGAAGGAGTAGAACATTCATCAATATAGCCTAAACCTCTTTTATCACCAAAAGGCTTGCCTACTTCAATTATCTTGTCTAATCTTTGAGCACCTATTGTCAACTTTTTAATAGATTCTTTAGCCTTATCAAGTTCTTGCAAAACACTAATTCCTTTTTTTTGAGTAATTTAATCAAATTATCTTTTTCACAACTCTCATGCTCAAGAAATTTAACTTTGTCAAGCAAAACATGTTTCTCATCACAATCAAAAGCATGCTTGTCACAAGAGATATTCATTTCATCAATATGCATGGCATCATGCTCATTCTCTTTTAAGCAAGCAATTTCTTCAAGTAAAGACTTATTTTTACTAGATAAAACATTGTATTTCTTTTTAAGCATAACATACTTAGAACTAAGTTTTTCTAAATCATTTTGCATATTTTCAAAAGCTTCGAACAATTCATTATAAGAAAGAGGTTCTTGAGTTACCTCATGATTTTTTTCATCCTCTTTATCACTATGAGCCATGAAGCAAAAATTGGCCACTTCTTCATTATCACTCCCACTTTCGCTTTCATCGCTATCATCCCAAGTAGCTTGCATTGCTTTCTTCTTGGATTTCTTGGATGATTTGAGAAAAGGACAATCAGTTCTAATATGACCCAGCTTCTTGCATTCATAGCACATTACCTCATCATTTTTGCTCTTTTCACCTTTTGACTCTTTTTAGTTAGAGAGATGCTTTCTTGAATTGCTTCTTTCTCTTGATGAATGTTCTTATACTTACGTGAAAGATAGGCAACATCATCTTCATCAAGGTCATCTTCATCTTAGGAGTCAACTTCTAAAGAGATGACCTTTAAAAGCTATAATCTTTTCTTTCTTTTTCTTCTCATCCTCCATGTTTTTCTTGATCTTTATCTCATGCGTCAACAACGAGCCCATGAGTTCATCAATGGAGAGAGATTTAAGATCCTTTTCCTCTTGAGTGGCGGTGACTTTAGGCTCCCATTGTTTAGGCAAAGACCACAATAGCTTCCTTATCTTCTCAAGATTTGAGTACTTTTTCCAAGTCCTTCTAAAGCATTGACAATGTTTAGTAAATCTAATAAACATATCAGAAATAGCTTCATTTTCATCAATTTTAAACATTTCATATTGATGAACTAACATGTCAATCTTTGTTTCTTTTATTTGACTAGTTCCTTCATGAGTAATTTCTAATTTATCCCATATCTCTTTAGCGGTTTTGCAAATAGACACTCTATTATACTAAACTTCATTCAAAGCACAAAATAAGCAATTAATAGCTTTGGCATTTAAAGAGCATGTTTTTTCTTTCATTTATTGACCATTCTTCCTTAGGTTTTTATGTGCTAACACCATCGACATCTTTTGTTAGAATTTTAAAACCTTCATCAACAATATCCTATAAATCATAATCAATAGAAAGCAAGAAAAATCTCATTCTATTTTTCCAATAACTATAATTAGTACCATTAAAGAAAGGAGGCTTTGTAATAGATTGACTATCGGTAAAAAGGATAAAACCTAAACTTGCCATAGCTAAAAATAATTAAGTTTATCAAGAAATAAATATTTCAAAAAGAACAACCTGCTCTGATACCAATTGTTGGATCGATATGTCCACCTAGAGGGGGTGAATAGGGTTTTAATTTAAACTTTTTTTTTTCTAAATTAACCCAATTAAACTAATTAATACACTTTTTATAAATAATAAGAAATTCAATTTATGCAACAAATAAGATGACAAAAATGTGATAATTTAATTCTATCAAATTTTAGCAAAGAAATAAGAACAAAATAACACATACAATAAATTACTTAAATTAATTGCAAAAATAAAAAGGAAAGAGTTTAGATAGAAGACACCGTAATTTTTATAGTGGTTCGGTCAAACTCAACCTACTCCACTCCCCAAGCGCCTCTTGGGAATTTGAATAAAATCTTTTCGACTCCTTCCACGGATTAGAGCCCAACCGTTACATCACCGCTCCTTTTACGGGTTCAAGAGCAAACCCGAACCTTTCCACGATTTAGGATCAAACCGTTACAAATGTTGGAATTTTTGAAGAACACAATACAACTCTCACTAGAGTGGATTTACAAGTTTAAACACTTAACAAGTTTATCCTCACAATACAATAACACTCTCTCAAGAATAAGATGAAAAGAAAAAAAAAATGGGAAACTTAGAGAGAGCAACAATGGAACTTTTGAGTTTTTGGAGGATTATGAAATGTAAAATTTGTTTGTTTTAAAATTTGAAGAGGAAGATGGTTTATATAGAGATGGAAAAATTTTTAGAAACCACAATTAATTTGGACAATTGGATTTTGGAAAAGAAAAATCAATGGTGGAGATTTAAACTAAACTAGTTGTTAGATACAAACAAAATATAATATTAAATTCTTTTTCTTTTTCTTTTTAAAATTAATCCAAAAAATAAAAAAACGTACCATGTGTAAAAAATTAGCCATTAGACACAAACATAAAATATATTAAATTCATTTTCCTTTTAATTCATTTTCTTTTTAAATTCATTCTCTTTAAAATCAATCCAAAAATAAAAAAACATACCATGTATAAAAAACTAGACGTTAGACACAAACATAAAATAATATTAAATTTATTTTCCTTTTAAATTTCAATTTTTTTTATATTTTAAATCAATCCAAAAATCAAAAGTCCATCATATGTTAATCTCTTAATGATCCACCATTCAACCAATATGCTGCAACATGTCTCCATGCAAATGGTCTGGTTATGTCACGTCATCCACCATGGTATTTTCTCTATAGACTTGTTTCGGTCATATCGTCTTCGTTTTAACTTCGATTTGAGTGATTCAAGAGGTGTTGGAATCGTTGTTTCGAGCTCTACGCTATGGATATATTAAATCACTAAGATTTTCAATAATTAAAAATTGAGTTTGTTATCATCAAAAAATTGATTAATTAATTAATTAAAATTAATTAATTTGAGATTAAGGCCGAAAAGCCAACAAAGTGGATTTTCGAGAATCTTTATCGATCTGAAAGTTAGAGTCCGTGTATCTAGTAAAAATCAAATCCTTATATCCATACACGAACATGTAGTCCCTCGTTCTACGAAGATACTTGAGGATGTTCTTGACGCTGGTCTAGTGAACCTATACTGGATTAGACTGATATCTACTAACTATCCCCACAGCGTAGTAGATGTTCAGTCTAGTACATAACATCGCATACATCAAACTGCCAACAATAGATGCATAGGGAACCCATCTCATCTCCTCAACCTCTTGAGGTGTCGAAGGACACATTTCCTTAGATAATGTAACTCCATGTCAAAAAGGCAGTGGGCTCCTTTTGGAGTTCTGCATCGAGTACTTGAGCAACATCTTGTCAATATACGATGCTTGAGACAGCACTAGCACTTCTTTCTTTCGATCCCAAAAGATCTTAATACCTAGAACAAACTGAGCCTCTCCCAAATCTTTCATTTGGAATTGGGTCACTAGCCAGTTCTTAACTGATGTCAGTAAACCTACATCATTCCCAATGAGTAGGATATTGTCTATATACAATATTAGGAAAACTATTGAACTATTGATGATTTTCTTGTAGACATAAGGCTCATCAACGTTTTGGTAAAAGCCGTAAGATTTGATCGCAGTGTCAAATCTAATGTTCCAAGATCGAGACGCCTGAGTTGAAATACATAGACTCCATCTCGAGATCCATGGCTTTATCCCATTCATCCCGGTCAACATCCTTCTTTGTCTTCTGATAAGACAACGGATCCTCAACTTCACCATCGGCTACCATAGCCAGGATTTCAGTGAAACCCATATAGTGAATAGGTGGGTTTGCAACCCTCCCACTACGTCAAGGTTCCCTTAACTCTTGAGGTGTTTTTGACCTACCGTATGAACTTCCATCAACAACTTTTGTGTATGAAGCAGGCCCTTCAACAACTCTTGTTGAAGCTTTAGTAGTTTCATTAGAAAGTTTACGCAACATGATCTTACTACGTGGACTGTACTTCTGTCACACCCTGCCCCAGACTATCCTCTGAGCCTAGGAAAGGATGTGACTGCAGCAGTTATCAACCCTTTTGTTGACACTTACTGCCTAATTACTTTTGCAGAAATAACTCTGATACTAATGAACAAATTCAACAACCAACTGATTAAGTCAAGGAGGCAAACAACAACTGATTAAGTATGCGCATTTTATTACAACAATGTAACGTTTATATAACTCCAAGACATATCTACAAGTTTACAAGAACAACTATAAAACTCTTCGGAAGTGTAACTGTGGCTTGTGGCAAACCTTGACCTTAACAACACCCTGGAACTCCTCACCTTTCGCTACCTGGGAAGAAAACATGAAATAATAAAATGAGCTTCACAAAGCTCAGTGAGTGGTACTTTCCTTTAAGTCTTTAAAGCATATATTTTAGAGTAAATTGTATATGCTTAGGTTATGAATGAGTATCTAGCATGAGAATGAGATTATGTGATCGGGATGTTCAGGGGATCAATAGACCCAGTGCCTGAGCCCGTAAGCAAAACCTCATGGGATGGTCAGGGGACCGAGAGGTCTAGTTCCTAAGCTTGTGAGAGGATCCTCATATGGGATGGTCAGAGGGCCAACGGGCCTAACTTCTGAGCCCATGAGCGGGGAGCTATGTGCACATAGAAGACAAAGGAAACGTAAAGAGTAAGCGTTGTATTTAGTAATAGTTATCTATCTACCGTGTGTGTAGGTAGACAACATACTCATTCTAGTTAGTTATCAGTTTAGCTATCTACCATGCGTGTAGATAGAAGTTAAGGCCCTTGCTTAAGCAGGTGTTAAAAGGAATTAACTGTTCCCTCATATGATCCCCCTCTAGGAAGGTAGCGTTTGTTGACACAAACACCTTGTTTTCCTTAGGATCATAAAAGTAACCCTCTCTGTACCTTTGGGGTAGTCTACAAATAGGCACAGCCTCGAACGTGGTTCCAGTTTCTTTGGATTGACCTCAAGCACATGTGCTGGGCAACCTCATATGCGGAAGTGACGTAAACTAGCTTTACGCCCATTCTACAACTCCAAAGGTGTTCTAGAAACACTCTTGGATGGAACACAGTTGAGGATATAAGCTGCAGTCTCCACTGAAAAACACAAAAATGAGTCTGATAAGGAAGTGTAACTCATCATCGACTGAACCATGTCTAACAAGGTTATGTTCTCCTCTCGGATACACCATTCTCCTGAGGTGTACCCGGCACTGAGAGTTGGGAAACGATTCCATGTTCTATCATATAGTTCTGGAACTCCGAATCTAAAAACTCTCCACCCCGATCAGATCGAAGTGTTTTAATCCATCTATCCAATGCACTTTCAACTTCAACCTTAAACTCTCTGAATTTTTCAAAGGATTCAGACTTCCGTTGCATCAAATAATCATACCCATACTGAGTAATAATCAGTAAAAGTGATGAAAACTCATAGCTCATTGTGACATAATAGTTATGCATTTTCTAAGTTATGCTGGATACCTCTCGGGCGGAAGTAATTGAAGGAACTCTTATCAAAGAGAATTTATGAGTGGAAGCAAGATATTTCCAAGCTCATTATGACATAATTAAATGCATTCACAAACATACAGAATATTTATGCATTTTCTAACAAATTACAGCATGTTTTCATAAATAAATACAAGGGGAACGAGAGACATACCTTTGAAGAACTCTTCTTCCACTGATCTCTCACTCTTATGAAGAACTTGGATAGCAATCTCTCGATCTCTCCCAGATCGCTTACCTAACCGTCTAGTAGTCACGAATGATCTTCTTCACAAACAAGTAACCTCTTAGACACCACCACTTGGCAACCTTGGTATTCTCGGAGTGAGAATCCAGGAGGTGTTGGCTCTGTTGGATTTGATAGAAGGATGGAGGAAACAATGATCGAACCAAACGATCAAGCAAGTGGGACAATGTACTGTATATCGCATATAGACTTTATGTGTTTGATCGTTTAGTAAAGCTCAGCAGGTACACGATCGTTTAGAAAAGCAGGCTTGATCGTTTAGTGAATCTCGCTTGCCATGCGATTGTTTAGTAAAATTCTTTACACGATCGTTTAGTCCAAGGCACTAGTGCACGATCGTTTAGGCTCTCGCTTAGAAGGTTATCATATAGTCTCTAGTTAGCTAAACGATTAGTAGTCGCACTTAATGAAGCGATCCTTTCAAAAATGAAAACATTTTTCATTTTATCCTTCAGTTATGAAAACCGAAAATAGCCTCCCACTTTCATGCACGGTTAAAGGAGAAACCGCCCACAATTATCATATAATTGTTTGATTATAAATAAATATAATAACTAACTTATTATATTATTTTTATAACCTATAGTTTTAATATCACATCATCATTCAATTATCGAGCCATGAGAAGATGTGTGGCCCCATATTATTCAAGCCCCAGAATCTGCCCTTAAGGGAGAAATCTATCTACTTACCCTTGCTTTGGGGAAAATGTGAATTCCATCTTGCATAGCTGAGTTCCCAGCTCCCCAATTAGATGAATCCCCAAAGTGGTAGGTTTGAGTCGGCAATCTGGCCACTCGCACCCATGCAAATCAAAGGACCGCTCTCATAGGCAGGAGTTCCCAAATCACTCAGGATTAAGGTCATATTACCTATGGTCATCATGGTGAAATGAAAGTCTCTGTCATGAACGACGTTATATAACGAGACTAAACACTTCGTGGACTAGTCTTATACAAACTCCATTGTATAGGACACCCCCGCTCGCATATCTCCACATGAATGATCAAGATCAGACCATTTGTAGCACATCACAACACTTATAACTATCTACAAAGCAGGCGGTATCCGTAGTGTCATAAGGATAAGGTTTCCCTCCCATATCCATATACTATAGACCATTTAGTTTATCACTTAAGGCATGATCCACTCGTATGTCTCCACATAATGTTTAAGTTACAACGACAACCAGGGATTTTAGTTTATTGATTTGTGGTAACTGCAAATAAAATATCTCATATTTCATAGACAATAGTGAAGAAAATATCTCATATTTTTACATCACAAGCATTTTTTCATACAAGTGTTTACAAACTACAGGACCCTACGAGAATTTAGGGCATCAACCCAACAAGTATCTACCAGTGATAGCTTTCAATTTGAAAAACAAAAGGAAGTAGAGCATAAAATTGTGGTTGGGCATGGATTTTTTGGCCTTTTACCATTTTTTGTTCTATATATGCAATTATTTCATCCTTATACTACATATTCTATTATTTTGGGCTTGAATTCTATTTATGCAACTAACCATAATATTTAATGGTCAAGAAAATAGCTCCTTATTGTTCATTTTCATTTTCGTGAAAAAAAAAAATAGAATCAATACAGGAAAACTATGTTTGGTTGTTTCTTAAATTTGACCAATTTTTAGAAAGACTTTTTAAATCTAGAAATAAGAAACAAAAATGATTATCAAACAAGTCTATTCTTCAAAAATTAAAAACGTGTTGGGAATGTCCTAAAACTCGCAGCTCGTAATCATGGAGACATATTCTATTTATCAATAAAAGTGTTATTGAAATTGAAATTGCATTATGTTATAAAATCCAATAAATAAATCCATGGTTATAGTATGAATACTATAACTTTATGTATAGACATAGAAGAGGATCAAGTTATAGTATATAGCCAAAATGGTCTATAGTATATGAATGAGATTAGGTACCTTGTCCTAAGGACACTATGGAGGCGACCTACTTTGTATACTGATACAAATGACGTGATCCTAAAATCGTTCATGTGGAGACATGTGAGTGGGGGCGTCCTATGCAAAAGAGTTTTGCATAAGACCGGACCTTGAAATAGTCACTTTTCTTTATAACGACCCTTTACTGTTAAAACTGACTATTTCAATTTGATAATCTAGGATAACTCAATCTTAATCCTGGGCTAACTTTGAACTCCTGTGCATTCAGGATTATCCTTTAATATGCATAGGTGAGAGTAGTTCAACAACACTGCTCAACAAGTCTTCCATTTTGGGGATAAGACTGGATAGATAGCTAAGGACATAATCCTGCAAGATGGAATTCACTCCTACCCGTTTTAAGGTTAGCAGATAGGTTATTCCCTTAAGTAATGATTCCTGGTCTTGAACAAAGGGACCATGCCCTCTCGTGGCCGAGAAGGACATGGTTCATTAGTTGGACTATAAACCAATTGTTCAAGTGAACAAAAATAGTTATTTTGACCGACTTGTAAATATGAACGACCCGTGAAGTATCAAGATGTATTTTCAGGGGTAAAACTGTTATTTTGACCTACTTGTAAATATGAATGACCTGTAAAGGATCGACTTACTGATTATGATTAAATCAAGTAGACAGAAATATATCTACAATGGTATGTCTCGGTAGTTAACGAATATTGATTAATTCGGTGTAAAGAGTTTAGCCAATTAATCTCAAATTGGTGGAGCTCATGATCTATAGATCCATAATGTCCCTTTACTAGCTTATAAAATATTACACCTTGGATCAGAAAATTGAGCGAATTTGAAGTATTCAAATTCAAAATTTGGGTTTGAATTTGAAATGTTCAATTCCAATTTTAGGGTTTGGATAATTATATTCCATATAATTAATGTTTAAATTTATTAAAATTAAACATAATTAGAGAGTTTAAAATATTTAAATATTGATTATATGAATAGAATTCATGTTCAAATTAGGTGTTTTATTAATTTAATATTTGATATTAAATTATGATTAAATTATTTATTTATTTAAATAAATCAATTTTCAATTTTTAGAATTCATTTTTTTAGTTTTTTTTTATCTAAATTAATTTTAAATTAAAATTGAGTTTTAATTTGATAGTGGAATTATCCAAGTTTTCAAATGTTTTAGTGGATTATTCACTCATGCAATCTGAATTTTGAAAGATTCAACAAAACTATTTTGCTCTCTAAAACCTCTCGTTTATCCACCTTAATTCAATTCAATTTAGAGTTTCTACCACTCAATCTAAGACTAAGAATAGTAGAGAAGTTTCTCTTGGTGGTCTACTAGAGATTTGAAGATCAAATTTGCGGAGTTAAGTAAAGATCAAAGGGAATCTACAAAGGTATATATTCTAGAAACCCTCTTTTGTGAAAAACTGTTTTTAGCATGCTTTAGAGTGTCTAATGATTCTGTTAACTTCCGCTTTATGTATGTTTACTCTATCAAAATGGGAACGTGAAACAAAAAATATGAATATTATCAAATGAGTCCTTAGCAATAAACTTTCAAAAATAGTAATGATCGCATGTTTTCAAAAAACAAGAATTTTTTTTTTAAAAATCGGTGTTCTTTTCTTTTCTTTTCTTTTTCTTTCAAAATTCATAACAATTTTCAAAACATTTTTAAAAATTAAAGCAACAAAAAACTAAATTGGATATCAAACAAATCTGTTTTTTCAAAAACTAAAAACTAAAAATCCAAAACTAGTGGGTTATCAAACAATTCCTATAGATTTATTAGTCATAATCTTTAAATTTTACGGACTAAACTTTTAATTTAATCTTCTATAAATGTAATTTCAAATGCATTAATATACAGTATACTTATTAAGTAATACAAGTTACAAAAATATCATAAACCTTTATAAAATTGTTCACCTAAATACATAAAACAAAAATCATTCAATCTATTTTTCTGAAATAATTTTATAAAAGATCCAATAATATTTGTGTATATATATATAAGAAAAATTAAATATTATATATATATTTTTCAAATTTTAAAAATTAAAAAATTATAAATATAGGTGATGAATAATAAATGAATTATGAACTACTAACTCATGAAATTAATATATAAATATCTATATTTAAAAATGAAAATAAAAGTAAATTATCAAATTCAAGATTCGAACTGTGGTCTTAAGTGAAAAGATATGCCCAAACCGTTGAAACAAAATGTTGCTACTTATTTTTAAGAAGCTATATTCATGAAACTAGAATATCATCATTTGAGGGGTACGTGTCCTTGATCCCTTAATAGATTCGCAATCTAGATTGAAAAATGGAAAAATTATGGTAAACATGAAAAAAAAAATTTGAGTTTAAAGCATATTCTAATAGTTCAATTGAAAATAGTTATTTTTAAACTAATATTTCTTGAACCAAAAGCTCGACAAGATAGAAATTATTTTCTTTAGTTGACAATGCTTTTTCGTTTGGTAGAATATTTAAAAATAATAGAAAAGGTAAGTAAATTATAATTTAACTTTTTTCCTCTTATTGGGGGATCGATACCTCGCATCTCCAATTTTTTCACCATTTAATATAAAAAGTTTTCCTACGACCCAATGGGTTGAACTGCATTGAGCCGAAAGCAACGTCCTTATATTGGGCGTGCATCTCGGATTTTTTTTTTAATAATTAATATCTCTGTTTTCCAACCGTTTTTAAAATATTATCTTATCTTTTTTCTTTCCCATTTCTGGAAATTAAAATATTATCCTTATCTTTACCATCTATCCAAATGTTAATGTCTTGCATTGAAATGATTAATGTGAATATCTCTATTGAGATAATAAATATTATTGAATTATCTACTTTCTCAAATTTAAAATTGAGTAAATTGTGAATAGATGATTAGAATTTAATCCTTATAATTTATAATAGAATTTAAAATTCTTACATGGCTATTTAAAATAAACTATTCTTACATTTCTTTTATAATTTCTTACATTCTCATTCAATGGTTTGACATTGACTAAATGCTAATTACTATTTTTTAATCTTCATTTTAATTTAAATTTGGATGGTTCGTATTTACAAAATCATCGTTCACAAATTGTAATTTAAACACAAAAATAACAACATTCAAAATAGAAGAAGAATTATTATGAATACTTCAAAGGGAAAAGAAAAACATTCAGGTTCGTAGTAAACAGTTGGTGGATATAAAATTTTATGTTAGATCTAGATTTTTTTTAAAATAATGTTATTTAAATATAATAAGATTGGTTTGAAAGTATTGACAAAAATAATGTTGTAAAATCATGGATCGAGTCCACGAGTATCGAGGATAAATCATGTACTCGATCCACGATTTAAAACTAAATCAGGGACAGGATCTACGATTTCCTAGCCATATGTCAAGCATGCTACATTGACAAGAATATCGTGGACTAGGTCCACAATTTCCTTGGTCTCAAGTCTTACTCACTCTCTCCGATCAGTTTCTTCCTTCCTCTCAATTTTTCTTCTTGATAAAAGAAGTAAGCTCGGGAGGGGATATGATACTGTGCGATTCAAATAGTTAGATGTATAGAAGAAAAGCATATTCTTCAATTGAGGTTGTTTCTTTTATTGAAAAACATATTTTCACGAACAGTTGAGGTTTTCTATATTTTAGATAATAACTTTACCCATTTTTTTCAACAATTTTAACTTTGAATTTTTAAATATTTTTTTAAAAAATTTAAGTTGTCTTTTTAAAAATGAAATTTGAGAATTAATGTGTAAATGAAGGTTAAAATAAAATAATGTCTTTTACATTATTTACCAATCAATTTCATATAAAAAATGGAAAATATTAAAGTGAAAAAGATAAACTTTGAGATATTTTTGTTAAAATAGAAAATAAAAATTAATATCGAAATGAAGCGAAATGTGAGAAAATATTTGCAACATTATTTACCATTCATTCCATATAAAAAATAGAAATAATTGTAATAAAAAAAATATATAAAATTGATAAATTGAGGCATTAGGGCTCAAACTTGAATAGCAGAAGTTGGAAGCTGGTTATTAATACTTGTTTGATAATGTTTATTTTTTCTGTTTTTTATTTTTTAAGAATTTAACCACTAAAAACAAGAATATGCTTGATAAATATTTTAAATTCTTGTTTTTTTTGGAAAAAGTAAGAATAGAAACTTGATAAGTATTTCTTATTTATCATTTTTCGTTTTTTTCATTTTTAAAGATTAAATATAATTTAATTGTATAATATAAAAATACATACCATGCATCTAGACGTACTAAAAAATTATCAAAAGTTCTTTATGTAATACATTTTCGATGCAAAATTAACGAGTATGATAAAAATGTTTCTATCTTTCAAATGTTGTCAAATTTTGATTTGAAATATTTTCTCTCATTCGAGATTTGAATTACATTGCTATGTAAATGTTGTGTTAGAAAATATTAAAGTATACATATTGAAAAATTTTAAATTCAAAATTAAATGTCCAAATGGCATAACTAAATAGTCATACGGTTTTGTACTATTGACCTAGAGGTCATAGATTCGAATCATTTTCAATCCACCGTTATTAGATAAAACTACAAATTAAAGTGATACTATATATATATATATATATATTGCAAAAATTAAAATTTATCTTTCAAATAATATATACATCTATATTGCAAAATTAAAAAATAAATATACCTATAACATATTAAAAAATTAAAAAATTAAAAAATATATGTAAATAGAAATATGATCAAGGAAAAAAAGAAGGAAAAAAAGTAAACGAATAGGTAAATAAATTAAAAAGAAGATAAAAACTGTAACGAAAAAAAGAAAGCTACTTTGGCTAATAAAGATTTGAACCATAGTCTTAAGATTTAGGAAATTTATACTAAATAATACAATTTTGGAAACAATTTGAAAATGTAGTACAACTTTAAAATATTTGTAAATATGGTAGATATTGATCGTTCAATTTGTAATTTTTTTTAAATTCCAATCCTGTCCTTAGTTGCAAGTGTTTCCATCTTATTCAATTAATTTTTTTCCTTTCCTTTCTTCCTGCGTTTGTGGCTCCCATTTCTTTCATTTCTTTTTGTTTTCTTTATTCATTTCATTTCATTTCCTTTTTCCTTCCTCTACAATTTAGCTTTCTTCTTTCTTCTTTGGTTTTTTTTCTAGGGTTTAGCTTTATTCTTTATTCTTTGTTTTTTTTCTACGGTTTAGCTATTTTCTTGTTGTTACGTTATACCATTATTCAAGCCCATTGATTGCTACATTCTCTTAAGCCTCTTCAATCAAAATATCTACACAATTCACTCTTATTGATTGATCAACAAGGAGATTTGTCGATCTTAAGAGGTAATTGTAGATTTTAATGAGTTTATTCGATGACTTTATTTCATTAATTGATGGTTTCTGTTTCTTCTATTGGTGTTTCTCATTTATCATTCTTTGTTAAACTTAGGGCTTAGTCTATCACTAATAGTGGGTATCAATGAAAAAAAAAATGTTAGTGATAGCCGCTGCGACTATCACTGATAGTCACTACTATTGATAGACTTAGCGATAGACTGGATTGAAGTTGCTGGTAGAGGAATTTGTCAGTGTTTTGGGATAGCAACTAATAACAAATTTCTTAAATTTAAAGCTATCACTGATAGCAGCTATTAGTGATATTCACTGATAGAAACTATTAGTAATATTCACTGATAGCAGCATCACAGATAGCAGTTATCAGTGATAGCAACAAATAACACATTTCTCAAATTGAAAGTTATTAATGACCAATTGATAACACATTTTTTAAATTGAATGTTATCAGTGATAGCAACTAATAACACACATATCAAATTGAAAACTATCACTAATAGCATTTATCTACGATAGCCACTTATAGCAACTATCAGTGATATTCATTAATAGCAACATATGATAGCAGCTATCAGTGATAGTTACTGATAGTGTAGAAGTATATCAACATGCAATAGAAGCAACAAGGATCAACAAGCATTCAAATTTATTAATTTTGGCTATAAATTAAGCATGTTCATACAATAATAAGAGGGTTTCAAGTAATACCTTTGTAGAACCTCTTTAATCTCAAATTCAGCTGCAAATGTTCTCCAATTCTTCTTGTGAACCATCTCAAGATCTTCCCTACTATTCTCTTGGAGCTTTAGCTTGAGTCGTGAGACTCAAAATAAGCTTGAATGAAGGAAATTTGGAGAAGAAGCTCACTACATAATCTTGAAGAACACCTGCTTCAACCTCACTAGCTTTCAACAAAATTTCAGCAAGTGTAACTAATTTGCATTCAACAAGTTCCACTTCATTCTTCTCTATTTATTGCAAGACAATCATGCAATGGAGAAGGCTGCATGTAGAGCAGCTCATGCTTGGAGAATTGAAGCAAGAGTCAAATGGGATTTTGAGTGAACTCCTTTGGTTGAAGATAATGGAGTTTTCCAATCTTTCCCTAATTTGTGTTTTCCAATTTTCTCCAATTTACAAATTGAATTTTCGAAATCAATTTTGATTTAAAAAATTGAAAACATTATTAATTTTACAAAATTAATTTCATAAGTTAATTTTCTAATAAAATTAATAATAAATAATTAATTAAACAATTTAATTAATTCTAATTAATTTAATATCAAGTGTTAAATTAATTTTACACAAATTCTATCTTCATGAATCCTTATTCATGAATTTAATATTTAAATCATATTTAAATATTAATTAATTCTCCAATTCCATTTAATTCCAAAATTGAACGCATCATTATAACACATATAATTACTAATTCCCTTAATTATAATTTGAACGTTTAAAATTAACTTATCACGCTACTCTAAAGCTAATCCATTTACGAGTTAGTAAGAGGATCTTGTAGACCTACAGATCACGAACTCCAACGACCAGAGATTAATTGGCTAAACTCTTTACACCAAATTAATCCCCATTCGTTTAATGGGTCACTTCACTAAAGCCCATAGTTGCACTCCTCTCACTGTAGATATATTATGTCTACTCAATATAACCATGATTAGTAAGTTAAGCCTTCACAGGTTGTTCATAATAACGACTGGGTCAAAAATCTGTTTTACTCCCGAGATTACCTCTTGTTCCTTGAGTCCCACTGATCCTCTAATGAACAATTGGTTTATGATCCGATCAACAAACCGAGTCCCTCTCAGGCCAATGAGAGGGTGGGGCCCCTTGTTCAAGACCCGAAGTCAGCACTTAAGAGAAACAACATCTCTACTATCCCTAAAAGCAGGGTTTTTTTTTTTTTTATTAAGGGCCATTCGATATCCCATACCCAGCTTTTCTCCCACTTGCCTTAGGTTATTCACCTGGTATTCCTAGTCTTACTAGATGATTCTTAAACACTTTAGCCGAGAGAGTCATTGTAAACATGTTAATGTAAAATAGACTTTTTATTAAACTATATGGAGAATGCATCTTATTCTCACAACACTTGTTTCTCAATGCATCTTATTCTCACAACACTTGTTTCTCAACAATGGCTAGGAAATCATACACTCCTCCCACTACATCAAGGTACTCTCAACTCTTGTTGGGTTTTATGTCCTAAAACCCACTTTTAGAGATAGTAGAGAGGTTGTTCCCTTAAATGCTGACTCCAGGTCTTGAATAAGGGGTCCTACCCTCTCATTGGCCCGAGAGGGAATCGATTTGTTGATCGGATCACTAACCAATTGTTCATTAGAGAATCGGTGGGACTTAAGGAACAAAAAGTAATCTCGGGGGTATAGACTTTTGACTCAACCGTTATTACGAACAACCTGTGAAGGGTTAACTTACTAATCATGGTTATATCGAGTGAACATAATATATCTATAGTGAGGGGAGTGCAACTATGGACTTTAGTGGAGTGACTCATTAGTTAACGAATGAGGTTAATTTGGTGTAAAGAGTTTAGCTAATTAATATCGAATTATTGAAGCCCATGATCTGTAGGTCCACGTGGTCTCCCTACTAGCTCATAAATGGATTAGCTTTAGAGTAGCGTGATAAGTTAATTTGAAACATTCAAATTAGAATTAAGGGAATTAGTAATTATATGTGTTATAATTACGAATTTAATTTTGGAATTAAATAGAATTGGAGAATTCTTTAATATTTAAATATGATTTATATATTAAATTCATGAATAAGTATTCATGAAGGTGGAATTTGTGTAAAATTAATTTAATATTTGATATTAAATTAATTAAAATTAATTTAATATTTGATATTAAATTAATTAAAATTAATTAAATTGTTTAATTAATTAATTATTATTATTTTTATTAAAAAATTAATTTATGAAATTAATTTTGTAAAATTAATAATGTTTTNATGGTGAAATTAGTGTTAAATTAATTTAATATTTGATATTGAATTAACTAGAATTAATTAAATTGTTTAATTAATTAATTATTATTATTTTTATTAAAAAATTAATTTATGAAATTAATTTTGTAAAATTAATAATGTTTTCAATTTTTTAAATCAAAATTGATTTTGGAAATTCAATTTGTGAATTGGAGAAAATTGGAAAACACGAATTAGGAAAAGATTGGAAAACTCCATTATCTTCAACCAAAGAAGCTCACTCAAAATCCCACTTGACTCTTGCTTCAATTCTCCAAGCATGAGCTGCTTTTCATGCAACCTTCTCCATTGCATGATTGTCTTTTAATAAATAGAGAAGAATGAAGTGGAAATCGTTGAATGCAAATTAGTTGCACTTGCTGAACTTTTGTTGAAAACTAGTGAGGTTGAAAAAGGTGTTCTTCAAGATTCTGCACTGAGCTTCTTCTCCAAATTCCCTTCATTCAAGCTTATTTTGAGTCCCACGACTCAATCTAAAGCTCCAAGAGAATGTAGAAAAGATCTTCAGGTGGTTCACAAGAAGAATTGGAGAAGGTTTGCAGCTGAATTCGAGATTAAAGAGGTTCTACAAAGGTATTACTTAAAACTCTCTTATTATTGTATGAACATGCTTAATTTATAGCCAAAACTAATAAATTAGAATGCTTATCAATCTTTGTAGCTTCCGTTGCATGTTGATATACTCCTACAATTGGTATCAGAGCATTATTGAAGCATTCAATTTGGTTTAATTTTGATGTGGTGGGTGTTTTTTCCTGAGATATATGAAAATGGTGCATTGATATGGTTTTTTGAGTTTTGGCATTTAAATTCTTTTTTATTTCTAAGTTAAATTTGTAATTGGCTATTGTTTGATGAGCTTATATATGTGCTCAAGAGTCTATAATTTATTTGAAATCATTAGAATTGAAAATAAGTTGTAATTGAAGAAAGAAGTGAAGAAGATTGAGCTGCAGATTTCTAGATTGTGAGATTCTATCCAGGCAATGTTGCAACGCTGCTTATAATTCCAGCGCTTATAATTCCAGCGAGATCGAGATTTTTGTTCGAAGTTCAAACGAGATTTCCTTTAAAACCAGCGAGATTCGACTGGAGCTAGTGAGAGCGACACTTGCCTTAGCAAGAGCTAGCGAGAGTTGAACCGATTTTCAGTGAGAGATCGAGTTTGAGCGAGATTACAACCAGCAACGAGATTCTTAAATCGGTTTTGACGAGTTTGACCCATTGACTGAGCGAGGATTGACCAGTTTGACTGGTTTTCTTCAAACTTGACCCGGTTCATTTTCAAAAGTGTTTTGATTGGTCTGATTCAGGTGGTTCACATCCGGTTCAAGCTATTTGGATCCAATTTTGAGCAGTTCAAGCGGTCTAGAAGCGGTTTGCAGCATTTTCTTGCTGTTTTTGTAATAATTGGGCCTTTGTTTGCTTGAAAATGCCAAAACTAAAGCCATATCAGTATGTGTTTAATTATTTATGCATGTGATGTATGTTATTATAATTAAATAAATCTTGTATGTGCATATAGTATGTCATGTAGATTTAAAATCCTACCATAGGAAGCATGTTACATGCATCAAAAGTATGTTATAAAATGTTATAATATATAATATGCATGTTTATGGTTTCTTTTATTTAATATAAATGTTATATTAAATATTGAATGCCTTTGATGTATGTTGTGGATGTTTAGCATGTCTGAAATTTTGTAAGCTATAATAAAATTGGATTAGACATTTAAAATCCATAACAAAGAACAGCTACATGCTCACATAGATTAACCACTCATTTTAATAGTTAAAATAGGTCATTAAACTTGTAAAACTCGAGTTACAAACTCAACCAGTATATAATCCTGTCAAAGGTTGGAGGTATTTAAGTTGACAGTCTACAGAACACTTCCTATCTGAAGATTATGGCTGAATTATTGAGCGTTGTTAACCGATTTTATGAGCAATATGTGAGCGATGTGAGGTTTTAAAACTAGTTTATCACCTCGACACCGTAAGTTAAATCCAATTATAAACGTTGTACTTGGATAATTAGGTTGTTTAATAGCCGAAACAAACCTAAGAAACGAATACCCCGTTTAATCGTTAGAACACTTCACTGGGAGTTTAATAACATATATGATATGTTATTAGAACACTTCAATGAAAAAAAAATGTATATGATATGTTAGAACTCTTCAATGGGAGATTAATAAACATATATGATATGATTATTTTTAGCTCTCACATCCCTAAGAGTTCACGATCGAAATTCATGTTTCACTTCATCTTGATTATACCTCGACTGCTCCATTCGGAAAGTGTTTACATGAATTGAGATTTTGGTGAATAGAAGAAGTTGTTCACTTTAAAATAAATTGTGTTGTTTTGATTTTAAAATTTTCACGTTCTCAAGATATTCACACCGAAAGGTTTATGCGGCACTTCGTGTCACCGTAGGAATGACCATAATTCTAAAAGTGTTTGCGCGAATTGATCATGTTGAATGAAGGGAAGATGTTCAATGGAAAATCAAATATATGATATATTGATTTCAATTCTCACATCCCTAGATAATTCTCACCATGAGATCTGTGCAACACTTCGTGTCGATTATATCTCGACTGGTCAATTCAGAAAGTGTTGGTTACGAGGTCAAGAACAAAGTGAATGGGGGAAGTAGTTCATAGTAAGTGGGTGAAGGATATGTGTTAACATATCCTACGGTCTCTTCTATTGGTTTGAACCGTGAGATTCCTATGTTTCGAATGCTTGTCGTCTTTAAGTCGGTATTGCTAGTCGTTTAACAATGGCTATCCCCTCGGAGGGTTTCATCATAGGATTCAGAACAACTCAAACTCCAAAAATGGATGGATTTCTAAAAATCGGTTTCAACTTTGACTTCCATTTTGGGGATAAGACCGGATAGATAGCTAGGGACTTAGTCCTACAAAATGGAATTTACTCTTACCCGTTTTAGGGTTAGCAGATAGGTTGTTCCCTTAAGTACTGATTCTTGGTCTTAAACAAAGGGACCCCGCTCTCTCATTTCCGAGAGGGACATGATCATTAGTTGGACTATAAACCAATTATTCAATAGAGGATCAGTGGGAGCTTAAGAAGCAAAATGTATTTTCAGGGGTAAAACGATTATTTTGACCTACCTGTAAATACGAATGACTTGTGAAGGATCGACTTACAGATTATGATTAAATCAAGTGGATAGAAATATATCTATGGTGAGCAGAGTGCAACTATCGAGCTATAGTGGTATGTCTTGGTAGTTAACAGATATTGATTAATTCGGTTTAAAGAGTTTAGCCAATTAATCTCAAATCGTTAGAACTCATGATCTGTAGGTCCACAAGGTCTCTTTACTAGCTCGTAAAACATTACACCTTGGATAAAAAAATTGTCAATTTCAATTCTAGGGTTTGGATAATTAATCTCAAATCATTAGTACTCATGATCTGTAGGTCCACAAGGTCCCTTTACTAGCTCGTAAAACATTACACTTTAGATCAGAAAAATGAGCGAATTTGAAGTGTTCAAATTCAAAATTAGGGTTTGAATTTGAATTTGAAATGTTCAATTTTAATTTTAGGGTTTGGATAATTATATTCGATATAATTAACATTTAAAATTATTGAAATTAAACGTAACTAGAGAGTTTAAAATATTTAAATATTGATTATATGAATAGGATCATGTTTAAATTTATTATTATATTAATTTAATATTTGATATTAAATTATTATTTAATTATTTATTTATTTAAATAAATCAATTTTCAATTTTTTAGAATTGTTTTTTTTAGTTTTATATCTAAATTAATTAGATTTAAAAAAAAATAAAATTGAATTTTAATTTGATAGTGAATTATCCAAGTTTTCAAATGTTTTAGTGAATTATTCCATATTCAACACCTAGGCCACTCCCTAACTACAATTTAAAGTGTTAAATTGCTGAATGAGTGAGTGCTTGCATGTTTGAGCTTGATAAAAGCTTCAATTTTGAAATTATTCACTCATTCAATCTGAATTTCGAAAGATTCAGCAAAACTATTTTGCTCTCTAACACCTCTCCTTTATCCACCTTAATTCAACTCAATTTAGAGTTGTTGGTGTTGATGCCCTAAATCTCGTAGGGTCCTATAGTTTGTAAACCTTGTATGAAACTTATACGTGGTTAATAATATTTGATTTTTTATTCACTTTGTCTACGAAATATGTGATATTTTAGTTGCATTAACCATAAACCAACATCCAAGATTATCATTGTAACTTAAACATGTATGTGGAGACATACAAGTGGATCATGTTTAAGTGATAATCTATATGGTTAGTAGTATATGGATAAATTTGGGTACCTTATCCTAGTAACACTATGAGTATGGCTCGCTTTGTAGATGTTACAAATGTTATAAAGTGCTACAAATGATCCGATCCTGATCATTCATGTATTAGACATGCGAGCGGGGATATTCAATACAAAGGAGTTTGTATAAGACCAGACCACAAAATGTTTAGTCTCATTATATAACATTATTCATAATAGAGACTTTCATTTCACTAGGATGACTATAGGTAACATGACCTTAATCCTGAGTGAGTTGTGAACTTCTATCTATGAGGACGGTCCTTTCATTTGTATGGGTGAGAGTGGCCAGATCTTCAACTCAACTTTGGGGATTCGTCTAATTAGGGAGCTGGAAACTCAACTACATGAAGGAACTCTTATATTAGAGACCCGTAAGCAGAAGCGAGGTCGTTCCAAACCCCATTGTGACAGAACTTGCACATTTACAATCAAATAGTAATAGTTATGCAAAAACTCTAAATTACAGCATACTTCCAAAGGACACTCCTCCGTAAGGATGAACCAAAGATCATCGATGTAAGTATTGAGTTTTTCCAACTAGCATAATTGTCGCTAATTAATTTATCAGTGACTAACAAAGCTAGCGTCGCGGTTGCCATAATTATAAGTTGCTGAAACAAATATGAATAAACTTAATAAGTCTATGCATTACCACTTTTAACACCAATTTTAGGTTTTAACAAAATAGTTTATTGTACCCTAAGTTAAAGACATCTATTTTATAATGATGCCCCATTGAGGTAGGATAAAAGTTACCGGTAGGGTGATCAAGTGCCCCTTTACTGGGATGACATATTCTCAACCATTAGACAAAAATAACTCTTGTAACTAAATCTAACAGTCACCATTTTTCGGTCCATAATATGCTAACCTTTAAAAATTCATGTAAGTGTAACCCTTTATTTTAGGCCCAAGAATCTCGCCTTAATGCACCCATCTTAGGGGAAAAGCTAATTAGGACAAGAGACTAAAGCGACCTTATCCTATTTAGGAGATCGGATAAAGAGTTGTACAAAACTACCATCCTTTAGGGGGAGACTCCCAGGGTGCCTCGAGGCAATGCACAAAATGTTATCCAACCTAATGAGAGAGACCGTGGGATATGTTGTCACACGTCCCACTCCCACTTACTATGAACATTCTCTCCGTTCACCTTAGTATTGGCCTACCCAAAAACCATCCTTTAGGGGGACACTCTCAAGGTGCCACGAGGCCGAGGATAGATCTTATAGTGTGAACTTTAGGGAGAAACGTGTAGAGGTTTAAGTAAATTATCATATACCCCAAGTACCTCCCACTGAATGTTCTACCTAGGGATTCATTAACTTAAACAATCCTGGTACTGATTTTATCTAAGTGTTAATTTAATTTGCTAAAAAATAACTCTTGCTTTTGATAATTAAACAAATTTGAATCAAGTCCCATTAAACACTTTAACAGACTATCATCGAATTTGCATGCATGCATCAAATATCTAATTTACCTTTCTAGGTAGGTTCCCAGGTAGGGGTGTTCCGTTTCCGTTATCTTAAATAACCCAGCCTAGACAGAACCCACCTTAGATAAAATGTCCCTTATAGATAGATTTGGTACATATTTTAATCTTTTATTAGTCAATTTAATCCTATTAAACCAATTAAAAGATTAAACTTACGTTTCTAATCTCATTAGATCCATGATCTTAGGTCTATCTCAATCAAATTTTAAAAGTCTTTTAAAACCTGAATAAACCTAAGTTTGCATGCATGTCTTTCTTATTGATTTTAGTTCTAATTTCTAATATAACTCTTATAAAAGAAACAACGAAAACCATTCACATTGCTAAGCTAGACTAGATATTTATAACTTTTATGAATTAACCTATGTGTCATGTTTCATGCAATGTTCATTCATTACTATATATAACTCTTATATAAAACGTAATGAACTAAGCATACATGCTTTCATACATCCTTATACTATAATATTTATAATATAAAGATGATGAATGAATATGCTTAATGTATGCATAAATATAAATCTTATATTATATGATGCATGAGCATGCTTTAAGTAATGTAGTCATGCAAGCTACTATATCATAACTCTTACAACATAGAGATGATGCATGACAAATGCATAACCTATGGTGGGTTTTAAAAACTATATGGCATACTTTATGACAAATAAAAATAAACATACATCATATGTACATTCATCAAGAATCAATGGATCGGGATGATTTGCCTCAAAAATGGAAAAAATTAAAGCTAACTATTACAAAACCAACAAGCCAACCGGTTCAAACAGGTGAACTGGGTGTTGAACTGCCCAGGTGAAGCATCGTCCAGTGATCATATAGCAGCTCAGTGTGATCCTCTAGTGATGTTGAACGAAAGTAAATGATCGTATAACATGGATCGTGTGCCTATGAAAATGCAATGAAGCATGAAGGCCACACGATCATGCAACACACATCGTGTAATGCATGCCTAAACGATCGTATAGATGATAATGATGCAGTGAAGCATGATCATCTAAACGATCGTGGAGCAAGTGTTAAGTATCATATACCAAGTGATCGAGTAGCAGAGACTATGCAATGAAGCATGCTGGCTGACTCAATCATTTAGTGTGCATGCCTACCATGTGACGAGTATTAAAACCTCAACGATCGTTTACCTCATCGTCTACACGATGAGGTAGCCAACGCAACACAACCGAGTAAACACTTTACTCGATCGTTTCGCATCAGCCATGTGATCGTTTAGCAAATACTACACGATCGGCTAGAACTTTTCTACACGATCATGTAGCTGAATCTAAATGATTTTTTAGGTCGGGCTACACGATGCGACCAACTCTTGGTCTTCTTCCATGATTAGAACGACATCTTCATGTGTTGAAGCTTCTTCATGGACGACTCTTACAGACTCAAACACTTTGAATACAGACTCGATAGCATTGCATTATGCCCAAAAACACAGGGGCCCTTACAAATGTACTTGAAAAGCAAAGGAAGCTTTAAATTACAGAGGCAACCATCCCGAAACATCCATCGATTCAAATCCACAACTACATCTAACATTTAAATGTATTGCAGACTACACAAAAACCCACCAATATCGTAAATGTAATTTGATGCATCAATAGAATTTGGACTATCAGAACAACCTGCCTCTGATACCAAATGAAGAAACTCTTATATTAGAGACCCGTGAGCGGAAGCGAGATCGTTCCAAACCCCATTGTGACAAAATATACACATTTACAATCAAACAGTAATAGTTATGCGAAATCTCTAAATTACAGCATGTTTCAAAGGGAA
The DNA here is from genome assembly GCF_009727055.1 of Benincasa hispida. Lineage (NCBI taxonomy): Eukaryota > Viridiplantae > Streptophyta > Magnoliopsida > Cucurbitales > Cucurbitaceae > Benincasa > Benincasa hispida. The sequence goes on along the minus strand of NC_052358.1, from coordinate 35,352,270 downwards.
AGTACTAAGGTTCATGAGAACTTAACCTTGAAGAACTATTCTTCTCGTTCCCTTGAACTCACTAAACGATCGTTCACCAACACGAACAAATCTACACTCGAACAGTAATCTTCTAAGCAATCTCCTTGAACAAGAAAAAATCTATACTCGACCCTTGAACAGGAAACAGATACCACTAGCAGGCTACCTTGAAATTCTCAGTGTGAGAATCCAGGAGTTGTGGGCTCTGTAGGATTTGGTAGAGGATAGGAAGAATTTGGCAGATTGTATAGACGATCGAGTAAGTAGGAGATAGTTTTAGTCTGTCGTATAGACAGTGTACCCGAATGTTTAGAAGATAAGTGACTATCGTATATCTCGCTCGTTGCACGATCGTGTATGCTGTCAAACTATCGTATAGCTAATGCTGTTGATTATCCGATTCTCAAAATCTTAATGATCGCATCGTGTAAAAATGAAAATGATTTTCATTTTAACCATCGGTTACCATAACTGATCACAACTTCCCACTAAGTTGGTTATGGGAGAAAAAACTATAATCAATTATCTTATAATTGATTTAATTCCAAATATAATCAATATATTCATAACCTATAGTTTTAATATTACATCTCATGCAATATATATAAACCACAGTTCTTTTTCTCTCTTATAGCATTTAATAATAATTCCTCCAATTAATGTATCTAATACATTAAGTCAATTATATCTCATATAATTAATACAATTTAATTATATCATATATAATCAAATTTTTCGTTGTTAATTTGAACATTTCAAACTAACCCAAAAACTGATTCTCAACATGAATCCATTGAGCTACCAAGGGGACCTTACGGACTTATAACTTGAAGCTCCAACGTTACGTGAATAACTGACTAAACTCTTTAATCACGATATCCACCATTCGTTAACTGCCGCACATTCCACTAAAGACCGACACCTGCACTCTTCGCACTACAGATATATTTCTATGTCCATTGGATATAACAAATCAACAGTTCGATGACTCTTCACAAATCGCTCGTAAGTACAACCGGGCCAATTTATCGTTTTACCCCTTTAATTACATCTAACTTCTTAAGTACCACTAATTTTTCTAATGAACAATACATCATAGTCCTACTATGAGTAAATTCTTCTCGGGCCCAAAGAAGGTGTGGTGCCACATTGTCTAAGTCCTGGAATCAGCCCTTAAGGGAGCAATTTATCTACTTACCTCTAAATCGGGGAAGGAGTGAATTCCGTCTTGTGTAGCTGAATTCCCAGCTCCCCAATCAGACGAATCCCTAAAGTGGTAGGTTTGAGTCGGCGATNAAATCGGGGAAGGAGTGAATTCCGTCTTGTGTAGCTGAATTCCCAGCTCCCCAATCAGACGAATCCCTAAAGTGGTAGGTTTGAGTCGGCGATTTGTCCACTTGCACCCATACAAATCAAAGGACTACACTCATAGGCAGAAGTTCCCGACTCACTCAGGATTAAGGTCATGTTACCTATGGTCATCCTAGTGAAATGAAAGTATCTATCATGAATGGCGTTATATAAAAAGACTAAACATTTTGTGGTCTTGTCTTATACAAACTCTTTGTACAGAGCATCTCCCCTCTTATGTCTAATACATGAATGGTTAGGATCAGACCATTTGTAGTACTTTACAACACTTGTAACATCTATAAAGTGGGTCACACTCGTAGTGTCAATAGGATAAAGTTTTCTCCTTTATCCATCTACTACAGACCATTTAGGTTATCACTTAAAGCACGATCCACTTGTATGTCATCACGTATATACTTAAGTTACAATGATAACCAAGGATCTTAGTTTATTGGTTGTGGTTAATGCAACAAAATATCTCATATATCGAAGACTGTAGTGAAGAAAATATCTCATATTATTATATCACGTAATGTTTGTTCATATACATGTTTACAAACTACTGGATCCAACCCAACAACTACACAAGATAGAATTCACTCATTCCCGGAAGTAGGGGTAAGTAGATAAATTACTAATGGAGTGAAGCGTCAGGATGTGTTGAGATACTGGCGGTGATGCAACTTCGGAGCGTCGCAACGCTTGGAATAGCGTTGCAACACTGCGTCCACTGCTAGATACTCACTACTCACTACTCGATGACTCAATACTCGATTCTTGTTGACTTGAGCATTTTCTTGATGACTTAATAGTCTTTTACTCAATGGTACTCGATGATGCTCGATGGCTGCCTCATACTTGGTGGAACTCAGCAACATTTTGATCTTTACAACTTCTTTGAAGTCCGGATGTTCAAATTAACTCTAAATTGCTTCAAATTAACCTTGTTCTTCACCAAATGATTAATTCTACCTCTTGATTGCTTAATACCTACAAAATAAGGAAATAAACACATAAAATCCACTACTGAGCCCACATTAAGCTAGGAATAATAACTCTTTTTGAGAGCTAACAAACACCCTCAACTTAATTCTTGCTCGTCCCGAGCAAGGTAGAAACACACAATCAAGTAGAAAATAATTAAAAACATGCTAGCTTAATTCGCAAAGTCGTTACTCTAGTCTACACAGTCAGTTAGAATGAAATATGTAATCAAGAACAAAATCAATTACAATCAATCAATGAAGCACAAGTTTAAGAATGTTTCTTAATCTATTCATGCATGAGTGAGCTTAGAGTTTTGCTAGTTAAGCTTGCACAGCCTTCCCCTACATTAGTTCGGTTATCAACCTCAGACATACCAACTTGCATAAACAGGGCAACACTAAGACAAGGGTGCCTAAACTCACACACAAAAAACTTAAATGATATTTATTTTACCTAAAGGACTAGCTTTCATACCCTACTGCCGGGAACCTATCACTCTTTTCTCGTGGGCCTTAACTAGACACGACGGAGGTAGTTATTTTCACCTCTATCCATGCACACACACACACTTTTTTTTTTTTTTTTGTAGGCACACCGGTTATGCCTCATTTTTTTTTTTCGTTTTTTTTTTCAAAATTGCAACTAATTGCTTTTCTTTATTTTTTTCTCTTTCTTTTTTTTATTCATAGTAGGCCCTAATTTATCAATTTTGTCTAGTTTTTCTCTAAAACAAACATAGCTACTCCTAGGTCAAAGGTGGACCTTTCGGGGTGACAACAAAAGTACAAACCAGATAACCCAATTCTAAGCATGAAAGACTTTAATTTTGCAAAACAATGACTTAAAGATGCAAATGACAAGAATTTTTTTTTAAAATTGGGCTAAAAATCATGAACAGATCAAAGCCATGAATCTCGAAATGGAGTCTATATACTTCAATTTAGTTTGGGATCTTGTAGATCAACCAGATGAGGTTAAACCTATAGGTTGCAAATAGATCTACAAGAGGAAACAAGGTGCTGATGGGATGGTGCAAACCTTCAAAGCTAGACTGGTGATAAAGGGTTATACCCATGTAGAGGGAGTTAACTATGAAGAGATTTTCTTGCCTGTTGCCATCCTGAAGTCTATCTAGATCCTCCTATCCATTGCCTCATATTATGACTATGAGATATGGAAAATGGATGTCAAGACTACTTTTCTGAATGGAAATCTTGAAGAGACCATTTATATGGTACAACCCGAGGCATTCATAGTCCAAGGTCAAGAGCAAAAGGTTTGCAAGCTTAATCGGTCCATTTATGGACTGAAACATACATCTCGATCTTGGAATATAAGGTTTGATACTGCGATCAGATCTTATGGCTTTGATCAGAACGTTGATGAGTCTTATGTCTACAAGAAGATCAACAACAGTTCAATAGTTTTCCTAGTGTTGTATGTAGATGATATCCTACTCATTGGGAATGATGTAGGCTTACTGACTATAGTTAGAAACTAGCTAGCGACCCAATTCCAAATGAAAGATTTGAGAGAGGCTCAGTTTATTCTTGGTATTCAGATCTTTCAAGATCGGAAGAACAAAATGCTAGCACTGTCTTAGGCATTGGATATTGACAAGATGTTGATTAAATATTCAATGCAGAACTCCAAGAGGGGCCTATCTCCTTTCAGACACAGAGTTACTTTGTCTAAGGAACAATGTCCTAAGACACCTCAAGAGGTTGAGGATATGAGACAAATTCTCTATGCATCTGTCGTGGGCAGTTTGATGTATACGATGTTATGTACTATACCTGACATCTGCTATGCAGTGGGGATAGTCAATAGATATCAGTCTAATCCAGGATATGATCACTGGACAACCATTAAGAACATCATCAAGTATCTACAAAGAACAAGAGACTATATGCTTGTGTATGGTTCTAAATATTTGATCCTTATAGGATATACGGACTCTGATTTTCAGACTGATAGGGATTCTGAGAACTCCATTTCAGGATCAGTGTTCACTTTTAACGGAGGGGTTGTAGTATAGCGAAGCACCAAGTAGGGGTGCATCGCGGACTCCACCATAGAGGTTAAGTATGTAGTGGCTTGTGAAGCTGCTAAGGAGGCGTTTTACTAAGAAAATTCCTTACTGATCTGGAGGTTGTTCCAGACATGTCTAAGTCCATCACACTTTATTGTAATAATAGTGGTGCTGTGGCAAATTCCTGTGATTCTAAGAGTCATAAGTGTAGCAAGCACATAGAGCGGAAGTATCATCTCATTCGAGAGATTGTGCATTGAGGGGATGTGATTATCACAAAATAGCTTTGGAGCACAATGTTGTTGATTCGTTTACGAAGGCCCTCACGACTATAGTGTTTGAGGGTCACCTACAGAGTATGGGTCTATGGAACAAACCACGGCTGGACTAAGGCAAGTGGGAGATCTTGTAATGGGCGTGTTATACCCTAGTTTATTGTTTTGTGTACTTGTATTTTCTTATCTTGTACACCCCACTATCTTTAGGACAAATGGGAGATTATTGGGGTTGATGCCCTAAATCTTGTAGGGTTCTATAGTTTGTAAATCTTGTATGAACAAACTTATATGTGATTAATAATATTTGATATTTTATTCACTTTGTCTATGAAATATGTGACATTTTATTTGCATAACCACAAGCCAATAAACTAACATCCAAGATTATCGTTGTAACTTAAACATGTATGTGGAGACATACAAATGTATCATGCTTAAGTGGTAGCCTAATGGTCTGTAGTATATGGATAAGGCTAGGTACCTTATCCTAGTAACATTACGATTTGTAGATGTTACAAATGTTTTAAAATACTACAAATGATTTGATCCTGATCATTCATATATTAGACATGCGAGTGGGGATATACAAAAGAGTTTGTATAAGACTTGACCATAAATGTTTAGTCTCATTATATAACACTGTTCATAATAGAGACTTTCATTTCACTAGGATGACCATAGGTAACATGACCTTAATTCTGAGTGAGTTGTGAACTCTTGCCTATGAGGGAAATCATACTGTTGATTGGTTATATCCAATGGACACAGAAATATATTTATAGTGCAAAAAATGCAGTTGTCGGTCTTTAGTGGAATGCTCAACAGTTAACGGATGGTGGATAATGTAATTAAAGAGTTTAATTAATTATTCACGTACTGTTGAAGCTTCAAGCTATAGGTCCATAAGGTCCCCTTGGTAGCTCAAAAGGATTTAGTTGAGAAACAGTTTTTGGGTTAATTTGTATTGTATAAATTAATAAAAGGAAATTTAATTATATATTATACAATTAAATTGATTCAATTATATATGATATAATTGACATAATGTATTTGATATATTATAGTTTATTCAGAGGAAATAAGTTTTTGAATGAGATTCAAATAGTTGTTAAATTTAATATAAATATAATATGATAAGTTGGTTATCATATTTATTTATATTATTAATTATTTTGGATAATTAATCATTTTTTCTCTCTAACCACCTTAGTGAGTGGTTAAATGGTTTTTATGGAAAAATAGAATAAATGAAAAAAATAGTCTTTTCAATTAGATACGAAACAAACACTACACGAAGTTGAGAGAGCATATGCTAGACACTTTGAGCTAAACGATTGAAGCAGTTTGCTATGCGATAGTGTGTTCTTCTTCAATCGTCTTCCTTCTCCAAACTCACAAACTCCCTCCTAACCAAAATAGCCAAAGCTCACCACTCCTAGGTTCTCACCCTAAGTATATCGATGATACCAAGTGGTAGTGTCTTCCCCTTTTAGTTTGTTTTGTATGCTGTTCGAGGAGTTCGTGACTGTTCAAAGTGTTTGTGAAAGTTCGAAGGATTTATGTAAAGAAGTGTTCTTCAAAGGTATAATCTTTGAACTCTTTTTCTAGTTTAAAAGAATGCTGTAATTTTTATTAAGATGCATAATCTGTATGTTTGCAGTAAATTTTTGTTTTTAATCTAAATGGAATTTGGACGATCTGCTTCCGCTTATGGATCTTGTAAATCGAGTTCCTTCATCCACCACTCAATCCAAGGCTGAAAATAGTAGAGAAGTTCCTCTTGGTGGTCTACTAGAGATTTGAAGATCAAATTTGTGGAGTTAAACAAAGATCAAGAGGGAATCTATAAAGGTATATATTCTAGAAACCCTCTTTTGTGAAAAACCTTTTTTAGCATGCTTTATACTCAAATTAAATGTAATTAGAGTGCTTAATGATTTTGTTAGCTTCCGCTTTATGTATGTTTACTCTATCAAAATGGGACCAGGAAACAAATTATATGAATATTATCAAATGAGTCCTTAGCAACCAACTTTCAAAAATAGTAATGGTCGAATGCTTTCAAAAAACAAGAATTGTTTTTAAAATCTGTGTTCTTTTCTTTTCTTTTCTTTTCTTTTTCCTTTCAAAATTCTTAACACTTTTTAAAACGTTTTTCAAAATTAAAACAACAAAAAACAAAATTAGATATCAAAACAAATCCGTTTTCCAAAAACTAAAAAATAAAAATAAAAAATCCAAAACTAGTTGGTTATCAAACAATTCCTATAGATTTATTAGTCACAATCTTTAAATTTTAGGGACTAAACTTGTAATTTAATCTTCATATAAATATAACTTCTAATGCACTGATATACAATATATTTATTAAGTAATACTAGTTACAAAAATATTATAAACCTTTATAAAATTGTTCATCTAAATACATAAAACAAAAATCATTCAATCTATTTTCTAAAATAGTTTTATAAAAGATCCAATAATATTTGTGTATATATGTATATAAGAAAAATTAAAATGGAATTAGGTTTTCTAACTTGATTGAAGTGTATGAAAAATTAGATATTATATATATATATATTTTAATTTTAAAAATAAAAAAATTATAAATATAGGTGATGAATAATAAATAAATTAATAACTACTAACTCATTAAATTAATATATAAATATCTATAGTTAAAAATAAAATAAATGTAAATTGTCAAATTCAAGATTCAAACTTTGGTCTTGTGCGAAAAGATATGTCCAAACTGCTGAAACAAAATGTTGTTACTTATTTTTAAGAAGTTATATTTAGTGAAAGTAGAATATCATCATTTGAGGGGCATGTATCTTTGATCCCTTAATATATTCGCAATTTAGATTGAAAAATGGAAAAATTATGGTAAACATGAAAAAAAATTGAGTTTAAAACATATTCTAATAGTTCAATTGAAAATATTTATTTTTTAAACTAATATTGCTTGAACCAAAAGGTCGACAAGATAGAAATTATTTTCTTTAGTTGAGAATGTTTTTTCGTTTGGTAGAATATTTAAAAATAATTGAAAATATAATTAACTTATAAGTCAACTTTGTTCATCTTATTTGGTGATTGCTTAACATGTGAGAGGTATGTAAGAGGTATGTAGTTTGATACCCTACATCCCCAGTTTTTTCACCATTAATAAAAAGTTTTCCTACGGCCCAACGGGCCAAATTCCAAAGAGCGGAAGCAACGTCCTTATATTGGGCCTTCAGCAGAGCCCACAGTACGTGGAACTAAAATATTATCAATGTGAAGGTCTCATAACAAATATTATTGTAATTTGCAAAATCATCGTTCACAAATTGAAATTGTGGACCAGATACTGAGGATAAATCATGGACGGGGTCTACGATTTCCTTGGTCGTTGTTTCTTCCTCCCTCTCAACTTTTTTCTTTCTTCCTCTCTACTAGTCCGATGCGTCAATTGTCTCTACCGTTCGCCGTCGATCCTAGGTATTTTTTTTTAGTATATACGATTATGCCTTGAATAAACATAGATCTAGTAGTTTATTTAAATGTATGGATGAAAATCTAGAGTTTTGAAATAGTTTTGTTGAAAATTTAGAAGATGTAGTGTGTGAAGTTTGTTTTGTCTAAGATTTAGCATTTTTTTACTGTTAGATTGAATTTGAAAATTTATTTTTGAATTTTTTGAGTTTTGACTTGAAAATTTAGATGGTTTGTGTGAGTTTATTGTTGTAATTTGAATTGATTTTGTTTTTTTGTTTTTTGTTTTTTTTATGTTTTTTTTTATATATTGGATTGAGTTGTAGTTTGAAATTAACTTTGTTATTGTAATTGGTTTTTATTTATATTATTAAACTTTGTTATTATAGTTTGAAATTTTATTTTTTTATTATTGGATTTTGTTATTGTAATTTGAATTTTATTTTTGTTTGTATAATTTTGTTTATCTTCAAATAAAAGAACTAATGAAATTACATTTCATCTTGAGATTAAATCTAATAAATGTGTATGATATAAAAGAAGAAAAACAAAACAAGTAAAGAAGAAATTTGTTAATTAAAAATTAAAAGAAAAAACAATCTAAGTCGACAACAATAAAAAAATAAAAAAATGGAAATCTTGGACGGGGAAATAAAAATATGGAAATCATGACCACGAGTTTGGTCTTCATTGACCAAGTCATACGTTGGAGGCAGACAATAATCGTGTACCGGGTACACGATTTTTGCTACCCTATTTTTATCAATACTTTTATCTTCCATCTTAATTTTGTAATTTCTTTCCTATGTACTTACTTTTTTTTAAAAAAAAATGCATTATTCTTGAATTTAACCCATCAGATCTATGTAGATTTTTTTTTCAAGGAGAGATTTCTTTTAACCATAGTATTAAATTTCCATCCAAATGTCAATATTTCCATCAATATTTTCACGTTTTCATAAGTTCGATATTGACATGAGGGGTGAATCGATATTTCTATTATATCGTTAAAAAATTCACAAAATATAACATCTAATCAACAAAATATCACTAATGTAATAATATAAATAATAGATATGTTAACTTGTTTAAAAAGAATAAAATGTTTATTTATTAATTATTTTTAAAATTTTTGGTTTTTATCATTTTTTTTCCGAAGTATCCATCAAATCGAAATTTTATCGATATTTCCATAAAAATCTTTGTAAAATTAAGACCTCGATATATCCGTCGATATTGATATTTTGAACATTGCTTTTAACTCATTGCTACATTTTAATATTAATTTTATATATTTTGATCTTAAAATTTGGTTGATTATAATTTTGATCTTAAGATTGTGCTAAATATAATCTAAATTAAAAACTTCAAAAAGTTGACTTTATAACTTTGGAGGCTCGAATATAAATTGAGACATATTTTTACTATGAAATATATCTTTCCTAATGACTAATTCATGTTTTAAATGGATAATTAACTATCATATTCTTACACAGTGGTAGATCCAGAACTTCATATTAAGAAAAAAATTCATAAAATTTTAGATGTTTAACCTATGAACTTGTCTATGTATGATTCATGAAGTTCAAAATGTGTATTAATAGGTTTCTAAATTCTCGATTTTATGTATAATATATTTATAGGTTTCAATTTTGTACCATATATGTCTCATAAATATTTGAAATGTTTAAAATTAAATGCTATATCAAATATAAAAAATTATATTGTATCTAATAAGTTAGATGAAATATTTAATTTTAAAAATTGAAACAATATTTATTTAAATTTTAATGTAACTAGTATTATCAAAATTGTTACATGAATATGTTCGCGACCAAGAGGTATGTGGTTCGAATCTCCTTACCGTTAATATTGTACTAAAAAGAGTTCCATTAATCACAAAATTAAATACAAAAAAAAAAAAAATATGTTTCAAACTATTAGTTACAAAATTAAAAGTTGAATAATTCACTAGACGTCTTTAAATGATATACTAGATACATAAAATTAAAATTTTAACCACTTTAATAGACAAGTTTTGGAAGATTTAGGAATTAAACTTATAATTAACCTTCATATAAATATAACTTTAAATGTGTAGGATAGTATGACAACCCTAAAGAGGGGTGAATAGAGTTATTTGAAAAATTAAAACTTTTTATGAGTTTTGAAATCAAATTAATGAAATTTAAACTAGTGAAATAATTAAAGACAAAATAGATAAATTACAGCTGATTATTGGAATTTAAAGATGTGTTTGGCCTAAAGTGGATATTAAAGATGAGTTTGGCCTAAAGTGGATATTAAAGGACTTAAAAATGACGCTTGGGTGAAAGTACAAAGGAATAATGGGTTGAGATTAAATGGTAAAAGAAAAAAAATATATATATTTTAAAGACTACGACCACCACGATTTTTTAAAAAGGGAAGTTGTTGAAGGCTTTCCAGTTTTTTATAATTCAATTTAAAATTAAAAATAATCAATTCTTTTAATTTCTTTTCAATTTTAAAAAGTAACATTCATACAAGACCACGTATCATGATTTGAACCATTCAATTGATCTGATTTATCACATATATACTATCTCTTCAGTCCATAATGTCACATGGTTGCTTTATGTGTGCCACGACATTGTCGCATAAGATTTTTCTTTCAAATCTTCTTTTTGTCACAATTTATTCGTTTGACGTCTGATTTGAGCGATTCAAAATGTATTGTAATTGTCTCTCTGAACTCTATGGTATAGATACTTTAAAATACTAAAATTATCAATAAATAAAAGTCTGTTTTTATCAAAATGTATAATAAGATTGAAACTCATAAAACAAAAAAAAAAAAAAAAAAACAAAATACAATGATATCTAGGTGAAAGTAATATTAGTTTTAAATAACATCATAGACCTTTATAGAATTATCCGCCTAAATATAAAAGCAACCAATGAAACTTAGAACTGATTTTTCTATACCACTAATCTTCCTATCATTATTTAATAAAGATAAAATTTTATATATATATATATATATATAGAAAATTTGAAATGGAATTAAATTTTTAGTTTCAAATATACTAAAAATTAAATAATATAGAAATATTTATTGTAAAATTAACCAAATTTGAAAAGTAAAACAATATAGAAATGTATAGGTTCAAAATTTAAAAAAAATGAAAATTTAAGAATAATATGACTTAATAAAAAAAAACAATAGATTGAAATTTTAAATAGTTTTATATACATATATTTTAATTATTTAATTAAAAGAAAAACTTAAAGAAGAAAAAAGATAGTAAAAAAAAAGTAGTTGGATGATATCAAATATAAAGATCGACTTTACCTTACTAACATGATTGTTACTACATGCATGCAATTTCAAGATGAACTCTTTGACCATTTCAACTAAAGGAAACAAATTTATTTAAAATAAATAGCATCAACAAAATAAATGTTCAAATTAACACAAACCTTTACTCGGGTCCCTTTAAAAATAAGACCAAAAGAAAAGAAACACTTAAAATTTAAGGATGGAAACACTAAAAGTTCTATGTTCAAACATTTAATGACTTGCAACAAAATCATGAAAACTGAACGAAACTTAACATGTTCTATGAAGGGGTAAGTATATAAAATACCTCGTAAATAACCCCAATATCAAGGTTAGGCTATATGCAATCACATATTATGAATGTCTTATAACTAGTGGGACTAGAGTGTAACTTAACATAGATATCCATCTAAGTGAACAATCTCATCGATCCTATCTTAGGAGAAATGTACTACAACATATCATACATATGAAGTGGACCAGAAGGCGCACAATCATAAATGGTGAATCCATAGGAATACAATTATACATAAGTAGTGAACCCGTAGATACACAAGCATAGATAGTGAACTTGTAAGAACATACGTATATATAGTGAACCCTAATCGACCTAATGTATGAGTGGTTGAAATAAAGATAAGCGAGGTCTAAGTACAAGCATACATTGTTGACAGGCTATGAAATCACATATTATGAATTAACTACTGGGACTAGAGTGTAACTTAACATGGATAGCCATCGAAGTGAGAAATCCGATCAATCCTATCTTAGGAGAAAGGTACTCAACATATCATACACATGAAGTAGACCCGAAGGCACACAATCATAAATAGCGAACCCATAGAAATACAATCATACATAAGTAGTGAACCTGTATATACACAAGCGTAGATAGTGAACTCGTAGGAACATAAGTATATGTAGTGAACCCTAATTGACCTAATGTATGAGTGGTTAAAATAAAGATAAGCGAGGTTTAAGTACAAGCATACATTGTTGAAGAGGTAATAATCCTTTAGTATTTCGAGTATCGAACCCACATGACAAGTAGTAGTTTTAATTTGATCAAGACTGAAGATTTAATACAACCAAAGATAACCTTAATTAATTGTGTTGTGAATGAATAAGAATTTAAGCTAAATATAGTCATAATGGTAATCAGACAGGGCTAACAGTGCTTTAACCTTTCGGACTCTATATCAAAAGTGATGTGGCGACAACACACTAGGACAGTGAAGTATGCATGAGCAGAAATCTGCACCTATTTGGTCTTATGTCAAGTTTTTTTAGGAGTTCTAAGCAATTACTACCTAATGTTCCCATGGGTAGCTTAATCTTAAATTAATCATAGACTGACTTCTTTACCCTATGGTGTCCCTTATTCCTAAGGTGATATGACCTTCTTATTCTTATGCTCTTAGTTCCCTATCCCTTTGTGATATTTGTTTATACTTTAGCTTTCTCAGCACTAAAACTCCACTGGATTGTTAAATTAAGTGGCCAATTTAATTTAACAATACTAAATTTAAATTCAACAAAGAGAATGCATAAATCAAGTTGGTGTTAAGTACAACATTACTTAAGACATAAAGACCTTAGGGCATCCACATTGTTGAACCCCTAAAAGAATTTAGCTCATGATAAATGACAAAATAAACATCTTTATTAAATCAAGAATCATCATTATAATATAGCTCGATTGGTGAAAAGATGGACAACTAAAATAATTATAAGAATTAAATGAAAAATAAAGATGGAAAATTACAACTCAAAAGAACTTGGATAATTTCGCAAGTTCGAACTATTTCTCTAGAATGATTTTCCCTCTTACAAGGTGAAATTATGCTTGAACACACACTTCCATGGGAAGAAATATCCTAAAGTCATTATGCCTTAGAGGAACTTTCGTTCTTAAGGCTACTGACTTAAAACTTTGAGAAGAAACCCAATGGATTGCTATACAAATGGTAGATTATGTGAAGGTGATGAAGGGGGAGGCGACGGAGAGTTGATATCGTGAAATGAAGAGCCTCAATCCTTTTTATACGCACAAAAAATGGTTGGGGAAGACCAAATTTCAAGCTTTAAATGGTTTTAAGACGAAATCAGAGTTGCTTAATTGACCAGAACGTGAAAATTGAAACTGCTCTTGATTGGTTCAGAATCTGAAATTTTAAGGCTCACTGATGCGAGCACATCACTTTCATTACGGGCGCATCAGATGTAAAATTTTGCAAAAACAGCCCCAAAACCTATCAAAATTCAACAAATCAGTTTTAAAATAGCAATAATAGTATTTAACCTCAATTATCCCCAGTGAGCTCAATTTAACAATTTAAGACTATAATTAAAGGCAAATTCATGCACGAATCCATTTTTTCATAGCAAAAGTGCCCAAATAAAAGCTCAAATTCATGCATTTCAAGGCGTGAATTGCACCCCCTAACTTAATCGTTTTCTTGTCCTCAAGAAAATATCACAAACAACACCCATCACCCAAACATGCATGCTTAGTTTAATAAATGCGAAGATAACAACTTTTAGAAGGGGTCTCCAATCCAATACCTTGTGAAACTACAAACTCTCTAATAATCCTCACATGAGTTTCCATTTGTCCAATGGCTCAAAATTTCCACTAGCCACCCCAACATGCCAAACTAGCTAAGCCACCAATTATTGACCCTAGAGAAATTCAAAACATACTATGACTTTACCTAATCAACAAATTAACATGAATTACACAAGAAACTTTTTACTATTTCCCCCAAATTTACACTTTACAAGCCTTCACATTTTTTCTTCTTTTTTTCTTCTTATTTTTTTCTTGCCTAGGAATGACCCTCAACATCACTCTTACCTTCATTCCAGCTTGCCCCCACAAGTTACCTACGAGCATCTGACTACGAGCAAAGGTCACACTCAAGGAAAAACACTCACTTTCCAAGCTAACATTTTCACGTAAAGAGAGAACAAGTATATCATGCTCCACTTCTAGCTACTTTTTGTGGCCAACTTTGAAAGGTCATTTTTTTTTTCAAAGGGCTACCATAAATACATGTACACATTCTCACAATAAATATTATATTGGTATACAAAATGCCAAAGTTATCCCTTCCAAACTTAAAATAAGCGATGTCCTCATTGCTTGAGAAAAAGAAACTAAAAAAAAAATGGGCAAAAAAAAGAGAAAGGTGTATTGGCTTAGTTGTAAAATGTATGGCTAGGATCTCTTAGTACACAAACTAGTGGACATGCGAGAGACTAGCCTAACAAGATTTTGTACAAAAAGACAAACAAAAAACTCTTAATTTTGCATCCTATAGGGTTGAAAGGTACACAAAAGAGACATGCCCTAAGTATCAGCATGAAGAGCATCTTTGCACAACAAACAAATAATATGCAACAATTTTTTTACAAATAATGTCAGCCACACAAAATAGATTCCAGCAAAACCAAAAGAAAACTATCCTACTAAAAGCAAAAGCTAACCTAATTGCACATAAAAGAAACTAAAAGCAAAGTAAATATAAATTGAGTTCTGAGATCATAAAGGAAAGAACAAGAGAAGGAACACAATACTCCCTTAAGAAGATGGAGCATCATCATCAACTTCTAGATTTTTTTTTCATCAACCAAGTCGTGAAGGATATGAGAACTAAAGTAAACTCTTCTTTTAAGATAAGTCAAGAGTTGATGTAAGTTAATTGAGGGCAGCTCAACCTATTTATAGATAGGTTTGGCCTGCTGAACTGAAGTGACATTACTAAATCCTAATTTTACCTGTTGATGCAGCCGCATCATTTCGTTTGTTGTGGGTTCATTGCCCTTCTCTCCCTTTTTCTTATCTCCACACTTAAGTGAAAATTTTAAAAAGTTCATCTAATTAAATAAACTCCTAAGTAGGTTTCTAGGTAGGTGTTTCCTATAATCATCTTAAATACCTCTTTCTTAGACAAAATCGACCTAGATAGAGTTTATTTATTGAAGCAAAAAAACTCAAAATCCCTTTACTTTTTTGAAGAAATAATGGACTAATGATGAAATTGTTGGCGTTGACGCCCTAAATCTCGTGTCATAGTTTTTAAATTATTTGTACAACAAATTATTTATTTAATAAAATAAAATTTTATTTTATTTTACATTTAGTTTACATCAATCCAAAACCGATAAACTAAGATTCTAGGTTATTTGGTGTAGCTTAAACATGTATATGGTGATAGACAAGTGGATCATGTTTAAGTAATAACCTGAATGGTCTGTAGTAGATGGATAAAACTAGGTACCTTATCCTGTTGATACTATGGATACAACCCACTTTATAATTATTATGATTGTTGTAAAGTGTTATAAATGATATGATCCTGATCATTCATGTGGAGAAATGTGAGTGGGGGTATCCTGTACTTAGAGTTTATATAAGACCAGACTATGAAATGGTTAGTCTCTCTTCATAAAACTGTTACCTAAAGAGACTTACATTTCACCAGGATGACCATAGGTGACTTGATCTTCCTGAGTGAATTGTGAACTTCTACTTATGGGGGTTGTCCTTTGATCCACATAGATAGGAGTGGCCAGATTTGTTGACTCAATACGCCTACCATTTTAGGGATTCGTTCGAGTGGGGAGCTTGAAACACAGCTATACAAGATGAAATTCACTTCTTCCCATTATTAAGATAAGTAGATAAATTGTTCCCTTAAGGACTAATTCCAGGTCTTGAACAATGAGGCGCCTCACCCTTTCACTGGCCAGAGAAGGGTCTAGTTTATATTTGGACTATAATTAATTGTTCATTAGAGAGATCAGTGGTATTTAAGGAGTTAGATGTAACTATAGGGGTAAAACGATAATTTTGACTCAGTTGTATTTACGAGCAATTTGTGAAGGGCCAACTTACTATTGATTTGTTATATCCAATGGACACAGATATATATCTACAGTACGAAGAGTGCAACTGTCATTCTTTAATAGAGTGTGGCAGTTAATGAATGTTGGTTAATTTAAAGAGTTTAATTAATTAATCTTGTATCATTAGAGCTTCTAATTTGTAGGTTTATAAGGTCCTTTTGCCACCTCAGTGAGGGTTAAATTAGAATCAATTAATTTTGGATTAATTTGAATCGTTCAAACTAATTTAAGGGAGCTAATTGTATGAAGCGCAATTAATATAATGTATATAGATACATTGTAATATAAAGTTTAATGAGAAAGATAAATATTTGAATATGATTCAAATATCAATTATATGAATGAAATTCATATAAAACTATAGATTAAAACTAATATGATTCATATTAAAACTATAAGTTATTTGAGAGAATATAAAGTTAGGTTATATTATATATGACATAATATAAATTATAGGTTATATTATATGGGATATAATATAAGGTTTATTTACTTATATTATTTTAATATAATTAAATGTAAAATAAGAATTATTTTACATGATGAAGGGAGTTATGAAAATAACTCCCCTCATCTCTGTCATATGCAAATTTACAGAGGCAAAGAAGAAGAGTATGGATAGGTAAAACACAATAAAATGCTCTACAATTTTTCTCTCTATGAAAAACTCTCTCTAAGAAACTCCCTTCTCCCTTACCAAAGTTAAGAAGACAAGCCCACAACTCTTCCTTGATTCTCTCCTTGAGAATAGTGAGGAAGGTTTTGCGATGGTGTCCAAGAGTCCTTGTAAGTTGTGTTCGAGAGGTGGAAAAGAGTTCATGACCTAGCAGAAGAGGGAAATGTGAAGAAGTATTTTTTCTTCAAGGGTAAGTTTCTAATATTCCATTCCTCTATGTTAATTAGAAAGCATGCTTAGGCTTTGTTGCTATTTATCCTATCGTTCTATTTTTCTCTATTTTAATTTGTTCCAAAAATAGTTCACTAACACGAAGGCATTTATACGCTTTCGCATAGGGAATTCGATTCCTTAAGAAAAAAAATAACAAAAATAAAGTAATGAAAAGTTGTACATTTAGAGCTCGATCTTACAGTTAGACCAAGACAAAGGTTTTGTCTCAATTCAGCATCTCTTTCCAATATGCCTTCACTTGTTGTCCGATCATTTTGAAATCATTTCTTTCACTACCTTGAAAACTGACTGTTCTATCATGTGAGCTAAATAGTTGCTTTTGTCTCCCATCCTTTAAACTTGCAGTACAAACTCTCTCCTTTTCTTATGACTCTTTTTTTCTTCTCTTTTTAAAGATCCTATTTTTTCATCTAAGCTTTTTAAAGAGAATATTCAAATTTTTCAAAAAAAAGAACACTATCGATTTGAGTTGCATATGTTGAGGTTGATGCTCTAAATCTCGTGGTTTCGTAGTTTGTATTTCATTTGTACAAATAGATTATTTATTTAATAAAATAAGTTGTTACTTTATTTGACATTTAGTTACATTAATCCAAAACCAATAAACGAAGATCCAAGGTTATTTAATGAAGTTTAAACATGTATGTGGAGACATACAAGTGGATCATGTTTAAGTAATAACATGAATGGTCTATAGTAGATGGATAAGGCTGGGTACCTTATTCTGGTGACACTACGGATATGACCCGCTTTGTAATTGTTACAATTGTTGTAAAGTGTTACAAATGATATGATCCTGATCATTCATTGAGACATGTGAGTGCGAATCTCCTTACGAAAAGTTTGTATAAGCCCAAACCACAAAATGATTAGTCTCTCTTTATAACATCGTTACTTGAAGAGACCTACATTTCTCTAGGGTGACCATAGATGACTTGACCTTGATCTTGAGTGAGTTGTGAACTCATGCTAATAAGGGCTGTCTTTTGATCTGCATGAGAGAGAATGGCCAGATTCATTGACTCAATATGCCTACCATTTTAGAGATTAGTCTGAGTGAGGAATTAGGAACATAGCTACACAAGATGAAATTCACTCATTCCCATTGTCAGGATAAATTGATAAATTACCCCCTTAAAGGTTGATTCCAGATCTTGAACAATGAGGTACCTCAACCTCCCACTGGCCAGATTAGTTATAGTGGGACTATGACTAATTGTTCATTAGAGGATCAGTAGTACTTAAGGAGTTAGATACTACTACAAGGGTAAGATGGTAATTTTGTCCCAGCTATAGTTATGAGCAATTTGTGAAGGGTCAACGCTCAGTTGATTGGTTATATCCAATAAATATAGAAATATATCTATAGTGCAAAGAGTGCAGATGTCGGTCTTTAATGGAGTGACTGAATAAGGATTAATTTAATTAAAGAGTTTAATTAATCAATCTTATATCATTGGAGCTTCTAATATATAGGTACATAAAGTCCCATTGTTAGTTCAATAAGGATTAAGGAGAATCAGTTAATTTTTGTTTAATTTGAATTGTTCAAATTAATTAAAGAAAATTAATTGTATGAGATACATTTAATATAATATAATGTATGTTGATACATTTTAATATAAAGTTTGATGAGAGAAATAAATATTTGAATATGAACCAAAAATTAATTATATGAATGAGATTCATATAAAAATTATAAGTTAAAATTAATATGAATATGATTCATATGAAAATAATAGACTATGAGAGAATAAAGCTATAGCTTATATTATATGTGATATAATATAATTATAAGTTATATATTATATGAGATATAATATAAGTTTATATTTAATTATATTTAATTAGTTAATATAATTAAAATTTGAAATTTGAAATTTGATGGTGGAGGGAGTTATTCTACAACCACTCTCATCTCTTATATGGTTGATCTAAGACAGGGGAGTTATTCATTCATGATTCATACGTGAATAGAATCTGTAGAATAATCTCTCTCAATCTTCATCTTCTACTTCTGTCGTTTTCTCTCAAAAACACTTCCTTCCCTTTCACCAAAATGAAACGGCAAATCTACGAAACTCTACTTGATTCTCATAGAGAATAACAAGGTAACTATTGGGTGGTGTCCTCGTTGCCGTGTTCGAGACCTTGCTATGAACAAGTGTTCATGATCTTGTTGTCAAAGAGGAATTCAAGAAGAACGGTTCTTCCAGGATAAGTCCATGTCCATCCCTTTTGTTCTCTATAATTTACTGTAGAATTGCACGCTTAAGGTTGAATGATTATCTATGTTTTTGTTCTCTCTGTTTTCTTAAGTTTGTAAAATGAATTCTAGAACACATGATCAATTGCTTCTACAGTAGGAATTCCATTCCCTTTAGTTGGTGTCAAATCCAAATCTGTCTATGAATTTCATTTTGTAACATAAATTCAGAGTTTTAGTGAGTGTTTTTATTGCATTTCGAATATATGGTCTGCACTTGGATGTTCACAAAAATTGGCATTAGATTTACCACTTTAAAGTGTTTTAAGTTGTAAGGGCCCCGGTGTTTTGGATATTTAAGTTTTGTTGTCAAGTCTGTAAGTCCATGTCGCTCAATTTGCAAATGTTGCTAAAGAGTTTGGTGCCATTTGGAGTAAGAAGGGGCTAAGGATCATTCAGAAATTGCATTTTATTCTACAACAAAAAGATTTGATACTATGACATAACGAGCTTCATTAAACAAGTTCAAGAGAAAATGGTTTGCAAGATTAATTGGTCTATTTATGAACTGACACAAGCATCTCGATTTTTGAATATAAGATTTGATATTGTGATTAACCTTATGACTTTGACCAAAATGTTGATGAGCCTTGTGTTTATAAGAAAATCATCGACAATACAGTAGCTTTTCTAGTGTTGTATGTGGACGATACCCTAACGCTACTCATTGGGAATAATGTAGGCCTACTGACAAATATTAAAGAACGATTAGCAGCCTAATTCCAAATGAAATATTTGGGAAAGGTGCAGTTTGTTCTAGGGATCCATATCATTAGGGATCATAAAAACAAAACGCTAGCCTTGTCTTAGGCATCGTATATTAACAAAATGCTTGTCAAATATTCGATACAAAATTCCAAGAGAGTTTTATTACCTTTCAGGCATGAAATTATATTGTCCAAGGAACAGTGTCCTAAGACACCTAAAAAGTAGAGGAAATGAGATGAATCCTCTATATGTCGGTTGTTGGTAGCCTGATGTGTGCAATGTTATGTACTAGATCTTATATTTACTATGCAGTGGGGAATGTCAGAAGATATCAATCAATCCAGGATTAGATCACTGGATAGTCGTAAAAATCATCCTCAAGTGTCTTTGGAGAACGAGGGATTACATGCTTGTGTATGGAGTTAAGGATTTGATCCCTATAGAATATACTGACTCTAATTTTCAGACTAATGAATTCTAGGAAATCCATATCAAGATCAATGTTCATCTCAATGGAGAAGTAGTAGTCTAGAGAAACATAAAGCATGGTTGCATTTGCTGACTCTACCATAGAGGCAAAGTATGTAGTAGCTTATGAAGTTGCCAAGAAGGTTGTATTGTAAAATCTGCACCTACTCACGCGCCCTCTTTTCATTATGTTTATTGTTTAAGTAAGCAAGATATTGGGTTAAATGTTTAAAATAGATTGGATTTATGCATTTTGAGGTAAAGGATAAGTTTGAAGAAGGAAAATGTTCAAGTATGGGAACTTAACTCTTGGTTACTTATGGATCTATCCTTACAAAGAGAATTTTTGGCTAAGTGTTGGTCATGTCAAAGGATGTTTGAGCATCGAGTGGGCACAAGGTAGGCATCGAGTAAATGCTGTCGAGCGTCGAATACAACTAATCGAGGAAGATTCGAGCGTCGAGTATAAGGAATTGAGGAAGGGTCGAGCATCGAGTATAAGTAGTCGAGTAAAGGGTCAAGCATTGAGGGTAAGTGAGGAAGGGTCGCGCGTCGGGTAAGAGCGATCAAGTAAGGAGCGTGCATTGAGCGAGCTCCCAACACCAAGTTTCCCATCGAGTATCGAGCCCTTCGATCGAGTATTTAACAGAGAGTCGCGGAATCTTTCATCGAGTAAGGACCTTCCTCCATCGAGTTTTCCCAACGAGGAGCGAGTTGCTCAAAACGCTCAATTTTAAACACTCAATTTTAGACTTCTCTTTTAGTTACCTGGACAGATGGCTTAATCTCGGCTTTTAATCTCCACTAATGGGTGAGGTGGCTTAAGGAGATTTCACGCAAAGAGCTAGGCGGTAGTATAAAAAGGGAGGAGAAATTCTAGGGCTCGTTTTGGGATGATTTACTCGAGCAAACTAGACAAACTTGATACCATTAGAAAGCTCCGTGAGTCTAGTTTTCGAAATCGAGCCATTAGAAGGGAGTTCTTACCGGAGAGAGGGTCGAGAAGGAAGGAAGAGTCGACGGTTCATTTTTCAGGCATTTTTGGGCACTCAACGAAGAAACATAGATGTAGACTGAACCACATGGAATTTCAAGCTAAAATTTTAAGGTAATATTGTTATCACCTTTATGAGTAAGTTTATAGAAGGAACTCTTGCAAGATAAGGTCTGGGATTTGAGTTACATATTTTGGAAGCTAAACCTAGAAAGTGTTGAACAAATAGGTAGCTTCGCAGTCTAGGGCCACTGAGGAAGATTTAAAGCTCCATATCAAACCAAAAAACGTTTTATGTTGAAATTTTGAGGTAATATTTTTAACACAATTCTAAGCATGTTTGAAGAAGGAATGTTCATAAAATGAGTTTTGGAATTGGAGTTATTGATATTAGAACCTGAATCTGGAATTTGTTGGGCGAACATGCAACTACTTTCTAAACGTGGGCTTGGCACCCCAAAAACCCTACTAAGTATTGAGTGTGGGCATTAGAAAGAAGGCGACCCACTGAAGTTTAAGCTCTTTTAAATTCGACTAAATACCCAATGCCCTAAGGTAAGTTACGAAGTTTTGAAAGCGAATTGAATAAATGTGAGCTTAATTTTGAAAGCGAATCTAAAGAGGGGAAATCATGACTAGTAACTAAAGTAATTTGATACGTTCACATGGTTGACATTAGTAGAAGAAGCTCAACAATCTTAAAAGGATTTTCCAAAGACTGTGAGTGACTCTAATGTTTACAAACATTTATAAATGATTTAACAAATCATGCATTTATGAAAAGTCACTTATTGATAGCCAACTTAAATGTTTACCTAACTATTTACTTTACTAATGTTTACGAATGCTTGGTAGACTAATAATTTATAGAGTATGGATAGTTATGGTCCAGGCATGATGTTCTTGAGTAATTAATGTCTAGTACTTATGAAGCATGTTGCCTAAGAAAAAACCTGAATGGTTAGCGTAAGCCACTAAGGAAAGCTAGGTCTATAAGACAAGCTAAGTGTGAAGTTTATGTGAAGGACTCCTAGTAAAGTATGTTTAGCTCAATACTTCAAAGTGGTAACTGAGTTTAGAAATGGTTGATGATAGAATCTTAGCTACGTACACGTAGGGTCAATATGACTGGGTTGGTGATAGACAGAGGCTCCACATCCCAAGAGATAAATTCAAATTTCAGTAAAACTTGTTAATGAAGAATGCTATGCCTTCAGTTGGTTTCGTATTAGCAAGAACTATGAAGAGGGATAAACTACATCATTCAATGATAATTGTTGATAAGTTTATATATTTCCAAGCAATTAAGCTTCATGAGATTGCTTAACATTTTCCTCAAGTATGTACTTATTTGATCGCATGCCAAGGCAATATGACAGCATTATTTTATATAAAGAATTCTATGTTAAAGCATGCGTTCTAAAGATTGTAGTAAGTTTCCACAAAACTACGTTCTAAAAGATTCATAATATATATGATGTTAAAGCCCGATATGTTTTTAGTAAGTCAGATACTAAAAGCATGGAAGGTTTCCAGGAAGTACCTAAGGTGTTGACGATACTTAGTAACTCCACGTGCATGTCGAAAGTTCTGAAGAAGAGGTCGAAGTATGGGTCTCTTAGGCCATATTTGAGAGACCGAAGTATGGGTCTCCTAGGCCATATTTGAGAGACCGAAGTATGGGTCTCCTAGGCCATATTCCAGTGACCGAGGCCGAATATGGGTCTCTTGGCGTGATATAGATGTTGGGAGCTTAAGTGATGAATGCTCGTTCTCAACTAAGATTAAGGAAGTATTCACAAAATATTATTATGTTTTATGCTTTAAGTGTTATGAAGTTGTTTGGTGAGCAACAGTTAAAGACATAAGTAATGGTTAGAAGTGATACACCTCGACTAAGGTGATAGTGGAAGTTGAGCCAGAGGGCCCTCCCCCAACAAAGCTGAGGTTCAGTAAGGTTACGCTCAAGAGCAGACAAGAGGAGTCACTCTCTTGTAAAGATATTTAATGTGGAAACTGAGGCTTAAGGGCCTCACAGAGCTGATATCTATGATGTCTATGTTATGTTTAAATTCTAGTAGAGGAGTTTTATGTAATTACTTGCTTGACTAATTTCTCAATTTTCAGCTACGCTTTTCAGTTCATGATCTCTCTGTTAAGCATGATTGATATGTATCTTTTACGTTTCAAAGGTTAGTCACTCACTAGGTTTCAAGCACATTATGTTTAAATGTATTCTCCACAGGTAGCGGTCACTCCCCAGAAGACAACTCTGTTGTTGCTCTGCCACTCAAGACCAAAATGTTAGAAAGTCTAAGTGAGGGTTATGTATAAAGTAGTACGCATGGATTATGTCATGTAGGGACTAATGGAGTGTGTTAGGCTTACTATTTATGTAAAGTGTATAAGTTGTATTATTGAAGAGTAATGTAGAACTCTGTTAATGATTGTCATTTGTCTTAAATTGATGATTTAGTGTATATATATATATATATATGCATTTCGAGGTTCTAAGTCAGGTTAAGCAGGTTAGTAGCAGTAAGTACCAATAAGAGGGTTGGTGACTACTGCGGTCACATCTCCTTGCAGGTTTAAAAGGTAATCTGGGAGGGGGTGTGACATGTATGGCTCAGGAAATTTTTTATTGATCTGGAAGTATTTCCAAGCATGTCAAAGCCCATCTCATTTTATTGTGATAATAGTGGTGTTGTGGCTAATTCCAAGGAGCCTAGAAGCTACAAGTGAGGGAAGTACATAAAGCGCTAATATCATATTATTCAGGAGATTTTGCATCGAGGGGACATGATCGTCACGAAGATCGCTTTGGAGCACAATGCTGCTGCTCCATTTACAAAGGCTCTTACGACTAAAGTGTTCAAGAGTCACCTGGAGAGTCTAGGTCTATGAGACATGCATCATTTAGTCTAGGGCAAGTGGGAGATTTTACTGGGCACATATTATATGCCCTAGTTTATTGTTTCATGTACTGTACTATGTTTTATACTTTGTTTTTGTACACCCCACTAGTTTTAGGAAAAATGGGAGATTGTTTGGGTTGATGCACTAAATCTTGTAGTTTCGTAATTTGCATTTTATTTATATAAATAAATTATTTATTTAATAAAATAAGTTTTTATTTTATTTGACCTTTAGTTGCATTCACTAAAACTAATAAACTAGGATCCAAGGTTATTTGATGAAGCTTAAACATGTATGTGAAGATATAAAGGTGGATCATGTTTAAGTAATAATCTGAATGGTCTATAGTAGATGAATAAGACTGGGTACCTTATTCTGGTGATACTACAGATAGGGCTCACTTTTAATTATTACAATTATTGTAAAATGTTACAAATGGATATGATCCTGATCCTTCATGTGAAGACATGTGAGCGAGGGTATTCTATACAAAAAGTTTGTATAAGGTCGGACCACGAAATGATTGGTCTCTTTTTATAATACCATTACTTGAAGAGACCTATATTTCACCAAGATGATCATAGGTAACTTGACCTTAATCCTGAGTGAGTTATGAACTCCTGCATATGAGGACAATCCTTTAATTTACATAGATGAGAGTGGCCAGATTCGTCGACCCAATATAAGATATGTCGATACATTATAATAGAAAGTTTAATGAGAGAAATAAATATTTAAATATGATTCAAATATCAATTATATGAATAAGATTCATGCAAAAAATTATAGGTTAAAATTAATATGAATATGATTCATATTAAAACTGTAGGTTATTAGAATGGTGTGGCTACATTTTGCAAGTAATTGATTTTTTCTATCACATCCTTTGTTTCCTCATCCAACTCATCTTTCGAGCTTTCCTATTTTATCAACTCATGTATCTCACGTGAGGTCAAGTTGTAGGAGTCTTCAATTAAAAAAAATTTTGCATGTCTCCTGGAAATTTTAATGCTTTTAACGTATTAAAAGTAATCTTTTGATCATTGACCCTCATAGTCAGTTCTCCCTTTTGTACTTCCATTAGTGTTTTCCAGTTGCTAAACATGGATGCCTCAGGATTATCGGTACTTCTCTATCAGCTTCACAATCCAAAATTATGAACTTTGTAGGGAACACAAACTTATCAACTTTTACCAAAACATCTTTGATCTTCCCTATCAGTTAGTAGTGGATCTATCAACAACTGAAGAGTTACTGTCGTGAGTTTTACTTCCCCAATCCCTAACTACACAAACACTAAATAAGGCATCATATTAATGCTCGCTCCTAGATCACACAATGTTCTGCCATGACTTTGCTCTCCAATAGAACATGGAATGGTGAAGCTCCCTGGGTCTTTCAGCATTAGGGGACTCTTGCTACTAACCAAGGCACTGCAACATTCAGTTAGTGGAACTGTTTTGAACTCCGATAGTTTTTGTTTCTTAGACAGGATGTACTTTAAAAATTTCACATAGTTGGCATTTCTTCTAATGGCTCAACTAGTGGAATGTTGATATGAAGTCGCTTTAAAATGTCCAAGAACTTCTTATATTATATATCTTGGTTCACCTTCTGCAATCTCTAAGGGAAGGATATTGGTGGTGTGTATACTTGCACTGTATTCTTCTCCTTTGATCTTGCTTTGTTTTCCTTTTTGTCTTTTTCAGCTATCTCTTTCTTTTCTTTAGCTAATGAGGTCATCTCCTCCATAGACTTAATATTCGTTGATCCTTTCTCACGGATCTGTTCTTTCTCACCAGGCATTTTCGGTCCTTTATATTCTAGTCCGCTTTTGAGTGTGATAGCCTTGCAGTGCTCTTTTCTATTTGATTTTGGAGCCTCTGTGCTACTGGGCAATGTCCCTAAAGGTCTATTATGAATCTCCTTAGCTAACTATCCTACTTGCATCTTCAAGTTATGAAGAGTGGCATCAACTTCTGCCATATATTCTTTTAATAAATCTACCATCGTAGGGCTCTTCTAAGAGGGAGGTCTGGTGGCTACGCTCTCGGTTGTTGTCACAACACTTGAGGAAATCCTGACAAAGCCGTTTTTGCCTGCTGTTGAGATGTACTTGTACTACTGTTAGGTTTGTTGACTTTTCTGCCCTTAACCTCAAATTAATTAATTAATTAATATTTTGATGATAAAAAACTTTCTTTTATTTATTGACAATTCAAGTGTTTTGAATTGCCTATTGCGTAGAGCTTTCCAATGTTATTTGAATTATTCAAATCGGAGTTTAAATTAACAAGATATGACCAAAACAAGCTTAATGGAAAAATCCCAAGTTGATGATGTGACAGAACTTTTCTCATCAAAGTGGACCAATTGAAATGTGCGACTTGAACAAATGGAGAAGTGAAACATGGTGGACTTTTGATTTTTTGGATTGGTTTTAAAAAGAAAAGAAATTTAATATTATTTTATGTTTGTGTTTAACGGCTAGTTTTGGACACATAGTGGACATTCCTTTTTTTTGGGTTTTAAAAGAAATAATTTTAAAAGATATATATTATTGTATTATTCTTTTTGTTTGTATCTAACAGCTAGTTAAGTTTAAAATCTCCATCATTGATTTTTCTTTTCCAAGATCCAATGACCCAAACTAAATGTGGGTTTCAACAATTTTTCCTCTCTATTTAAACCCATATTCTTCTCCAAGTAATGACAATAATTTTTATTATTTTCAATCCTCCATAACTCATTAAGCCACCATTGTTGCTCTCTCTCCAAGCTTTAATTTTCTTCTTTTCATCTTCTTCTCAAGAAAGATATTTTATGTTGTGAGGATTGATCCATTGAGTGCTAACTTTGTAAATCTACTCTTCAAAGGAGTTTTTCTCATATTGTTCTTCATTTCCAAATTCACTGTAAGGGTTGCTTTTGATCCCTAAAAAGAATGGTTGTAATGGTTTGATCCTCAACCGTGGAAAGGACCGAGTTCGTTCTTGCTCCCAGAAAAATGAACATTGTAGTGGTTCAACTCTAATTCGTGGAAAGAATCAAATCTGTAGTGACATACCCAAGAGGAGCTTAGGAAGTGGATGTAGGCCGGTTGTGCTGAACCACTATAAAATTTCTAGTGTCAATTTTCCTTTCCCTCTTCTATTTCATTTTGCAATTAATTTATTAATATATTTCATTGCATAGAATTAATTGCTATAGTTTGTTCTTGAATTTGTTTATGCCAATTTATTGATCTTTTTGAATTGAATGTATTTGCATAAAATTTTTGTTTTAAATTACTAATTAACAAAAGTTTGTTAATTTGTTTAATTGGTCCCACATTAGTAATTTTTTTTATTAGTTTTAAATAAATCATATTCACTCCCCTCTAGGATTGCCATATTGATCCTACAATTGCCATACTAATGCCAATTAGTTTTAAATATTATTTTGATTTATAAAAGTATCTTACTAATATTTTTAAAATTATTTGAATAAGCTTAATTGCTAGAGATGTAGCAACTTTAGAAGGTCAATGTGTTGTACATCTCCTTTCTTTAATGGTAAAAAAAATTGATATTTGAAAAATGAGAATGAAAACATTTTTGCTTGCTATGGATCTTAATATATTATATGTTTGTGAACATAACTTGTCAAAATTAAACTTGCATGATAAATTGCTCTCTTTTAATGCCCGCCATAAATATCATATATAGTGCTTTGGATAGTAAAGTATGTGATAAAATTACACAATTTGATTATGCATATGATATTTTATGTAATGCAAAAAAAATCTTCTTGTACTACTAATGATTTATTTAATGTGAAGGGGAATTATAATTTACAAAATGAAGGAAAAATTCATGTAGTGGAAAAAGAAAAATTTGATGGATCCTCTTTGTTTACAATGACTCATTCCGATAATGATTCCGAAGATGAAAATGACGAAAATGAGGTAATTCAAAAAACCTATGATGAACTATACGATGCATTTGAATGCATGCAATGTGATTTAGAAAAAGTTGGCCCTAAATATCTAAAATTATCAAAGAAGTTTAAAGTATAATCTATTGAGAATAAATATTTGATTGATAAAAATTCTTATTTAAAGAATAAGGCTAATATCACATTGTTACATGATTCTTGTTGTGATGATAAAAATTACTTAAATGATAGAACTAAGTTTCTTGAAATTGAAAACGGCGAGCTCAAATCTTTATCCTGTGAAATGAATGTTAAATTGAATGATTTGAGGAACGTAAATGAAAAAATTGAATCTTGTTCTTTGGAAATGAAAGATGAAATTGCTAGTTTGAAAAATAGAATAATTAAGTTGGAAACTAGTAATACATATCTAGAAAAAGATTAACTTTCTCTTGTTGATAAAATTAAATTTCTCGAGCATGATATCTTTGATAATAATTAACTTGTTAAAGCTCTAAGAGAAAAGAGTCAAATCTTGTGAAAGAGCTTGAATGTGCTAAAGAAAGTATTAAAAAATTGACTATAAGTACACAAAAATTGGATAAAATTATTTTCTTATGTAAACCGTGTAATGACAAAAAGGGACTAGGCCATGTAAAACAAAATTATTCATCTATTTTTAAGAGTACCACTTTGTTAAATCCACCTCTATTATGTCTAAAGATGTTTTTCCTGATGTGCCCAATTTTGTTGAATTTAAATTTGTGCTAAAACATGAAAAATCTAGAAATTCTTATGGTAAATAAAATCTATGCATAAACAACATAGTATGAAATTTGTTAATAAGCATGAAAAAGATAGGCCTATGCATGAAAAAACAAAGTTTGTACCTAAATATGTTCATGAAAAATCTACATGTATGCATAATGCTATATTTGTGCCCAATCATGAAAATATTAGAAATGTGCATAAAAAACCAAAATTTGTGCCTACATGTCATTATTGTGGAGCTAAAGGTCATATAAGACCAAATTATTTTGAATTGAAAAATACTCTAAGAAAAAATTTATTTGATAAAAAGATTGTGAAAGATGAATTATGGTAATTTTGGACTCAATGCACGATGCCATACTCAATGGTACTCGATGCACGATGTCATACTCAATGGTACTCGATGCATTTACTCGATGATATTTCATGAAAAACTCGATGCATGATGCCATACTCAATGGTACTCGATGATATTTCATAAAATACTCGTTGCTCGATGCATGATGCCTTACTCGATGGAATTTTTTGAAATACTCGATGTTCGATGATGCTTGATGTCATACTCGATGCTAGATGGTTTGCTCGATGGTATTCGTTGCTTGTTGATACTCGATGGGTTTTCCCCGGTTCAAGGTGGTTCGAGCGGTCCAGAAGGTATTTGAAGCCAATTTTTGCTGATTTATGTAATAGCTAGGCCTTTGTTTGCTTGGAAATGCCAAAACTAAAACCATATCAGTTTTGTGTTTAATTATTTATGCATTTGATGTATATTATAATTAAATAAATTTTGTATATGCATAAAGTATGCCATGTAGAATTAAAATACCACCGTAGGAAGCATGTTACATGTATTGAAAGTATGTTATAAAATGTTATAACCTATGGTATGCATATATAGGGTTTCAAATATTTTAATATAAAGGTTATGTTGAATATTGAATCCTTTGATGTATGTTATGGATGACTAGCACGTCTATTTTTGTAAGTTGTTATAAAATTAAATTAGACATTAAAATCTATTACAAAGATAAATAGCATCCTCGATTAGGTTAACAACTTATTTTAATAGTTAAAATAGGTTTTTATCTTATAAAATTTGGTTACAAATTCAATCGGTTCACAATCCTATCTAAGGTTGGGGCTATTTAAGTCGACAGTTTACATAACAACTCCTACCTGGGGATTATGACTGAAATGACGAGAATTATTTATCGCTTTTATGAGCTTGTGTGAGCAGTATGATGTTTAAAATTAGTTTTAACCTAGACATCATAGGTTAAATCCAAATATAAACATTATACTTGGATAATAAACATATAGGCTTAGGTTGTTTAAAATTAGTCGTAATAAACCTAAGATATAGAATACCCAAATATTTAGAATTCTTCATTGGAGATTAACAATATATATGAAATATCATTTTTAGCTTTCATGTCCTCAAGAGTTCACACCGTGAGATTCATGCTCAGCTTCGTGTCGATTTTACCTCAATTGCTCTATTTGGAAAGTGTTTGCATGGGTCAATAACAAGATGAATGAGGGAAGTAGTTCATAGTAAGTGGGTGAAGGAAATGTGTCAACGTATCCTATGGTCTCCTCCATTAGTTTGAACCGTGAAATTCCTATATTGTGCCTGCTATTGTTTTTAGGCGGCACTAGCTAGTTGTTAATAGCGTCGATCCCTTCGGAGGGTTGTAACATAGGATTTTGAACAACCCAAGCTTCAGAAATGAATAGGGTCTTATAGTTCTGTCTTGCACGTTGTCTTCCATTTCAGGGGGCATGTTCATACCATTCTATAAGATCTGAAAATGGTAGGTCATACTTACAGAATTACTAAGTGTTAGTAAGTTCTTGACTGAATAATGTTAGCTAAACGACTGTTGGAATATGAGTTATTCTGGGGATAGTATTTAGTCAAGACTATTTTGCTTTAGTGAAGGAGTATTTGACTGCCTCAAGTAGCACTTATTCTAACTCACTATAGTATCGATGCCATAAATAAAGATATATGGGTACTTTATTAGTTTTTTGCTAAAATTGGATTAAAGATGCACAAGATTAATAGAATTTATTTAAATTTTCTTCAGAAATGTCAAACTCAATAATACAACTTCTAACTTCTGATAAATTTAATGGAGAGAGTTATTCCAACTGGAAGTCAAATTTAAACACAATATTAGTAGTTGATGATCTGCGGTTTGTGTTAACGGAGGAATGTCCTCCTATTCCTAGTTTGACTAAAAACCGAAGCGTTCAGGATGCTTACGATAGGTGGGTAAGGGCAAATGAAAAGGCAAGGGCCTATATCTTAGAGAGCATATCTGATGTGCTCAACAAGAAATATGAAACCATGCTCATAGCCTGTGAAATTATGGCGTCTTTACAGGAAATGTTCGGGCAACCGTCATCTTCTGTACGAAATGAGGCTATAAAGTATGTTTATAACTCTCAAATGAAAGATGGAACCAATGTCAAGGAACATGTTCTAGACATGATGGTTCATTTGAATGTCGCAGAAGCTCACGGGGCTACCATAGACGAAACTAGTCAAGTTAGTATGTATTAGAATCTCTTTCGAAGAGCTACCTAACCTTCTGTACTAATGTTATAATGAATAAAATTAATTACAATTTGAATACTTTATTAAAGAAACTACAGACTTATCAGTCAATGATGAAATTGAAAGAGAGTGAAGCAAATGTTGTTTCACGACAAAAGAAATTTTTGAAGGGTTCATTGTCAGTAATGAAACCCACTGACAAAAAGAAGTTTGTCCCTTCATCATCTAAAGACAAAAGTGTACAGATGAAGAAAAAGGGAAAAGGGAATAAACAACTCACTACAAAGAAAAATAAAGCTTTCAAAGGAAAATGTTTCCATTGTGGAGAAGATGGGCATTAGAAATGAAACTGCTTGAAGTATTTGGCTGAGAAGAAAACGGAAAAGGAAAATCAAGGTAAATCAGATTTACTTGTAATTGAAACATGTTTAGTGGAAAATTCTCACTTGACCTGGATATTAGCTTCAGGAGCCACTAACCATGTTTGCACTTTTCTACAGAAAACTAGTCCTTGGAAACAACTCTTAGAATACGAAATGACTTTCAAGGTGGAAACAGGAGAAGTCATTTCAGCAGAAGTAGTGAGAGATGTCAAGTTATTTTTTGGAGATTCTTTTTTCTTGTTAAGATATTTATGCTATGTACCAAAGATGAAAAGAAACTTGATCTCCATATCATGTCTATTGGAAAATATGTATAAAGTATCTTTTGAAGTTAATGAAGTGTTCGTTTTTTCAAGAGGTGTTCATATTTGTTCTGCTAGACTTGAAAATAACTTGTATGTGTTAAAACCAACGGAAGTAAAAGTCATTTTAAATATAGAGATGTTTAAAATGACAGAAACTCAAAATAAAAAAAAAATGAAAAATTTCTCCTAACACCTATCTTTGGCATCTCAGACTTGGTCACATAAATCTCAATAGGATTGAGAGATTAATTAAAAACGGTCATCTAAATCAGTTAGAAGACTGTTCTTTACCTCCTTGTGAGTCATGTCTTGAGGGAAAAATGACTAAAAGTTCTTTTCTGGAAAAGGTCTTCGTGCTAAAGAACCTCTCGAACTTATACATTCAGACTTTTGTTGTCCGATGAATGTAAGAGAATGAGGTGGATATGAATACTTTGTTAGTTTTATTGATGACTATTCTAGATATGGCTATATTTACTTAATGAGTTACAAGTTTGAAACTGTCGAAAAGTTCAGGGAATTCAAGACCGAAACAGAAAACTTACTAGGTAAAAGAATTAAAACACTTCAATCAGATCGAGGTGGTGAGTATATGGTTTTTACAATTCCAGAACTATTTGGTAGATCATGGAATTCAATCTCAGCTCACAGCACCTGGAACACCAAAAAATGGTGTTGCAGAAAGGAGAAACTGAACCTTGCTAGACATGGTTCGATCAATGATGAGTTTTGCTCAATTACCTCAATCCTTTTGGAGGTATGCAGTACAAACTGCAGTATATAATTTGAACATGGTTCCCTCAAAAAGTATTTTTAAAACATCATATGAGTTGAGGAAAGGACGTAAAGGGAGTTTACATTACTTTCGAGTCTGGGGATGTCTGACACACGTGTTGGTACAAAACCCTAAGAATTTGGAATGACGTTCAAAACTATGTCTCTTTATTGGATACCAAAAAGAAACAAAAGATGGATTATTCTATGATCCCCAAGAAGATAAAATATTTATTTTGACAAATGCTACATTCTTGAAAGAATATCATATTAGAAATCGTCAACCTCACAGTAAACTAATATTGAAAGAAATGACCAAAGATACTATAGATAAATCAATAAAAGTTGTTGATCAAGCTGGTCCATCAACAACAATTATTGCCCCATCACATTCTTTTCAAGAGTTGAGAATACCTTGACATAGTGAGAGGGTTGTTAATCCATCCAAACACTACATGGGTTTAATAGAAACCTAAGACATCATACTTGATGATGGACCCATTGACCTTTAAATAAGCAATGGAAGATATTGATAGGGAACAATGGATAAAAGCCATGGATGTCGAAATGGGATCAATGTACTTCAATTCTGTCTGGGAACTTATAGATCAATCACATAAGGCTAAACCTATAGGTTGTAAATGGATCTATAAGAGGA
Source organism: Benincasa hispida (assembly GCF_009727055.1). Classification (NCBI taxonomy): domain Eukaryota; kingdom Viridiplantae; phylum Streptophyta; class Magnoliopsida; order Cucurbitales; family Cucurbitaceae; genus Benincasa; species Benincasa hispida. The sequence continues at coordinate 35,318,255 of NC_052358.1, read as the reverse complement.
AAAGAGATCAAACTGGTAAGGTGCAAACCTATAAAGCCAGATTCGTGGCAAAAGGATTTACCCAAAGGGAGGGGGTCGACTATGAAGAGACTTTCTCTCCTGTTACCATGATAAAATCAATAAGAATACTCTTATCCATTACCACATATGACGACTATGAAATATGGCAAATGGATGTCAAGACAGCTTTTTTTAAGGCCATCTTGAAAATATTTTTATGTCTCAATCAGAAAGGTTCATTGAACAGGGCCAAGAACAAAAGGTTTGTAAGCTTAAGAGATCCATTTATGGGTTGAAGCAAGCTTCTTGATCCTGGAATATAAGATTTCACACTACGATCAAATCTTATGGCTTTGAACAGAATGTTGATGAACCTTGTGTATACAAGAAAATAGTCAACAAAATTGTAGCATTCTTGGTAATTTATGTTGATGATATCTTGCTCATTGAGAATGAGACAAGTTATCATGCTGACGTAAATAGATGATTAGCATCACAAATTCAAATGAAAATTTTGGGAAATGCTCAATATGTTCTTGGGATTCAGATTTTTCGAAATCAAAAGAACAGAGCCTTAACACTATCTCAGGCATCTTATATTGACAAAATGTTGTCGAGATATAACATGCAAAATTTCAAAAAGGGTAAGTTGCCTTTGACTGAAATTCATCAAAGGAATAGTGTCCTAAGACACCTCAAGAAATTGAGGAAATGAAAAGAATTCCATATGCATCAGCCGTTGGAAGTCTAAAGTACGCTGTGTTGTGTACACATCCTGACATATGCTTTGCAGTTGGAATCGTCAGTAGGTTCCAATCTAACCTAGGACATAGTCATCGAACAGCTGTCAAAAACATCCTCAAGTATCTCAGGAGAACGAGGAACTATACGCTTGTGTATGGACCTAAGGATTTGATCCTTACAGTATACATTGATTCTGATTTTCAGACTAACGTAGATTCTAGGAAATCTACTTCAGGATCAGTTTTTACTCTTAATAGAGGAACTATAGTATGGAGAAACATTAAACAAAGTCGTATAGCTGATTCCACGATGGAAGCAGAATATGTAGCTGCAAGCAAAGCAGCGTGGCTGCGCAAGTTCCTAACAGATTTGGAAGTGATTCAAAATATGCACCTGCCCATTACTCTGTATCGTGACATTAGTGATGCAGTTGCTAATTCCAAGGAACCTAGGAGTCACAAACATGAAAAACACATTGAAAGAAAGTACCATCTCATCAAAGAGATCGTACATTGAAGAGACGTGATAGTTACGCAGATAGCCTCAGAAGACAACCTTGCTAATCCTTTTATGAAGGTCATCTCAACTAAAGTGTTCGAGGGCCACCTATTGGACTAGGACTATGAGCATCATAATCTAGGGCAAGTAGGAGAATGTCAATGGGTATTTTAGATGCCCTAGTTTATTGTATTTTTCTCTCTTTATTTCTCAACATTGTAAACATTATATATTTATATGTTTGTCTCACTGGAGTGTTAGTCCAAGTGGGGGATTGTTGGGAATGTTCTAAACTCGCAGTTCGTAAATGTTGTTAACATATTCTATTTATCAATAAAAATGTCATTGAGTATTTTATTCAATTGTTGTTGATATTGCATTCTTTTATGAAAATCCAATAAATAAATCCATGGCTATAACATGAATACTTTAACTTTATGTGGCAACATAAAAGAGGATTAGGTTTTAATATGTAGCCAAAATGGTCTATAAGTACATGGATGAGATTGGGTACCTCATCCTGGTTATAATATTGGATGCAGTCCATTTTGTATACTGATACAAATGATGTGATCCAAAAATCATTCATGTAGAGACATGTGAGTCAGGGCATCCTGCAATGAGTTTGCATAAGACCGGACCTTGAAATAGTCACTTTTCTTTGTAACAACCATTTACTATTAAAACTGACTATCTCAAACTCAATGACCTAGGGTAACTCGATCTTAATCATGAGCTAACTATGAGCTTCTATTTATTTGGGATTATCCTTTGATCTACATAGGTGAGAGTAGTCCAACAACACTGCTTAATAAGCCTCCCATTTTGGGGATAAGATCGGATAGATAGCTGGGGACAACTTTGCAATATGGAATTTACTCCTATCCGATTTAGGGTTAACAAATGGGTTGTTCTCTTAAACGTTGATGCATTGTCTTGAACAACGGGGCTCCGCCCTCTCATAGAAGAGAGAGTTATGATTTATAAGTTGGACTACAAATCAATTGTTCAATGGAGTATCAGTGGGAGCCTAGGAGCAAGATGCATTTAATGGAGTATTAGTGGGAGCCTAGGAGCAAGATGCATTTATAGGGGTAAAACGGTATTCTTTGACCCAACTAGAAATGCGAATGATCTATGAAGGATTGACTTGCCGATTATGGTTAAAATGGACAGAAATATATATACAGTGAGAAGAGTGCAACTATCGAGCTATAGTGGAATGTCTTCATAGTTAACAAATAGTGATTAATTTGATTTAAAGAGTTTAATCAATTAATTACAAATCGTTGGAGCTCATGATCTATAGGTCCATAAGATCCCTCTACTAGCTCATAATTTAGATTAGTAAATTGAGTAATCTCTATGAGATTTGAAATTAGGGTTTAAAATTTGAAATGTTTAAATTCAATTAGGTTTTCTATTAATTGTATTTGATACAATTGAAATGTTTAATTTTATTGAAATTAAACGAAATTGGAGAATCAATTATTGTTTAAATTATGATTTAAATATTAATTATATGAAATTAAATTCATTGTAGGGAAATTGGTATTTTATTAATTTAATATTAGATATTAAATTAATATAATTATTTAAAATGTTTAATTGATTAGTTTTATTTAAAATTAATTAATTGAATTATTTTTTATAAAACTAATAAACAAATAAATTAGTCTATTTATAAATTGATTTTAGAAATCAATTTTGAAAATACAAAGTGGAAATTTCCAAAAGTTGGAAATCTTCTACTATGGTGCAAGCACTTTATTCATTTAATTCCACTTAATCCATGAAGAAGGAGTTGGCCTTCATGCAAGCTTTAAATTTGCATGCTGAAAGCTTTATAAATTAAAGTATTAGGCTGAATGATTAAGCTAAGCATTCAGAACTTATTCAAGAACTCTGAAAAATTCGAAAGCCTCTCCAAACCCTCTTCAAATCTCCATCATAGTCAACTCAATTTAGTGTTTCTACCATACAATTCTTGCAAGAGAATAGTAGAGAAGATCTTCATGGTGGTCTACTTGTAGATTGAGGCATCTTTACGTGGAACTCAGCTGATTTTGAAGAGGTTTCATCAAAAGTATTATGTTCAGGAAACCCTCTTCTGTAATCATTATTTTGAAGCATGTTTTCAACTCACCTTATTGATTCTGATGACATGATCGAAGTTCGATCCACCACTTTGAGGCTCTGCTATATGTTAATTTACTCTATCATTGGAAAGTTTAAAAGTACATTTGGGAGTGATTCTAAAATAGTTAAAATCACTTTTGTCATTTTCAAAATTACTATGTTACATGTTTTTAATTCTTGAAAACTAATTTTGATGACATGAAAATTGCATTTAAAAGTATACAATTTAATATTAAATTAATTTTGAGTTATTAAAAAGTATTTCAGAGTGATTTAAAAAATGATAAAAGTGATTTTGATAATTTTAAAAGCACCGCCAAACATGCACTAATTTGCATTCTTGAATTATATTGTATATAAAATTCAATGTCCATGAGAAATAATTGAATATCTATCTATTTGGCATTTATCTATATTGCTTATATTTTAGCTTTTTGGTCAATTAGATGTTTGATTTTTGCTTATGTGTTTTCTTGGAAAGTTTTGATCAAAAAGATATTGAGTTTGAAGTATGTTGTTTATCCTTGAATTGAAATTGGTTAGATTTTCTTTAGATGTTCTTTTTAACATGAGTTGCATTTTATTATGACTTCCTTGTTGAATGAAAACTATTTGAAGTATCTTATTTATCCTATAAGCCTGTTGTGTTGAAGAGTTGTTAAATTTTTTTCTATATGGGGAATATTTATAAAATTGGTATTTTCTTGAATCCCCGGTTGCATTTTGTTCAAGATTGATAAAAATTCATTTTAGTTGATACCTTGCTTATATTGATTGGCTAATATTGATTTGCTATTATTTGGTATCGATATTTAATTTTCAACAATTAGTCTTTATTTTAAAATATTTGAATTTTGGTATCCTAATTGGTTGATTTTTGCTTGAATAATTTTATCTTCTTAGTATCTATCGTTTTTTTTCTTTCTTATTTGAAGGAGAATATTTGATTTTATGGGGAGTTATATACTTTTATATATAAATTTCATGTTTGAATGAAATTGATTCTCATATTATTTTATTATCGTTCGACTCTCTTATTCTTATTGTTTATCCCTTTAGGGGGAGCTATTGTATTTCTAGTAAAATTATGTTTTGAAAATTTATTTGATATTTCTACCCTCAAATTGAATTATGTGCTAATGTCTTTTTGTCCCTTATTAAGGGGAAGATTTTTCTTTGATTTCAAAAAGGGGAGAAATTTATGAAATTAGTCTTAAATAGAATTAGCCAAAACTTTGTTGATTCTTTATGATGCCTCTAGAATTTACAATGTTGTTGCTTGTTATATTTCTTTTAGAAGGCATATACTTAGGAGAAGAAATATAAATTCTGTTCATGATTTACAGAGAACTCTCTTGTTATTGTTTATTTTTCTTAATTATATTTTTTGATTGATTCCCAAAGGAGGAAAGGTAATAAGAAAAATGAAGGATGTTGTTATTGAATATATTCTTTGTGTTTAAGTGAATTGAAATTCTATATAATATTAATTATGCATCAAGCACATATTTCATATCATACACCTATTTGAATCTCACTTTTCTTAACTTGTTTGTCATCATTAAAAATGGGGAGATTGTTGGCTTTCTGGCCATTAACCTCAAATTAATTAATTTTAATTAATAATTAATTAATATTTTGATGATAACAAACTTGCTTTTATTATTGACAATTTGAGTGTTTTGAAGTATTGCGTAGAGCTCGGAAAAACAATTTCAACACAATTTGAATTATTCAAATGGGAGTTTAAATGAAGAAGATATGACCAAACAAGCTTAACAAAAAAAATCCTAAGCTAATGACATGGCAAAATTTCTCATCAAAGTAGATCAATTGAAATGTGCCACTTGGATTAATGGAGAAGTGAGATATGGGGGACTTTTGATTTTTGGATTGGTTTTAAAAAGAAAATGAATTTAATATTATTTTATGTTTGTATCTAACCGTTAGTTTTGCACACATGGTGGGCACTCTTTTTGTTGGATTTAAAAAAAAAATGATTTTAAAAGATATATATTATTATATATATATATTTCTTTTTTGTGTTTAACGGCTAGTTAAGTTTAAAATCTTCATCACTAATTTTTGTTTTCTAAGATCCAATGACCCAAATTAAATGTGATTTTCAACAATTTTTCCTCTTTATTTAAACTCATCTTCTTCTCTAAGTCTTGACAATAATTTTTATTATTTTGGATCCTTCATAACTCATTAAGCCACCATTGTTGCTCTCTCTCCAAGCTTTAATTTTCTTCTTTTCATCTTCTTCTTGAGAGAGATACTTTATGTTGTGAGGATAACTCATTAAGTGTTAACTTTGTAAGTCTACTCTTCAAGAGAATTTTTCTCATATTGTTCTTCATTTTCAAATTCATTGTAAGAATTGCTCTTGATACCTAAAAATAATGGTTGTAACAGTTTGATCCCCAACCATTGAAAAGATCGGGTACGTTCTTGCTCCTAGAAAAAAGAACATTCGACTCTAAGCCATGGAAAGAGTCAAGTTCTTAATGACATACACAAGAGGAGCTTGGGAAGTGGATGTAGGCTGGTTGTGCCGAACCACTATAAAATTTATGGTGTCAATTTCTCTATCTCCCTCCTATTTAATTTTGCTATTAATTTATTAATATATTTTTGCATAGAATTAATTGCTATAGTTTGTTATTGAATTTGTTTATGCCAATTTATTGATCTTTTTGAATTGAATGCATTTGCATAAAATTTTTGTTTAAATTACTAATTAACAAAAGTTTGTTGATTTGCTTAATTGGGCCTGCATTAGTGAAAAGTTTTTTACTAGTTTAAATGTACCCTATTCACCCCCTCTAAGGTTTCCATATCGATCTTACAAGGTTTTTCCATGCAAAATTCAGGTGTAACCTCCATCCTAGGTTATAAGTATTGGAATATGGATCCCAATGCTCTTGTTCCTTCTGGTAACCTACATAACATACCGAATGGGGGTTATACATGCATTCACTAGAAAAATGATTGGTAGTATAGAATTCACAAGTTCGAGTATGAGGTTCAGCTTGGATAGGTGGCACTTTCTGTGGCCCCAATACAAAATTTTTAATCATATTGCTGATGGTCGACAATTTTTGGTTAATGGATGCTAGTGTATCCACGTCTTGTATTTCAACAATAGTTTTTGTGATTGAAGTATGTTCAGCGTCACCTCAATTCTGGTTGTTATTCGCAATCATATCCATAAACTCTTGAGCTTTTTTTACCGACTTCTTAAGTAAAGATCCTCCCGTGGATGCATTTACCATTGTCTTTGAGGATTGAATTCAACCAATTGTAGAACTGTTCCATCCCAATGCATGTTGGGAGTCCATGATGTGGGTATTTTTTCACCAACTTTTGGAATCTAATCCACGTTCCATCAATAGATTCAGACAAAGATTGCCTAATGGCTATGATGTCTCCCCTTTATTTGGCATTTTTGTTAGGCGGGAAGTATTTTCCAAGAAACTTATCCACAAGGTTGTCTCATGCGGTAGTAGAGTTAGAAGGCATTGAGTCCAACCATGCTTCCGCATCTCCTCGAAAGGAATAAGGAAATAATTTTAGTCTGAATACCTCTTCAGAAACACCATTAACTTTGAGAAAACGATAAATTTTCATAAAAAAAGTTTTGGATATTTATAGGGATCTTCATTGGGTAGTCTGACAAATTGACCAAATGAGTTTAATATCTGGAACATCAAAGATTTTATTTCAAATGTGGGCCAATGAATTGGGGGATTTAGAATGCTAATGTCTAAAGTTTGAAATGCAGGAGTTATATAGACTCTAATGGCTCTATCTTTATCTTCTGGAATGAAGATAGGATTCTGGGGGTTAGGTTGTTATGGTGGGCATTGGTCGCCATTTTGTTTTCCCCCGTTCATGGGAGGGTTTGAAGGATCTTCTCCAAGGGGAATCCATCTGAAATGATCTCACGAATGTGGCTTCAGTAAGACTCTCCTATGCGCTCAACTCCTTCTGCTCTCGATGCTTTCGCCTTTGTTATTGTCTTCGACGACGAAAGGTTCTTTCTATTTCGAGATCTGGTTGAAAAAGGCAAGACCTTCTTTTTATGCACTGACTCCTCCTTGCAAAATGAATAACAACAAAAAGGAGTTAGCTGAAACAAAATCAATGCGGTCGGTTGATCTTTCACAGTAAAAAATAAAATAAGTATTATGCTGGTCCTTTACAACAGAGCCAAAACCTTGATCGACCTAATGTATGAGTGGTACCAATAAAGATAAGTGAGGTCTAAGTGCAAGCATACATAGTCAAATAAGTAATAATCCCAAAGTATTTTGAGTATCAAACCCACAGGACTAGCAGTAGTTTATTGAAAATTTAATGCAACCTAAGGTAACATGAATGAATTGTGTTGGGAATGAACAAGAATGTAAGTTAAAAAATGGTAACAATGGTAATCGGACAGGGCTAACAATGCTTCAACCTTTCAAGCTCTATGTCAAAAGTGATGCAGCCGTAACACACCAGGACAGTGAAATATGCATGAATAGAAATCTACACCTATTCGATCTTGTGTAAAGTTCCTTTAGGATTTCTAAGTAGCTACTACCTAATGTTCCCATAGGTAGCTGAAATGTAGATTAATTAAAGATTGGCTTCTTTACCCTCTCCTATTCTTAGGCTCTTGGTCCCATATCCCTTTGTGATATTCATTTATACTTTAGCCTTCTTAGCATAAACCTCCACTGGATTGTTAAATTAAGTGACCAATTTAATTTATCAATACTAACTTTAGATTCAATAAAGAGAATGTATAAATCAAGTTGGTGGAGTGCAACATTACCTAAGCCATAGAGACCTTAGGATATCAACATTGTCAAACCCCTTTAGGAACTTAGTTCATGACAAATGACAAAATAAACATCTTTATTAAATCAAGAATCATCACTACAATGTAGAGATTGGTGGAAAGATGGACAAATAAAAAAATTACAAGAATTAAATGGAAAATAAAGCTGAAAAATTACAAAAAAAATTACAAGTGAAAAGAACTCGAGCAAATCCTTAAGTTCCAAGTTGATTCCCCATTTTTCAAGGTGAAATCATGCATCAACACACATTTCCATGGGAAGAGATATCTTAGAGCCGTTATGCCTTTGAGAAAATTGTGTTCTTAAGACTACTGAATTGAAACATTGAGAAGAAACCCAAGGGGCTGCTATAAAATTAGCAGATTCTATGAAGTTGGTGAAGGGAGCGGCGATGGAGAGTTGGTATCGTAAAATAAAGAGCCTCAATCCTTTTATAGGCACAAAAATGGTTGGAGAAGACCGAATTTCAAGCTCTGAATGATTTTTAGACGAAATCGGAGCTGCTTAATTGATCGGAACATAGAAATCAAAATTTCCTTGAATGGTTTGAAATCTAAAATTTTATGATTCACTGATGTGGGCACATCACTTTTGTTTGGGGTGCATCAGATGTTAAATTTTGTAGAAACAGTCTCAAAACCTGCCAAAATTTAACAGATTAGTTCTAAAATAGAAAATAACATTATTTATCCTCAAATATTCCCAATGAATTAATTTAATAATTTAGAACTAAAATTAAAGGCAAATTCATGCACAAAACCATTTTCATAGTAAAAGTACCCAAATAAAAGTTAATTCATGCATTTCCAAGCATGAATCAGCCATAAGAACACAAACACGATTAGTGAGAACTCGTAGGAACAAAGCATAGATAGTGAACCCATAGGAACACAAATATCAATAAGTAATGCACTCGAAGGTACTCACGCCTAGGATGTATATCACCACTATTAGGAGGGTCGACTGACACTAACTTGCATGCAACATATAATCAATGGGTCCCATATCATAATCATATCATAACAGTTCATATGAATTAACATGCTGATAATATTCTTTTCATTCAAGAAAATATAGAGTTCATTTCAACAGTTTCTTAACATACTTCCAAGGCTTATTTGGCAAAAATATATTTATTTAACTAATGTGCTTGGATCGAATGTGTTTCAGTATAGTGCCATTTACCTCAAATTTAATCTAAGCCAACTAATTCTGGTTGAAATCTTGAATCAAACCCTATGATCTAAACCAATTTTAATTTCAATCTTTAAAGCAAAACCCAAAGCACAACCCAAATCACAAAACTCAAATTTTAGAAGTATCCAAATAACTTTACCCAAATGTGACTTGATCCGAAATCAGCTCTAATCCTCCAAAACAACACGATCCTAATCCAAACACAATATTTAGGAGTTAGAACCCAAGTTACACCTCAATAACAATCCAAAAGGCTTTAAAACCCTAAAGACTTACCAAAAACTTACCGAAACCTTAATGATCTCGTTGGATAACACCTCAAAACGTTTTAAAAACTACAATCTAGGCTCCAAACATCATGGGTAAACCAAATCTTGGGTCAACACTCAATGGGCCATAAAAAACCAGCCATAAAATCGAAGAACTTACCCAACTCCTAAACAAACTTAAACGGTGGCGATGGAGGTGAACAAAGGTGTGCAATGGTCGGCTAGGACGGTGGCGAGCAGCTTGAAATAAAGAAGAAACAAAAAATAACAAAGGGAGTTTAGAGAGAGAGTTGTGAGAAATAGAGACGGGCGTTACCCACTGTAGGCGATTGATATAGTGCAAACGCATGTATCTAGTATAATTAAAACGACCTTAGCTGAGTATTGTCCTCACAGAATCGAATTAATATTCTTTTAGCTATTCAAATATTATTTAGAGGACCGACTTTGATAGAAACAAATTAAATTAATATAAGAAAGAAATAAAAGTGATCAAAAATGAAGATTATCAACAAAGAGACGTTTTAAGGAACATAATTCATCAAAGGCATTACTTAAAACCCTTTCTTTGACTCTTGAAGTAATAAACACACATCTAGATCTAGAATTCTTTTATCTGGATCGTCTCTCTCAAGATCAATCTTTTCTTTTACTTAATTACTAATTACTAATCTCATGAAACTAGATAATTAAGCAAAGCATTAAGACTCTTCATCAATAATCTCTACCATTCTCCGACTACTCTCGTGTGTTTAAACGATAATCTAGCATGCATGATCTAATCCAAAACCAAATCTCTTAAGCAAGATTTAAATCATAAAAGCATTCAAATATGAATTAAACATTCAAAAGCATTAAGAATGGTCATGCTAGAAAAATTAAATTCAAATTAATATTCAAGAAACAAAATGTTCAACAATTAAACTAAAGAATTCATATGTCCCTAAAACTATGAGAAATAGCCTAACATGGCTTCCATAGATAGAACAATATCAATAATACCACAGTACAAAAATTAATTAAAAAATACAAAAGGAAAAGAAGAGTTATTCAGCTTTCGATCACGTTTGCGAGATGGATTTGGCCATTGAACGATCTATGATCTCTCCAGCATAAAGAAGACTCCATACTTTTCTCTAAACCCTCTCTTTAGGCCTAAAAAACTCCAAAATTTGATTTGGTGTCCACCTAAAATCCCTAGGTTAAATAAGCAAAATTTTCCAAAAGGAAAACAAGTTTTCCTTAAGATATTTGTTTGGCAAAATTTTTCCTAAGATATTTGTCTGGCACTGCGGTGCTGCCTATGTAGTGCATTTGATGGATGCTTGTTGCAGTGCAACACTGGGACACTATTTGAGCTTAAAAGATTCTTCTCTTCTAGAAAAAGCATCGCGACGTTGCCCTATTTTTTTTTGGCGCACCTTGATTTTTCTTTTCTTTTCTTACTTACTTGCTGAAGGAACTCTTATTCAAGAGTACCTACAAGCGGAAGCGGATCTTTCCAATTCATTGTGACAGAATTACTGCATATACATTCAAAACATACTAATATGTATTCATCATGCTAAAGAGATCAAGAAATCATACCAGATGAGGATTTCTCCTTCACAGCGAGTCTGAAACCCATACGTCTACTTCGAACAATCACCACTCGGACAGAAGAAAATGGAGAAGACAACACCACTCAGAGCCCTCAGTATTTTTAGAGTGAGAATCCAAAGTGTGGACTTTGTTCGGATTTGGTAGAGGGAAGGAGGAAGATCGACTGTACACAATGATCAAACAAGTGGGAGAAGAGGTTGTCTATCGTATAGACAAGATGCTAGGAAAAGTAAGCGATCGTCTAAACGATCGTGTAGGAGAAGGTAAACGATCGTGTAGGAAAAGGGTGAGCGATCGTCCAAACGATCCCATAGGAAAAACTAAACGATTCTCTATACTATCGTTTAGTAAATATCGGGAGCTAAACAATGGCTTAGGAAAAAGGTAAACGATCTTTAGATAATAGCACGCGACGGTGTAATCGGTATGCAATCGCTTAGCAATATCGTACATGTAAGTGATCATGCAGTCACTATCGTACAGACATTGATTTTCTAAACGATGACACTATCTTTTTCATAATGTCCGCGCACCCCTAGATCAACACACTGTCAGCCATTTATAATGCACTCATCCGTTATTTAAAACAGAAGAGGTGCCTTCCCATTTCCTTTATAACCGTCCAATGAATGTGACCTTATCATATTCATAACATATAAATTAATATCATATATTAATTATAATATTTTCCTCTACTAGACCTAAATTATATTTATATCCAATTTTCTCCAAATTAATGCATCTCATATATAAAGTTAATTACATCATATTTAATTAACTCGTTCAATTATATCATATATAATCAAACTCCCTCTTGTCAATTTGAACATTTCAAAATGACCCAAAAATTGACTCTCAACTTGTATCCAAGCTACCAAGGGGACCTTATGGACCTATGGCTCGAAGCTCCAACGGTACGTGAATAGCTGACTAAACTCTTTAGTCACGATATCCATCATCTATTAACTGCCAGGCACTCCACTAAAGACTGACAGTTGAACTCTTCTTGTCATAGATATATTTCTATGTCAATTGGATATAACCAATCATCAGTACGATGACCCTTCACAGATGCTCGTAATTACAACAGGCCAATTTACCATTTTGCCCTTGTAATTACATCTTCCTTCTTAAGTACAATTGATCCCTCTTATGAACAATACAACATAGTCTTACTATGTGTGAACACCTCTCGAGCCATGAGAAGGTGCATGGTGCCACATCGTTCAAGCCCCGGGATCAACCCTTAAGAGAGCAATCTATCTACTTACCCCTACTTTAGGGAAGAAGTGAACTCCATCTTGTGAAGCTGAGTTCTCAGCTCCCAAATCAGACGAATCTCCAAAATGGTAGGTTTGAGTCAACGTTCTAGCCACTCGCACCCATGAAAATCAAAGCACCACCTTCAATGGCAGGAGTTCCCAACTCACTCAGGATTGAGGTCATGTTACCTCTGGTCATCCTAGTGAAATGAAGTCTCAGTCATGAGCGGTGTTATATAACGAGATGTTAACACTTCGTGGTCATGTCTTATATAAACTCTTTGTATAGGACGTTTCTGCTCGCATGTCCACTACATGAATGATCAGGATCAGACCATCTGTGACAAGTCACAACATTTGTAACAATTTCACAAAGCGGGTCGTGTCCGTAGTATTACTAGGATAAGGTTTCCCTCCTATATCCATATACTGCAAACTATTTTAGTGGTCACTTAAGACATGATCCACTTGTATGTCACTACATACATGCTTAAGTTACATAAAGACAAGCAGGGATAGTAAGTTTATTGGTTTATGGTAAAATAAAAAACATCTAAATGTGCAAAGTCAAGTAATGAAGTAAATATCATTTATATTATACATGACAAGTGTTCGTATAAAGTTGTTTACAAAACACTGGACACGAGACTTTAGGGCACAAACCCCAACATTTGCTACACTTGGTCTCGATTATGTATTATTGGTCCATTTTGATTTGTTTTAGATAGCTCCAATTCTTGTCTTTTTGCTTATATCCTGAAAATCACTAATAAACTGTTGGGGTTGATGCCCTAAATCTCGTAGCGTTATATAGTTTGTAAACATTGTTGAAGAAGCTCATTATGTATTTAATAAGATATATGATATTTTATTCATTGTCTATAAAATATATGATATTTTAGTTGCATTAACCACAAACCAATAAACTAACATCCAAGGTTATCTTTGTAACTTAAACATGTACGTAGAGACATACGGGTGGATCATGATAAACTAAATAGTTTGTAGTAAATGGATAAGGCTGGGTACCTTATCCTGGTGACACTACGAGTATGACCCGCTTTGTAGGTGTTACAATTGTTGTAAAGTGCTAAAAATGAGCTGATTCTGATCATTCATTTATGGACATGCGAGTAGGGATATTTTATATAAAGGGGTTTGTATAAGACCGGACCACGAAATGTTTAGTCTCATTATATAACATCGTTCATAATAGAGACTGATGTTTTACCAGAATGACCATAGGTAACATGACTTAAATCCTGAATGAGTTGTGAACTCTTGTCTATGAGAGCGGTCGTTTGATTTGTAGGGGTGAGAGTGGCCAGATTATCGACTCAACAAGCCTATAATTTTGGAGATTCGTCTGATTGGGGAGTTGGGAATACAGCTACACAAAATGGAATTCAATCTTTCCCCAAGGTCGGGGTAAGTAGACAAATTAATCCCTTAAGGGCTGATTCCGGGGCTTGAACAATGTGGTGTCACATCCTCTCCTGACCCAAGAGGAGTTTAGTCATAGTTGGACTGCGATCTATTATTCATTAGAGGGATCATAGTTACTTAAGGAGTTAGATGTAACTACATGGGCAAAACAGTAATTTGGCCTAATTGTACTTACGAGCAATTTGTGAAAGGTCATCGTATTGTTGATTGGCTATATCCAATGGACACAAAAATATATCTGTAGTGCGAAAAGTGCAGTTGTCAGTCTTTAGTGGAGTGCCCGACAGTTAACGAATGGTGAATAATGTAATTAAAGAGTTTAATTAATTATTCATGTATCGTTGGAGCTTCAAGGTATAGGTCCATGAGGTCCCTTGGTAGCTTAATATGATTAATTGAGAATCAGTTTTTAGATTAATTTGAATGGTTCAAATTAATAGAGGGATTCAATTATATATGATATAATTAAGTTGTTTCAATTATATGTGATATAATTGTCATAATGTATTTGATACATTATAGATTAATGGGAGGAAATAAATATTGGAACGAGATTCAAATATAGTTTCTATGAATTGGATTCATAGTTATTAAATTTAATATAAATGAGATTTATATTAAATGGCCATATAAAAAGAGAAAGAAACTATAGTTTATATTGTATGTGATACAATATTAAAACTATAGGTTATATGTTATATTTGGATATAACATATAATTATATATATATATATATATATATATATTATATATATATATATATATATATATATATATATATATAATATGATAAGTTAGTTATCATATTTATATTTATATTATTATTATTTTCTCTCCACCCACGTAAGTGGGTGGTGGTTATTTTTGGCAAGGAGAATAAAAGAAAATGTTTCTTCTTCTTCTTGGTTGGTTAATCGATTTTGACAGTGTGAGAAAAACAATAGAAGTATTATGTGTTTTTTGAGAAAATTCTCAATCCTCCTCCTCAACATTAAGTTTTCCCTCATAACCAAAATAGTCAGAACCCATCACTTCTGGATTCTCACCCTGAGAATACCAAGGCAACAATTGTGGTAGTGTTCATACTTGTTTGAGATTAATCTTGAAGAAGGTCTTCAAAAAGTTCATAATTAGTTCGAGGGAAAATGTGAAGAAAAGGTCTTCAAAGGTGAGGTTTCTTGAAACCCTTTAATTCTAAAGCACGCTTTAATTTAGAACTAAATGCATATCTTGTTTCTTTGTTTATGTTATATTAAATGAAAAATAAATTTTGGTCGATCTGCTTTCGCTTAAGGTTCTCTCCCACAAGAGTATCTTCATAAGCAATATCAAATCTAATAAAAACAAGGGAAATCCCCTTTAAATAAAAAAAGGTAAATAAAAGCACTTTTTCGATACTTTTCGATTGATGATGACTATGGGGACCAACTTCATTTTTTCCATGTACGTTGACCACTAAACCAAGAAGCATTTTTATAGTTTTATGTGAAACACAATATACATACGTACAAACATACAAACATATACATACATGCATGCATATATGAGTTTTTTAAATTTAAAAAAAAAAAAAAACTTGATTTTATAATAAAGGTTTAATTGAATTGCAGGTTTAGTCTCATTTATTTAGTTAGAAGAGAAAAAAAACCAACAACAAAGTAGCACAATGAACTACTCATTATGCCCTCATCAAGAATGAGAGAGAAAAATACAACAAGATATCTTTCTAGATAAAAGAATAGACATGATCAAGAAGCTAAAGCTACTATAGCATCTGGAGCTTTGTTATTCCTTTGTAAAGAATACCCTCAATGAAGAGCCCAATTTCAATCAATGAGATTTCCTCCATATTGAGGAGTTTGATCACCTCTAAATCATCAAACTCCACCACAAATTGATGGATTGATCACCTACAAGTTAAATCTTAAATTTTGAGGATCATGTCTAATAGAACTCTAAACATTTAATTTTGGGTCTAATCAGTTTTTTAAACTTTTAATTTGATGTTTAATAGATCTTTAGAATTTTAAACTTTTTTTGGAATTAATTGATTTATTAGATATAATTTAAATCTTCTATCTAATGAAACCCTAAACTTTTACTTTTGTATCTTAAAAATTCACAGATTTTAAATTTTTTGAAAAGCTGAAAACCTAAATTTATAATTTTGAGAGTCTATTAATCATATCGATATAAACCTTAAAGTTCAGAAACGATATTTATAATACTCGATCTTACTGCCTTGCCAATTTGTTAATGTTTCTCTTTTTTTCTTCTTCTTCTTCTGACTAGAATTCTTAGATAAAGATCAAAGTCACTCATAATTTAATTGCTTCGACATCTATTTTGAGCTCCTCTCTGTGCTTGAAAGATGTCTTTCCTTCCTTTGTTTTATCCCTTCTTTTAAGAGATAAATTTTGGGGGCCATTTTGGCACCAACTAAAAGTTAGTGAAGTTGGTTATTATATCTTACTTCATGTTTGGGGCACCAAATATAAGAGTGGTGTATACAACTAGTAATAACCTACGATTGTAGTTTTTTCCTATTTGCTAAAATATTTACTATTTTTCACTCAACTTCTCATATTCTCTTTATTACAATGCTTATTATTTCTTATCCAAACAAAAATAGTTTACAATCCAAATACAAACTATTAAAATTCAGACTAAGATAATCTAAACATCAAACATTGACTATTATATTCGACCCATTATAATATTAGTTGTTGGTTATTTGGAATGAATTTTTCGTTTTAGGGAAAAAAAAAAGAATGGGAGGGAAAAAACTAATTAAAAAAAATAACAATCTAAAAATTGGATTGTATCATGAATGAGACAGCAAGGAAGCTCCTCGGTAGTTGGTTCTTTCGCTTTCATTGCATCATGGTACGACCATTTCTTCCTTGTTCTCTTCTATCTTCATATTCGATTCTAAAAAATATTCCTTACTTCTTTCTCATTTTAGGACTAAATTTTAATTCATCAACATTTATTACATCGTTAAATAATAGATTTTTAAATTTTTTTATGACAAACAAGAAATAAAATTCGTATGAAATTTTCAAAATTAATTATTGGTAAGGATTATTAATTTTCCCCATTTTTATATTCCCTTGTAATTATTATCATCTGTCCTTGAAAAGTACTTTAACCCGCGGATGAGGCTACTTTTTGGTACCTTATTCTTACCTGTTTCATGATTAATCCATAAAAATATAAAATAAAATAATTGTACACAATGGAGACAAAACATAGAACACATTAGCTTTTACATCCATTCATCTGAAATTACCAAAATGTCCTCCTCCCTTTATTATTTAAGTCACTTTTACGTGTTCGGTTCGAGTAAATTTGATTTATTTATTTATTTAAAGAAGAAATTTTAATAGCGAATTATTAGTTTTGAGTGATGGCAAAAAAACAATCACAATATATCTTAAAAAGGAAAAAGTGAAAAGAAGTCTTATTAAAAAAATATATATAATGGTTTTTTTAGAAAAATTGGAAATTGTTTTCCTTTTTAAAGTAGAAATACTAGCAGCAACCAACTACTCCCTCGATTTTTCATTTAGGACGAAGAGAGAATACTGAGAAACTGTTGAAGAATATATGTAAAAATAAGGGTTATTTTTTAAGTCTTATTGGGTTGACTTGGATGACTCGAATCCTATATTAAGTTAAGATTAACGACTCAATTTAAATTTATATTATGAATTTCTTTTTTCAAAGTCTTAGAAATTGTTGAAGAATTATTTATCCAAAAAAAATCATGAAATTAAATAAAAATAAAATAAATATATGTACAAATAATGGTTATTTTTAAATATAGGAAAATGAACCAAAATTTTTATAAAATATAGCAAAATTTTTAGAACTATCAATGATAGATGTTGAATCTATCAGTGTCTATCAATGACATTGATAGATACTAATAAAAGTTTATTAGTATCTATCAATGTCTATCATTGATAGTTAAATTTTGCTATATCTTGTAAATATTTTTAATAGCTTTCCTATTTGAAATAATTTTCCTACAAATAATTGTATTATAAGTATTTTTTTTTTAAAAAAATTAATAATAAGTTTGGGTTAGTTGGAATTGATTTAGGTTATTTTAGTTGGATCCATGAACTTACTCAACCGATAAAATTTTCATATATTTAAATTCAATCTGAATTGATAAACCAACCTAAAGCGTACAGGTTGAATTAGATTAGGTTGATCAGATTTTTGGGTATCAAATTTTTTGAACATATCTAGAGAATACTATATATAAAAACACATTTATGAATCAAAGAGCAACTAAAAAAAGATGTCAAAGCCGCAATAACATGAATAACATTGTTTTTATTTCGAGAAGAAAGAAAAAAAAACCACACAATATCAATATAATTCTTAAAAGAAAACTTTCAAAGACACCCTCCGTTTAGAATGTATAAGAAAAGCATTATTGCATCTCTATTTTGAAATGGAAAGCGAAATTGCATAAAGTCTTCGCAGCTTTCTTGTATAGTTTCTCAAATCATAAGGTCAATGATCAATCCTATCCAATCACACTTCACTTCCCACTGTTGGGTTTGATTAATTAATTGATAAATGTGCTCAAACCCCTGAATTGATTAGCAGAGAAATGCCACAAAAATTTTCAAATTCATCATCACCAATCCCCATGGCCCCCACTTTGATCCCCATTAGACCTTTATGATCCCACACTTTGCCCCCTCTTTCTAATTTTCCTTCCAACCAAACAGTTCTTTAGTATTCTCCATCCATGGTGATTCCTTCACTTTCTTAGTTCATGCAGCTTTTTCAAACGACCAATGGATTACTCTCCACCGAACTGGAATTGGCTCTTCGATTACTCTACAATGGATGATCTCGCCATCGTCGACCCCCGTTTCTCGCCGCCGCAGTCCATCAGTTTCTCCTGGTCCAATCCCTCCATCAACTTTTCATCTACACACAGGTGGGTCTTCTTCTCAACTCACCTTTAACAATCCCTTTACTCTTAATTCTGGATTGCGATTTATTGTGAGGGATTTTTGCTACTTAGTTTCAAGATGGGTAAATTTGTACACCCTTTATTCCTATTACTCTGTTTGTGATTACTATGTTCATACAAAAGGCAAACGGCCAATCAGCTTCAATGTATGGTTTTCCCTCTTTTTACTTTTTGTCTACCTTTGCTTCTTTATCTGCAAACAAATATCAATTGGGCAATTTCTCTTGCTTTTATATCACTTGGAGACTGTTATCTATGATACGATTGTTGCAACTTTGCTGAAATGCCTTGCCATGCCATTTTAGGGACAGAACAAGTCAGTTTCCTTTTGCTGTTTTTGTGCCTTTAGGGAATGTGTGCAGTGTCTTGTTGGGTGTTAGGACGATTGCATATGGAAACAAAATTTATTAGCTGTAAATTTTGGTTTGGTCTTCACTGCTGTGCTATAGCATGTGATTAACTGGAGAATCTTTTAGCAACCAAGTTTATAATTAATTAGTTCTGTACTTGAAGTTGAACATTAGTTGGTGGACTTGTTGGATCTGTAAATCTATCTTATTCTATCTTTAACTTGATGTTAGATGAATTAATTATTCAGTGGAGTAATATTGATCCAGTTGGTTTCAGGTTGTAAATATATTCAGGTGAAAATTAGAATATACAGTAACAATTGGCAAACCTTAACTATCTTGCTCTTTTTTCCCCCTCATGTGGGAAGTTATTCAATTTGTCTCTTTATGGATCATGTTATTATTCCCAAGTCTGATTTATGACGTCAACAAGAGCTCAGTCAAAGGTAGCGATTGGTTCCTTAGCCTCTTGGATGATGGGGTGATTCATGCTGTTTTTGGTCAAGCTTTAAAAATTGCTGATTCTGTGGGAATACTATTTCAGCTTTCCTGTTTTCATTAATTACCAGCTAATGCTGATTCCAATTTTATCAGATGTCCTCGAAGGGACAGCTAATGCTAATTCAAGTCGTAGAGTAGCCTAAATTCATTGCTTTATTTCATACATAGCAAAGGTCTTACAGTTTTACTCTCCAGTAAAAGGATAAGCCTTCGAACAATTGAATTTCCAACAATTTAAATTTATTCATTTTTATGTATAAGTTACCTTTTTTCTTTGATAAGATGAGCCGGTCTGTTAAGGCCTGACATCGTTTTGGGGAATGCACGCATGAAATGATTTTGGTTTTACCTCAAATTTTCATTGCAACTGATTAGATATTCACTTTTTCCAGCCTTGAGGTAGATTGCTCGTATGAAGATCTGGACAGCTTAAAGGAAGTGGGTCGGAAACGGTAAGTTTTTCTTAGGTACTACTTAAAAGTTTTTATCAGGTACTATGTAAGATCTTTCAAATAAATAAGAATCTATTTGGAGTAGCTTAACAAGGCGAGGTACATTTCTGTTGACTATTTGCAAGAAGATGCAACGTATTATTCATTTTCTCAAAGGGTTACTAATTTTATATCTTGTAAGAAATTATTAGATAACCCACAAATCCAAGTGAAAGCTTTGACTGTTAGAGAGTTCAGCTTGAGCATAAATGTGCTCATAGAATTTATTATTATTTCTCAAGAATTTATTATTATTATAATAGTTGGATGTGGATAAAGAAATCAAGATGCCCCTAATGACCACTAGTCACTAAATATAAATCTGAGTACTTCTCTCGTACATCTAATGGAACAAATTGTCAAGCAAATCGGAGAAGGTAGTCCCCTGCATCATAACTGACCTAATATAACAAATTGCATTTAGTCTGCTGGCTTCATTTAGGACAGGATAACTTTCCATGGTCTTGCCTTAAAAAAATAAAAAATAAAATAAATAAATAAATAAATAAATAAAATCTATGGTCTCGTGTATGTTCACACAAATTTGCTAGTGCCTTTTTTTGTATCAAATATTATATGGGAGTTTGATAAGGGCCCAGACTCCCTGTTAATAGGTTGATTGTTTCCTTGATTTAGTTGCATTCTATTAAATAAACACTAGACTCAAAGCTTAAGTTATTCGGGTCAAAAGAATTAACCATTTGATATATTCTAAAACATTATATAGGCTAAGGGGTGAAACAGGTGCTGCGTCTACCTCCAAAGCCTGCAGGGAGAAACAGAGGAGAGATAAGCTGAATGAGAGGTATCATATTATCAATTAGACTTTAGACTTCAATTGCTTTTTACTAATACACCATCTGTAATTTCAAGGTTCTTGGAATTGGCTGCTGTCCTGGAACCTGGGAAACCACCCAAAACCGACAAAGTTGCAATCTTGAGTGATGCTATCAGAATGATGACTGATTTACAATGTGAAACTCAGAAGCTGAGAGAATCAAAGGAGGATTTGAAGGCAAAAATCAAAGAACTAAAGGTGAGATTGTTAACCCATTGGATATCCTAAGCTCGTTTCCACCTTCAATGTGAACTTTATGTGAACTTTAATCAACACTTGCTTTATCTGATCTATATAAACCCTTCATGTAAGAATACTTTACAAACATCCGATACACCGGCAAACTAGAATATACTTATATCTTGATCTCTAAGCTCAGTATGCATGTAGGTTGAGAAAAATGAACTTCGTGATGAAAAGCAAAGGTTGAGAGCAGAGAAAGAAAAGTTGGAGATGCAAATCAAAGCAGTGAATACTCGAGCAGCTGACATCCAGCATCCTCCCCCTACACTGTCAACTGCATTTACAGCACAAGGGCAAGCGGCTGGTAACAAGTTGATGCCTTTCATTGGTTATCCTGGCATTGCCATGTGGCAGTTTTTGCCACCTGCAGCTGTCGACATATCACAGGATCACGTGCTCCGCCCACCAGTTGCTTAAAGGGGAGAACAAATGATTTGGTTCGTTTATTGTGCTGTTATAATTAACAATGGCTTTATATGTTTGTGTTTCTTTTCAACCATGTGTTTTGTTTTCAATTGTTCAAAGAAGCTCCTGGTGGTGTAAAAACTTCTTTTCAAGACTAGCAAATGTTGCATTGCTAACTCTATATAAAATAAAAGGAAGTATTTTACTGAATTTAACAAGTTGCTGCCTGCAGCTATTTGCTAATATGTTTTCTCATCTCAGTTATAGTACATAAGTATTAACTGATGTTGATATGGTTAATCAACTCAGGACCTAGATTCTTTTACTTCAAAACAAATCTAAGACCCTAAAATTCAATCCCGAGACATTATTTTGCAACTAATTTTCATGTTCTTTTCAAGCTTTTCATTGTTAGTTCGTAAACATCAAACAGAGTAATCCTTACAGATGTTGTCTTGATGACAAATAAAAATTTTGATGGTTAACTTTAATTTGATTTATGCCTAAAAGAATAGACACTAGAGAGAATCTTTCCTTTTGTGAAATGCTTGGGGATGCCAGAATGCAGCTTCTTTAATATCTTATTATATCCACTACTCAATATTCTTTTTTCAGTTCGGTCATGTGCAGTTTATTGCTTACCAATGCAGCACATGATTTGGGAATTATTCTCAGTCAGAGCAGAATTGTAATGTGTTTGAGATATTTTGAAATGAATAGGTGGTAAAAAAAAACCTTTTATTCATTGAAATCATGTAGAGTAAAAGCATCAGAGCAAAAAATTGTAGAATCACATCAAGATATACATGGAAAATGAACAATTTTCAGAGAGCCAAAAGCATTATGACAACGAAGGTGAAGCCAACAGAGAGATGGACCCTAAAACTGCATTTGTAAGCCGATGAAGGCGTCGGGGGAGGAGGTATGGGGGCTGCTGAGGGAATCAATGGATGATCAAATGGAAATGGAGGGATCGGAGGCTCCAGTGTCGGTGCTGATGATGGTGGAGTTGGTTCGGTGGGCGGTGCTGGAGGGCTGGCTTTAGAATCTGGTGGTGGAGCCAGAGGAGACTTTGCTGGTGGCTTCGTTGCAGCTTTAGGGGGTGAAGCTGGAGGAGATGTTGGAGCAGCAGGAGAGGAAGTAGGTGGCGGTGAAGACGGTGTTACTTCCGGTGGTGGAGACGGAGGTGTAGCCATGGAAGAAGGCGGCGGTGATGGAGTTGCAAGGGTGTCAATTTCAACCTTCATCCCAGAAAGGCAATGGCCAGGCACCCCACATATGAAGAACCTTTTACCTGAGGTCAAAAGGGTGATCACCGTGCTGCCACCGGTGTGCTTCTCTATGGGATTGCTTGCTGAACAGGAGCTAAAATCCGGCTCATTGACTTCAAGCACATCATGGTTCGCGGAGTACTCAAAAACTGTCAAGGATTCAACCAGAAAAGATCAATTCTAGTTCAATGAGAAACAACAATTGAGCTAGCAATGGCATTATATATTGAAAAAGATTAAAAAGGTTTAGAAGAAATGGAAAGTAGTAACTGAGAACATCTCCAATGGTGAAGTTTTTGGAGGAAGCCCAAGATTGGAAGTTGGCGCCTATTTCCCAGCCACCAGAATCACCAACTGTATAGTTAGTTGCCATAGCTAATTCAACAACCATTGTGGCTGCAATTGCCAATGCCATTATTAGTGTTCTTGAAGCTGCCATCATCTTCTTCATGCAGATTCCTGAAAGTCAAAGCCAAAGAGACGAACTTGAATTGTGATCTCTATCTTTCTGAGTCTATATAATGTTATTAGCTCCATAGTTTTAGTGGGAAAGGACGTGCTAATGCTAATGATAAGGCATGTCTGAAAATTTCAACATTTGTGTGCTGTGTCTTTCTTTGTATTATCTGTAATGAAATTAAATATTGTTGAAGACTTTGGAATTTTTGAGTTGTTTAATGAGTCCTGATAGAACCCACATGAGTTGGTCGAGTTGATATGGTTGTTAGGTTATAGGGAAGGAAATACAACTTAAAAATGGTAAAACGAAAAAAAATATGAAATTTGGATGACACTGCTCATATGGAGGAGTTGAGTCGGTCTGAAAATTGTCTAAAAAAAAGATAATTGTAAACCTATTATTTTCAAGATATATAAACGTAAATGTATTCATATTATATATCTTATAAGAACCGCTCGTTTTATATCAGAAATTTAGGATTTAATTTTTATGCAGCAAGTAGGGGCAAATAATTCTTAATTGTTGATCAAACTTGTGTATAAGTTTCATAGATGTGTCATGTGTGCACATCTTAGGTTGGTTTTTTTAATAGGAATCTTGGATTTTTGCCAAATAAAAGGTCAACAAAGAACAAAGTATGAAAAATATTGGAATAATATGCATCCATTTGATAACGATTTGGCTCCTTTGATAACCATTTTGTTTTTTGTTTTTGTTTTTGAAAATTAAACCCATAGACACTACTTCCACCTTCAAATTTCTTTTTTGTTATCTACTTTTCACATGGTTTAAAAAATCAAGCCAAAATTTGAGAACTAAAAAAATGTAACTTTAAAAAGTTATTTTTGTTTTTTGAATTTAGCTAAGAATTGAACCATTGTAATTAAGAAATATGCAAATTATAGTAAGAAATGTGCATGAAATAAACTTAATTTTAAAAAATAAAAACTAAAAACCAAATAGTTATAAAATCGGGTCTTAATTTTAATTTTTTGTTTTTAACATCTGTGCATAGTTTCTCCTTGTTTTTCAATCATGATGACCACCTATGTTAAATAAACCCTACTTAAATTCATAATTAAAATTTTAAAATAAAAACAAGTTTTTGAAAACTAATAATTTTGGCCCTGTATGGTAATTATTTTGTTTTCGATTTTTAGTTTTCAAAATTTTAATATATTTCCTTTTAATTTCTCACAATGAATTACATTTTTCTTTAGTAAAAGAGTTGCTTTCTTAGCCAAATTCTAAAAACAAAAAATAAGTTTCTAAAACTATCTTTTAGTTTTCAAAAATTGGTTTTGTTTTTTAAAACAATGGTGAAAAATAGATGACAAAGCAAGAAAGTCAGAGGTGAAAAAGGTGTTTATAGACTTAATTTTTAAGAACTGAAAAAAAATGAAATGATTACCAAAGGAGGCTTGATTTTTTAAAGCATCAGTTGAAAGTGAGGAACAAGATATAAACATTTATGAGAAGTAGTTTTTATAATCTGAATTTTAAAAAATAAAAAACCAAATACTTATCCAAATAGAGGTTTAAAAAATGAAAAACAAGATTATAAAAGATTGCTATATTTACAAAACTCAAACAACCGTAACTAAATTCACATATACTAATGTGGTACCCATTTCAATTTTCTTTTGTAAATTGGTGTTCGCAGTCAAGTATTATAGATTTATTGTCGACTACGATCCTCTGACTAAACAAAAGAAATATGTTCACCGAGCTTAAAACTTACACCAAAAGGGCAGTACAAGTAGTAAGTACAAGGTTGAATCCATAGGGAAACAATGAACTAGTTAGAACGATGAAAGAATTTCATATAACAGGGGGTTGTTTTGTTTGTAAAGAACTGAATTAAAAATAAACATGCAAAGAGTTAAAGTTTGAACGAGATTAAAATGTACAACTAGATTGAAATGAACCGAAAAGGGTCTTAGGAATAGTTCGTTATGTTCAATTTCAATCATTAGATGCTAAGAAATAATGCAGATTCCATAAATTCCACAACCTATTAGTTAAACTAATAGCCCATCTAACCAAATTTGAGACTAATCAATTTGACCCTAAATTAATTTTAAACTCTTCATTCTCACCCAAATCCAAGCAAAAGCTAATTTGCAATAAGACTAGGATTCATGTGTTGTAACATCCTATAAGTTGGAAAGCCTAGACTCATAGCATGATTCATTGAGTAAAATTAAACTAGGGTAAATAAGCGTGAGTTAAAAAAAAATCTTAGCTGACACATGCATTCCTAATTCGTGCAACCTACTATATAATTATGCATAGCGCCATGTAGATTTTACATACAAGAATCTAATAAAAATGATTTGTCAGATCAATTCTATAAAAGTCTATTAAAAATAACCTAAATCAAACTCCAGAGTTCATAGAATTTAGCATCATTAATTAAACATCCTCAGAAATTGAACAAACTACTAAACCCAAGAAGAAAAATTACCTAACCTTGCATCTTCCTCAAATCAATAATAACAATTGAGAAGTTGAAAGAAATAATGAAAAAGATTGAAAGAGAAGAAGAAGGAATGATGAAATCTGGGAGGAAACTCCTGAAAAATCGTCCCAATCATGACTCTAACTCGTTCTCCCTTCATTTTGTTTTCCACACTCGTCACCTGAAACTAAGGATTTCTATTTGTAATACGAATGCAACGTCGCAATGCTCCCAAGAGCGTTGCGACGCGCTTGTCCAAGAAGGCCTTAAGTGTTGAAGAAGGGGCACAACGCTGATACGACATTGCATTGCGTGCATGCAGAAGCAAAATTTTGGTTGAAGTTCATAGCATTGTGACACCCTAGTTAGTGTTGCAAGATTGCCCTGTTTGCATGCTTCTATCCTGTAGCATTGTGCTGGAGCGTTTCGTTAGCATTGCAACACTGACTGCCCATACCAAAAGTTGTGCTTACTTCCTCTCAGCGTCATGCGAGAGTCAAGGGATAGTTGCAACGGTGCCCTCAAGGACAATTTAGTAATTTTGATGTCTTCTTTCAACATGGTGCATCCAACTACCATTTTTTCTTCTTTTTGGCTCGATTTTCATCCAAATGACATGTTCAATTTACCTACAAATTAGACAATTTAAGCATAAGAATTATTCAATAATAGTGAGATTAAGGACGAGCCAACAAACACCCCCAACTTAGTTCTTGATCATCCTGAGCAAGGTTGTAACGTACAATCATGCAATCAACAAGGTACTGTTCACTCTATTTAACGATCCCTGACTCAAGTCTTAATAGTCATTTGAGCTACAAAATTAATCACAAAACAATCTGAATTCAAACATTCATTTAAGGCTCATTGTAAAAAATACTTTTGCAATCAAGATCATGTATAAATAAACAGTAAGGCCTTGAAAACTTTTTTCAAAAATTAAAGAATGCTTGGAAAAACTTTAGCCTACTTCCATTTCATCTTCCCTTTATTTTGGCTCAATTATTAGCCTAAGACATATCATTCTTACTGAGCAACACTTAGCCAATAGTGCTTAAGACTCACACACATAAACTTAAAAGGAATTGATTTTACCTAGAGGGCTAGCTTTCACACTCAATCGTCGGGAACTTAACCACTCTTTTCCCATGGCACCCTAACTAGACACAACGGAGGTAACTCTTTTCTCCTATATCTATGCACACATGCTACTATTTTTTTTTTTTTTTTTGTTGGAAAACTAGCTTTTTGCCTTTTTTTTTTTTTTTTTTATGTGTTTACATTATCTTAGGAACTCCTTTTTTTTTTTTTTTTTAATAACACACTAGGTCACTTTTTTCTCTTATTGTCTAATTTTGCTTTTAGACACTAAAGGTTACTTCTAAGCCGAAAGTGGGTTTTTTGAGGGGACAATGAAAATCTGAGAGGGATAACCCAATTCTAAGATTCTTTATGATTTATTACATAAAAAGAGATTTTCGACTAGGTCCATTATGCATGGGTTTTCATGGAAATGTTTTTTAGAATGAGCTCAAAATCATGAAAGAATTTCCCTTCTTGAAAGCATAAAACTCAGTGACTGCATCATCGACTTATCATCGAAAGGAAACGAAAAACAGAATGAACAGATCATGCATAAAACACCAAACATCCAATCAAATTTTCAGCACAGAGATTCTTATTCCATTTCATAGCACCTATTTGTCTTCCTCGTGATTCAAACTAGGAGTGTATTGTGTGAGGAAAGTGAAAAAATAGGATGCAAGTGAGAGTATGAATGATGCGTTGATGATGCATGTAGGGAGGAGTTACACTCCTCCTAATGCTTCAAGTTTTCTTGAATCAGACCCAAGTATAAATCTAATTTAGGTTCCTAGTAAGTCCAGGGTCGAACTCAGGGATTTAGATCAGAGCTAACGCAGAGTTTGCGTTGTAGCTAATGTAGAAGGATCCTAAGTAAGTGGTGGATGAATTTTATTTACACTAAGTTTACTACGTACGTATAAAAAGATGCAAAAGGTCAAGTGGAAGACAGGGGTTCATGCAAAAATGGTGTTTAGTGAAAGTGGTACGCATTGATCTAAGTGAGATATACATGTGCGAGAATGTGGTGTAGATGGAAATGAACTTTGCTTGCTTATAGTCCAAGTATGTGTAGATGCGTTAGGTTTTTGTTTAACTTTTATTCAACACTTCTTAATGCGAATGCCACATAAATTCCTATCTCTAGGATGCATGCACAATAACAGAAAGTAATGAAACACTAGTGCCTCTATCTCTAGATGTACCAAGCGTTTTGACTTAATGGTTTCTTGCTTATTCTCTCGAATAATTCAACCTAAAATAGCTTTAACCAAGTAATTATGTTGGCTTAAGCATTTAGAAATTGAATTTGCATAAAGTCATAGATGCATCTAATATATAGTGAGAAATAAACAATAACAAAGTGTAGTTGATCAAATATGTGAATTCATAAAGAACCAGATTGTCTTTACAATATCAATACTTAATGGAATGAGATGAGGAGAATGGAATTGAAATGAAAAGAAAAAAACCAAGCCGTAGAGTACAATCTCTTATCCTCTTTGGCTTAATTTAAATTCGTGTACAACCAATTTGTGAAAAAAATAGAGGAGAATTCTCTCTCGAGCTAGGTCTCCTTCACCCCTTGATCAACGATGGAGATGGGTATTTTCCCTTTGTGTTCTTCTTGCAGCAGCAACAAAGCTCTAAGTCTTTCTCGTTTTTGGAACTATACAAAATGAGTTGATTACCCTTCTTCTGGTGGGATTTCATCTATTTATAAGCATTACTCTTTAACAACTTAATGATGAGGCAACATTAAATTCCATACCCTGGTCAGCTGCTTGACATTCAGACACTTTTCAGACACCGCTAGTTAGTTGCCCATGCTTGCAAGTGGTTATTTGACACAAACAGCCTAAGTCAAAGAACCTTTGCTGCATTGAAATCCCTTGACGCATGTCCATGCATTGGCTTCGCCTACATCACTTAGAATCTTTGTTAAAATCCTGCGATAATATGCGTTAGTGACATAGCTTTTAGCAATAAACATTTTTTTGTACAAGTTTAGTAGTGTTTGAGTAATTCCATGTGTTTTCTCTAAAAATGATGAAATTTTATCATTAAAAACCCTAATTGTTCCAACTTTTGAGAGACAATAACTTGTATTTCTACAAATTATCAACAACCAATAAAAAATTCAAATCATAAAAGTCAAGCTCAAATGCTTAAGGCTAACCAGAGATCACATGTATAAAAGAATCAATTTGTTTATACAAAAGATTAACAATTGTGT
This sequence comes from Benincasa hispida, assembly GCF_009727055.1. Lineage (NCBI taxonomy): Eukaryota > Viridiplantae > Streptophyta > Magnoliopsida > Cucurbitales > Cucurbitaceae > Benincasa > Benincasa hispida. The sequence continues at coordinate 35,288,904 of NC_052358.1, read as the reverse complement.
CTCATCTATACCAAGTATACTAAGTATTTAGCTATCCCAAAAAGAAAATGAGCCATATATGTTATGCACAAGATCAGGAAAAAAGAAAAAAAGAAGCATTCTTCGCACCCACCCCCAACTTTAACAACATGTATTATCCTCAATGTATTGAAAAGCTAAAGATCATGCAAAAGGATAAATAGAGGGAGTTAGGGGAATAGAAAAACTCCCCTAGATTTGGATGCGGGGATGAATTTGGAGCAAGCTGCTCATCGAAGAGCCAAAAAAAGTCCTATAAAGAGAGAGAATTATCAAAATTCTTTTAGTTATTGCTTTTTATGTTTTTTTTAATCTCAAGGAAAAAAATGAAAGATAAACAAAATAGGTAAAAAATAAATGAAATAAACAGAAAAAAAAATTAAGCAGGAAAATTTGATGCCTGACTGCCTCTAGGAAGTGCAAATTTTTATTGTCGTTTGCTCGACGTTGGGTGAGGATGGGCTCAATTGAACGAGGGTGAAGTCAAAATCAGGTTCGAGTGAGTAAGGTTCACTTCCCCTTTATTGTCAATTTTGAGATAGTGCCCATTCACCTTGAATTCCTTTTCTGTCTCCAAGCTCCTAATCTCAACTGTACCATAAGTAAAAAGGTTAACAACTTCAAACGGTCATAGCCACTTGGATTTAAGCTTACCTAGCATGAGTTGGAGGCGTGAATTGTAAAGTAAAACCTTTTAACCAACCTTGAAGTCTTTCCTCATGAGACCCTTATTATGAATTAGTTTGGTTCTTTCCTTGTATGTTCTAGAGTACTCGTAACCTCAAGTCTCAACTCTTCCAACTCTTGCAGTTCAAGGAGCCTTTCCAAAGAAAATAAGCTAAAGCCAATGTCATCCAAGAATAATAAACAGAAGTAAGACAAGCCACTCGACTAGTATATGGGTAGCTGAGGCCGAGCTCAGTCAAGGTTGAGCCTAAAATGGTCGAGATCGAGGCAAAGATTGATTCATTCTCTTTTAGGAGTTACACACACATCATGCATTCAAGTGTTTTGGTTGCAATCTGAAAACTCATCCTTGACAAAGAATAACAAATCACTAGATAGACATTGAATTGAGGCCTAGGCACACATGACGAGGCTGACTTTTGCCTAAATATTTTTATTGCTAGAATGCACCCACACATTTTCCAACACTACATAGTCACTATGCATTCTCTTAATCAGGATCAATATGCCTTCGTCAGCCACAGTCTAACACATGTTCAAGGGTATCTAAAAAAGTTACACAAATTGTGAGTCAGTTACAACTAAGTAAGTACAAACCATCAATATTAAAAGATCTCTATAGAAATTTTAAACAAAAGGCAAGATTAGCTAAATAACTTACATAGAAACATAGAGGAATATTCTTATTGGGATCTAAATAATTTTTTAAGTGAAATAATTATTTGGTAGAAACTAAGGGCTGACCACCCTTAGTTGAAACCAAGGGTAGCTACTTGGAAGTCACATAATCTTTTAGAAATCAATTATCATCTTTATAGAGAAAATCTCAAGCTTCAAAGATAGCTATTTGCTGCCCACCTTACCTCTCCAAAATTGATATTCATCTTTTTCAAGAATGTCTCAAACTCAAAGGATGACAATTTGTTGGCCACATCTTCTTACAAAAATTGGTTATCATCTTTCTAGAGAAAATCTCAAGCTCCAAGGATGGCTATTTGCTGGTCACATCACCTCTCAAAAATCAATATTCATCTTTCTTGATAAGGTGCTTATAACCTTAAGGAAATTGATTTTCATCTTTCTGGCAAGATTTGATATGGGGTTATTCCCTCAAAAAGAGGTTGCCTTGGAATAACTAAACCTGGAGGAACCCCAAATCTCGACCCTATTAACAGAGTGCCATGGTTCATCCCTAGAATAATCTAAAAACCACTTTGGAATACTGCCAAGGTAACTCTGGGGCCTAGAGCACCATTAAAGGAAATACCCAATATCCATCTTATAGGTTGGATGGGTCAATCTGCTGGCACCTCATATGGTCACCAGTGAGAAGCTTAGCCTTGCTGAGAGTCGATCGACAGGGTCATTGAAGCAGTAAAAGATAGAAGAAATTATACTCCCAAGTCGAGTCTAGAATGTTTAACTTATAACAAGTAGTCAAACCTCGATACCTAACATAAGAGTGAGGACTAATGTTTATGGATGGTTTTAGCCTGAAAAGTATAATTGAAATTTAGAAATGATAAGGTCAAGAAAAAATGTGATACGAGCCAAAAGTGGAAACTAAGGACCAAAATGGGCAAAGGAAAAAAAAGGTTGGCTTGGGCCTGGCCCAAACCAGCGTGCTCGGCCAGGTTGAGCATTGCCAAATTCCTAATTGGGCATGCACCGAGAGAGCATTTTGGGCTCGATATAGCCTAAGGAAGACACTCGAATACTACAAGAAATCTGACTTCTCCTGACATCATATTTCATCGAAAAAGTATGGAAAATTTGTCGAGAGAGGCTCTCCCGATGCATAAACGATCATCGGGAGTTTGGTCGGGAGAAACCCATCGGGAGAGGATCTCTCAACGCACATTTAAACGACGTTAGGAGTTATGGGAGAACTCCCGACGCTTTGTAGTGCGTCGGAAGTTCCTGGAACTACCGATGCCTAATATATGGCATCGGCAGTTCCAGGAACTCCCAATGCCAGTCAGGCATCGGGAGTTCCCCCATTAACCTCCGATATCGTTTGTGCGTCGGAAGTTCCACCATAAATTCCGACACTGTTTTAAAGTGCGTCGGGAGATCCTATATGTTGGGGAGTATTAAAATTCAATATATCGTTTGTAATTTTTTAAAATTTGATCTGAAAACTTGTAAAACATATTAAACCAAATAAAGATTCACATAACTAAAAAACGAAAATGAATGAGTTCATATTATAACAAGTAAATAAAAATTACAATATCCAAACGAAGTCGATATTAAAAATTACAAAATCCAAACGAAGTCGATAAACATTCATATCACAAATACATAAAAGAAGTAAAATCAAAACAACATTTAGAACACTTCTCGAACACAGTATCTTCAACAATTTTCCCAGCTCATCTCCGAACAAACATTCTACAATAAAACAAAAACATTAAAATGTTATATCGATAAACATCCACAACACGTTCAAACTTCAATACGAGTGGTAATGAAACTCTACCCACCCCCTGCGACAACATGTAACCTCCTGAATATTTAAAACACACAAAACACCTCATGAATGACCACACACCATTAAACTGAAATTGTCCCCAAAATGATTTATCTCAATCCTCCTCCCCCCCACTCCCACCACCACAACACATTAAACTTTGTAAACATTCATAAACACACAATAACTCCGAGTTCAAGGACAAGACGGGTGTAATGAAACTCTACCTATCCCCCACGACAAACATGGAACCTCATGAACATAAAAAACATACAAAACGAGTAAACATTGACCAACACACATAAAACTCAAATTTGTCCCCAAAATGGTTTAACCCAAATTTTACACCCCTCCCCCCTAACACATTAAACTTTGTAAACATTCATAAATACACAAAATAGCCAAGTTCAAGGACAAGACGGGTGTAATGGAACTCTACCCACCCCCTACAACAAACATGGAACCTCCCGAACATCAAAAACATACAAAACGAGTAAACAATGACCAGCACACATAAAACTGAAATTTGTCCCCAAATTTTACACTTCCTCCCCCCCCTACAACACATTAAACTTCGTAAACATTCATAAATACATAAGATAGCCAACAAAAAACACATCAAAATCTAGTTGTTTGACTACCATAACTATAGGATAGCCAACAATTCTTTAATTATCATAAAGCTACTTAAGACATAACTAAACTTTGCTACCATAATTGTAGGATAGCAACATATTAGACAACTAAATAATGTAGTAATCATACCTAATTTGATGGGTCTCCTCTATGTAATCGTACCATGTCTTCAATCATTTTTTCATTTCTTCCATTTGTCTTGCATGATCCTCTTGCATTCTTTTCTGAACGTCTTCAAGTTCCTTAATCCTCGACTGAGACTATTTGAAATTGACTCTCAATTCCTCCATTCTCGCCTTCGTTCCTTGAGTAGATGACGAGCTTGATGAGATGCTACTCCTTTTTTACTTAGGCTTAGGGCCCTAACCTAGACCTTTTGAATATCTGGGTCGTCTACCCAAAATCTTCTCACAGATTTCATCCCCTATTAGTGGTTGAGAATCTTCTAGAGTGGGGCTGGATTGTAATTCCAACATTTGATGTTAGACATAATAATTAAATGGGTAAGAACGAGCGACTAAAGTTAAAAGTGAAAAAAAAACACGATAGTAAAGCAAAAAATGTTACATGTGCATTTTCAGCTTCCTCGTTCACAAACTTGTCACCTTTAGAGTGTGTTTCCCTAAATAGGTCAACACGTCCTATTTCCCGACCCTCCTTTGCCTGCACAAAATTGGGTGCGAGGTCAAGGCCGACTCGAGCCAAACACAAAATTGGGTGCACCCCTTGGCCTCATCGGTTATCTAATCATCCCAAGGAAACTTGAAAACCCTAGGGAACACCCTAGGTCAATTTTCTCTATAAATACACCATGATAACTTCATAGGAGTTAACTTGAGTCCTACTCTCAAACTCTCGAGCTTTCACATTGTTTCACTCTTTGACTTAAGCATCAGAGTGGGTCGATGTACTGGTTTTCTCTTTTACAGGTCACATTCTTCTCCCCTTCAAACAAATTCAACTGTTATATCACATGAGCGTTAGGTATGTTTCCGTTGTCCCAAATTTTACATCAACATATATGTACCATCAATTCAAAGTCTGGTTCTACATTTTTTAAAGTGAATTTGTGTAATCAAATGTGATTTGACATAAGGGCATGTTTGGAATTGACTTTTAGAACAAGTGTTTTGAAGTAAATTCTTTGATTATAATTATCTTTGTGAGAATTAAGAATATATTAATATTTGGTTCCATACTCGTATAAATACTTAACTAATTGAAAAAATGCTTTTAAATGATTAATGCTTATTTTCAAAGGTAATTTTAGAATCATCAGACTACAAAAAAAAAAATTACATTTGAAATTGAAAAAAAATTAAGTGGGCGGTAAAAAAAATTATAGAAAGAGAAATAAAAATTTAAGAGAGAAAAATTTCAAAGAGGAAAAAAATGTTAGAGATCCAGGATAAATTTTGAGAGAATTTAAATTGTTTAATAAAGATAACAATTTGAAGATAAAGAAATAATGTTAGATATAACATTTTTTTTGGGGAATGACAAAGATTTAATGGGAATAATATTAAGAGAGAAAAATTGAAAGGAGAGAAAAAGTGAGAAAAATGAAATAAACAAAAAAAAGGAGAAATAGTATACAAACTATTAGAGAGAGAAAACTAGGGAGATGATAAAATTTAGGGAGAAAGAAAGATAAAAATGGACAAAATTGATAGTACAAAAAGAAAAAAATTATAAATAAAATCACAAAATCTCTTAAACTTTTAAAACATAATAAAGTGAAATAGGTGGAGATTTTTTAATCATTTAACAAAAGTCACTTGACCTCTCGAATGTTTTGCCGGAAATCACTTTATGCGATTTTAAACAATGTTTTTAAGATCACTTTTACCAAAATTTAGAAGGAAAAGTGATTTTAAAAATGTCAAAAGTGATTTTATTCATATTCTAAAATCACTTCCAGATATGACTTAAGCCTTACTATATTCTAAAATCACTCCCAAATATGACTTAAGACTTACTTTAGACTAATGTAGACTTTAAAATATTTGTTGGTGTTTCTAGAAAAATTAGTTGTAAAAACGAAGTAAACTAGTGCCATGTACATTTTAACTTTAACCCTAAAAAAATAGACAATAATGTTTGGTAAATATGTTTATCGTTGTGGTGGATAAAAATGACTATATAAACCCGCTATCAAAATTTGCATAATGTTTTTGTTCAGAGTTTTTATATATTTTATTTTTTTAAAAATATTATATCCTATGTGATTTCAACTTAATTTAAATTTTATTCTCAATTATGTTAAATATAAGTGTTTGTACGAGGTTTTAGAGAAACTTGTTTCGTGAAGTTGAACTTGTATTTGTATTGATTTGATGCGATGTGGTTCAATATCTATTATTTGATTTTCTGATTCTCTCTCAGTTGAATGTGTATCCTTGACTTGGGGAAGCGGAGCACTTGATCTTTGTATCTTTAGAATTTTAATTTTAGGGAGTGGTTCAATCTTCAAGAGTCTATGAGTCTTCTGATGGTAAAGAATTTTCTTGAGGCTCTAAAGTATAGAATTGCTCACCTTACAAATAGAGAGAACTCAGTTCTTAGATGAACTTTATGGTTTTGGGCTTGGTTGGTCCATGGATCTGACCCTTGGGCCGAACTACTAATTGGATTTGGGTCTTATTTGATATTTATAGAGTTCTTAGATGAACTTCGTGGTTTTGGACTTGGTTGGTTCATGGATCTGACCCTTAGGCCCAACTAATTGGATTTGGGTCTTATTTGATATTTAGTTATTTTTAGGTTGACTTTACTAAATTATTTTATTTAATTCAGTGGTCATGACGAACATATGGCATCATTGGACTTTGACAATTTATATCTTCAATTTTAATTTGGGGCATATATCAACCTTTAATTGGATACAAGTTTGATGATTTAGTAATTTCATCATTAAATTAAGAAATGACGTGACAATTTGTGATTGGTTCAAACTTTTTCATTCAATAAATATCAAGTTTTCGAGATTTATGCACGCTTACGAGTGGATTAATCTCGAAAAATGTAAAATAGAATCAAATACAAGTTATTTGCTCTTGATTTAAACTTAATTTGATGTGTCAATTTAATCCAACGATGAACTTGATACAAAAGTTTAATTTGAATTTTGTGAATATATGACAAGTTTTTTTTTCTTTTTGGACTTATCAAAACGTGAATTTAGGTCAAATTTTTGTTTTACATAAATTTTGATTTAAATTTAATTAGAATTTATGCTCTACTTAATTCAAAATTTAATTTGAAATAGAATTTGGAGTTCTATATAGAGTGTTCGGCTTGAATTTGGAATGAAATTTTGGAGATGAAATTTGAATTTCACTCAATTTTATTTTGTGATAAAATTTTTTGGATCATACCTCTATTTAAATTTGAAATAAATTGGAGGTATTATCCCAATTTAATTATATTTGAGATAAAAGTTTAAATTTTGATGATTTGAATGTGAGGTAAAATTTGGAATATAACCAAACATTAATGAAAATTAAATAAATACTAGTTCTTTATCCACAATTTAATTTGAGGATAGAGTTGGATAAATCAAATCCATGAAAACTTAATTCAAATGGAATTAAATTCGAAGCCATCTCACTCTAAATTTGATTTGCAAATTTATTTGGATCAAATCTCATATTTTATCCTAATTCAATTTGATTTCAAATTTTGAATTTTGAATTAAGAAGTTAAAAATGGAGATAATTTTGAATTTAAGATCCTAATTTGATAAGGATTTTAAATTGTATTTAAGACGTACCTTCCAAACTAAATGAGAACTTGAAAGTTTTTTTAAAAAAAACAAAAGAACTCGCAGCTGACCCACCTTCGTCCCTTTTCTTTTTCTTTTTTTTTTTTTTTTTTCTAGATTCTTCGTTCACTGCCGTCGTTCAGCATAATGGCCACCGCTCATTGTCATCGGTGCCTTTTTTTCTGCCGCAATCGTTTTTAGACGGTTGCTGTGCGCCGATCGGCTCCGACTGTGGTCGCCGAAGGATCTTCATCGGGTTTGTAGGTGAGTTAAGCACCGGCTATCGTCCATATTTTGACATGAGAGTGAGCAATGAGATGGAGAGAGCGAGAGTGACGAAGGATTTGAAGAGAGGAAGATGGGGTAAATAGGGAGTTGAGAGAGAAAATAGGGGGTGGGCTGCCATATGCTGAGAGAGAAATATGAGTAGAGGATTTAGGGTTTCTTGCTTTCTTTTACCCTTTTTTATGTTCGGCTTCTGCCTTCTCTCTCCTTTTTTTTAACGCAAATCTTCTTCTGCCTTTTTTGAGTTTCACATTTCTTTTTTTTTTTCCCACGACTAACTCCCTTTTCTCTCTCTTTTTTTCTTTTTCTTTTTTTTTTCTTTTTTCCTTTTCTAATCGTTTTTTTTTTTTTTTTTATTTTTTCAAATTTCCTTTTTTTCTTATCATTT
>NC_052358.1:35237606-35280636 GCF_009727055.1 Benincasa hispida | reverse complement strand
ACCCTTTTTTATGTTCGGCTTCTGCCTTCTCTCTCCTTTTTTTTAACGCAAATCTTCTTCTGCCTTTTTTGAGTTTCACATTTCTTTTTTTTTTTGAAGAAGAAAAATAGAGTAAATTTTTTTTTTTTTTTTTTTTTTTTTTTTTACTTTTCTCACTTTTTTTTTCTTTTCTTTATATATTTTATTTTTTCAAATTTCCTTTTTTTCTTATCATTTGGAATTATAAAAACTTTTATTAACCTACCTGCATTGCTTTTTTTTCTACGAGAATTAGAGCAACTTATATTCGAGGGAGGAACTTTTTCTTTTTTTGCGTTGTTGACTTCTACATACTTTGCAAAAGGTGGGTGGTTTTGTTCTTTTATGTTTTTTTTTTTTTTTTTTCAGAAATGTCTAAACAACTCTATTATATCACTCCTTGATTCACGTAGGGATGACTCCGAAAAGGTCTAAACAACCTTATTATACTATGCGATCAACATAGGGATGATGACCCTAGAAAGGTCTAAGCAGCTCTACTATAATACTTCTTGATCAACATAGGGTGACCCTGGAAAGGTCTAAACAACCCTATTATATTACTTCTTGGTCCAAGTAGAGATGATCTTAGAAAGATCTAAACAACTCTATTATATTGTATACTAAGGATAGTGATATTATATGATTAGTGCATGTTTTGATAATCAAATCCATTAGTACTTTTCATCCACGTGGGCTTAGAACATAATAAAGCCTTATGGAGCTTACCATATTTTTTGGTCTTTCATGTAAAGATGGATTTAGTTTTCATGTGAAAAAAGTCATTAATTAGCCCTTCTGAAGATCGTTGGCCAAGTTTAGACAATAACATGATTTTTCCTAAATTATCAACAGAAGTGTCTTTGACTTAGGGAAAGCGTGTGGATCTTATAATCTTCCTAAATTAAAGAATGTGCTTGTCGAATAAGAAGTCTAGTATATATTTCTTTAGGAAAAGAACAAACTTATATTTCTAAACATCAATCTCAAACACTTTTAGGTTAAAAGACATGATGAGAGGTGGAGCTAGTTGTGTTGAGGTCATGAGAGTATGTTAAAGAATTATTTTAAGAATGTTCAAGGAGGAGCATTGTTTAAAGTTTGGGGGTGTGATAACTTGTAAAAATACAAGTTATTGTTCTCTTAAAGTTGGAATAACTAGGATTATAAGTGATGTTAATGTGTTTTTAAAGGAAAACGCATGGAATTATATACGTGTGATAAACTCATGCAAAAAGTATCCTCTTAAGTAAAAAAAAATTGCATCACTAATGCACTTTAATGTAGGAACCAAAAAAATTTACTAGTGTTGCTAAACAAAGCTAATGCAATGAGAATGCATCCAGTTTACCTCATGCATGAAAGATACATTTGGCTCGTGTAATCAACGTCAAATTACAACTTGCAAGCATGGGCATTGATTAGCGGCATTTAATCAAGGAAGAATAGTAGGCGATCGTCTCAGGGTATGGAATTTAATGCAATCACATCACCAAATAGTTGTTCTGATTGCCTATATAAAGAGATGCTAGCTACAATGAGAGGAGTTAGTTAGAGAGTTAGCCATTTTTTATCGTTCACCTCTACTGACTACAACCAAAAAATAGGAGGAACAATAACCATTCTCCACCATTGGTAACAAGGTGTTGTCGAAGACAAGCTCGAGAGAGACATCTTCTTCAACCCTTCCATCGAGTTGGCAAACGACAAGCACAAAAACAAGCCAAAGAGGACAAGAGATTGAACCCTGCGGCTTGACTTCTTTCTTTTACTTTGCATTCTCATTCATTGTCCTAGTTGATTGAACTAAGATTATATGTATCAAAACTTATTTCTTTAATTCAATCTCCATCTCAACCATTCTTCACTCTGTTAATTTTCTCAATTGTTTGTGTATGTGAATCTTCTAGCTTGATAATTGCATAAAGTTTGTTGCTTGAATCTACTTGATCAGTTGATTGAAGTAAAAAAGAAATTAGTTACTCGAGAGAATAGTTATTTGTTGAATGCATCAAGCTAGGGCGTGAGTAATTCTAGTGATAAAATTATTCATGTCATTTGCCTGTTCATTTTAACTAACGCGTGCAACCTAGAGATAGGATAAGCGTGGTATCCACATTAAGAGATGTTGAACATAAATTAAAGAACAGACTTCAAACACATCACATGTACACACTTAGATTTTAGCAAACATCTGTACCATTTTCATTTCATTATCATTGTGCTTATATAGGCTTTTTTTTTTCCACTAGAAAATCAACTCATATCATCTAATGCTCCATCCAATCATCCATGAACCTTTCCCCCCTTTATCTGAACTCCTACTTCCTCTTGCATGCGTGCTAGTAGTTTAGTATACACAGTCAACGCATATCGACCAATTAGAAAACCCAATAGATCCAAAGACCAAGCCTATGTTAGTTTATTCTACAATTCTTACGTTCGACCCTGGGCTTACCAGAACACTTAATTTAGATTTATACACATGTCTAGCTTAAAAGAACTTTTATACAACTAGCAAGGTGTGAATAAACATAAATCTATCCTCTGTCCAATGCATAACATCACCTTCATACCAAGAGATAAATTAAACATATTCCTCATAATCATTCATTATCATCATTATTCATCTTCAAAAGCACGAACACGATTGAAATGCAACAAGCTTTTGGCACCATTGCTGGGGACTTTAGCAAAGTAGCTAACTTGAATTTGGATTGTATCTTTTGGCAAAAAATTCAATCAAAGGTGTATTACAAGTTAAGACTGGACTCGTAAACGTTTTATGAGCAGAACAAGAACTTTGAAACTCAGTTACGACCTCGAGATTGAAAGGACTTTCAGACGGAGAAACAAATCGAATAAATGTCGAAGGTTAAGGCAACAACAAATGGAAAACAACCACAATAACCAAAATTTGACTCAACAGTTAGCCATTGCTATAGTAAATCTAATCCTCATGGTGAACAATAGCAGGTGTCCGATGCGTGAGTATGCATCACTTGTGTTGTACGATTTTTCGCTCGAGATCATTTATCCAACACCTAATGAGACCCGTTTAAAATGAAATCTGTCATGCTATAAATGTCACAGTTCGTAGGATAGTTTAGTGGTGCTTGTGGCAAAGGCTCTCACGTTCACATGAAACTCTTCTTGGAGACTTGTAATTTATTTGTGATTCTTGGAATCATGCCAGAAGAAATTAGATTATCCTTGTTTCCATATTCATTCCAAGATGATGCCAAACAATGGGCGAGCTCCTTGGAGCCAGGCGAAATAACAACGTGGGAAAAGCTAGTAGAGAAATTCATGCAAAAATACTTCCCTCCCACAGTCAACGCAAGAAGACATCAGAAGATTATGAATTTTGAGCAAGGAGAATCTGAGACATTCAATGACGCACGGGAAAGATTCAAAAGGTTGGTAAAAAACTGTTCTAACCACGGACTACCTCTAACTGTCTAGATGGAGACCTTCTATGGAGGATTGACTAGATTATCTCAGATGGCAGCAGATACAGTCGTAACATGTGGCCTTATGGAAAATATTAAGATGAAGCCAAGAAGATTTTGGATAGAATTTCCAAACACAATATGGAATGGGTTGACGATGCTTATGATTCTAGAATAAACAATAGGAGGCAACAATAGGGTGTGATCGATACTATCACAGTAGCTAATCTTTTAGCATAAGTGGCTATTATGACAAACTTGCTAAAGAACTTAACAATAAAAAACCTAGCCTAGACACTAAGCATGCAATAGATCGACGCATTCGGAAAACCCGTGTTAAGCTGTGTGGCTATGGAGAATTGCATTCCTATAATGATTGCCCCTAAAATTTGCAATTAGTCTGCCTCGTGAAGAATTGCCCATTCTCCAATACATATAACCTTGGATGGAAAAACATCCAAACTTTTCTTGGGGTGGTCACTAATAGAATCAAGACCAGTTTGGAATGCGTCGGCAACATAGGAAAGGATTGTTGCCTAGATTCCAGCCCATGCAACAACAGCCACATCAATCTTTCAACAAAAGAGGCAATGCGTCAAGTTCGTCTTCTCCGCTTGAGAACCTGTTTAAAGAATACATAAGCCATAATGATGCATTGTTAAAATTTCAAGCATCGTCGATAAGAAATTTGGAGATGTAGGTTGGACAAATTGCGAATGAGCTGAAGAGCCAGCTGCATGGCTCATTACCCAGTAACACTTAAGCATCTGGATAGAATAATGAACCAAAGCAATGTCAAGCAGTGATATTACACAGTGGTAGACCACTAGTGGAAAACAAAGGAAAAGACCCAATAAAAGGTAGTCATCATCCTTCAATGCATGCAGACATATCTCAAGCAATTACAAAACCTAAAAGAATTCAACCAGAAAGGGCACCTGGCTTTACTAGTCATTCTCAACCAAGTACGTCCAACGAAGGGGTACCTGATGTGCGTCTGAATGCAACTTTCCCTTGATGCCTACAAAAGAAGAATGACGAAAACCAGTTTAAACGCTTCCTTAATGTTCTTAAGTAGTTACACATCAATATTCCACTCATTAAAGTATTAGAACAAATGATGAGTTACGTGAAGTTTGAAGGATATCTTATCAAAGAAAAGGAAGATCAGGGAGTTTGAATCCGTGGAATTGACTCATAAATGTAACACCCTGATTAGCAGAAAAATTCCTGAGAAGTAAAAAGACCAAAGCAGCTTTACAGTCCCATGTTCGATCAGAGGAATAGAAGTGGGTTATACATTATGTGATTTGGGAGCTAGTATCAACCTGATGCCCCTCTCAATTTTCAAAAAGCTCGAGATTGGTGAAGAAACGGCTACCATGGTAATGCTATAACTTGCTGACAGATCCATTACACACCCTGAAGGGAAGATCGAAGATGTATTAGTAAAAGTTGACAAGACTTTTTTCGGTAAACTTTATTATTCTAGACTATGAAGCTGAGACATTCCAATCATTCTTAGATGCCCATTTTTAGCTACCGAAAAAGTCATGATTGATGTACATAAAGGGGAACTGACCATATATGTGGATGATCAAGAGGTAAAATTCAATGTGCTAAGTGTACTAAAGTCAACCTATTTTAACTACTAAAACAAGTTGTTATTAAACCTAAGTGAGCATGCAGCTTATCTTTGTTATAGATTTCAAATGTCTAGTTCATTTTACAACTCTTATAAAACTATAGACATACTATAACCTCGCTTGAGAATTCCATATTTTAATATAAACATTATATTAAACTTATGAAACTCTAGACATGCATACTATATATTATAACTAATTTATACATATGTTAATGCATGAAACATGCTTTCCCGTGGTGAGATTTTAAATCTACATCACATACAATATGCACGTACATGATACAATTTAAATATTATTAGAATCAGAAAACACGGAGCGGAAGTTAAACAGATCAATAAGCATTCTAATTGATTAATTTTGGCTTTAAATTAAGCATGCTCATAAACTAATAAGAGGGTTTCATGACATACCTTTGAAGAACCTCTTGAATCTCGATTCCAGCTGCAAATCTTCTCCAAATCAACTTGTGAACCACCTCAAGGCCTTCCCTACTATTCTCTTGCCTTAGATTGAGTCGTGGAACTCAAAATAAGCTTGAATAAAGAAAATTTGGAGAAAAAGATCGTTGTTGCACCATCGAAGAAGACCTTCAACCTCAAGATTTTCAGCAAAAACTCATATGTTGCATGCTCGATTCTCATCCTAATCTTCTCTATTTATTGCAAGACTATCATGCAATGAAGATAGTTGCATGAGTTGCACCTCATGCTTGGAAGATTGAATCAAGAAAGGAGTGGAGAATGTGTGAGCTATTTGGAATGGAAAGTGGAGAAATCCCACTTTTTCCATTTTCCATCATTTCTTTAATTTTATTTTTCTAAATTGATTTCCAAAATCAATTTTATTTTCAAAATTGAAATTTTTAATTTTACCAAATTAATTCATAATTAATTTTCTTATAAAATTAATAATAAATAATTAATTAAATAATTTAATTAATTCTAATTAATTTAATATCAAATATTAAATTAATTTAACATTAATTCCATCATCTGAATCCCTATTCATGAATTTAATATTTAAATCACATTTAAATATTAATTGATTATCCAATGATCCAAGATTAAGTGGCTAAACTCTTAACACCGAATTAACCGTCATTCGTTAACTACTGGGTCATTCCACTAAAGCCTAGAGTTGCACTCCCCTCATTGTAGATATATTATGTCCACTCGATATAACCATGATTAGTAAGTTAACCCTTCACAGGTTGTTTTTAGTAACGGCTGGGTCAAAAGGTTGTTTTAGCCCTGAGATAACCTTTTGTTCCTTAAGTTCCACTAATCATCTAATGAACAATTGGTTTTTGATCTGATCATCAAATCGAGTCCCTCTCGGGCCAATAAGAGGGTGGGGCTCCTTGCTCAAGATCCAGAGTCATCCCTTAACTATTATCCCTAAAAGCAGGTAGGAGTGAGTTCCATCTTGCACCCTATGTCCCCAACTATGTACCCGGTCTTACCCCTTAAATGGAGATTTATTGAGCCAACGCTGTTGAGCCAACCCTCACCTATGCAAATCTAAGAATAATCCCGAATAAATAGAAGTTCATAGTTAACTCAGAATTAAGATCAAGTTACCTAAGTCATCATTTTGAAATAGTCAGTCTTAAACATTAAATAGTGTTATAAAATAAGAGTGACTTATTTTGTGGTCCGATCTTGTACAATCCCATTGTACGGGACGCCCCCACTCCTCATGTCATGACATGTACGAATCAAGATCACTTCGTCTCTAGCACTTTACAACTCTTTGTAACAACTTCATAGTGGGTCGCATCTGATAGTATTACCAGAATAAGGCACCCAACCTTATTCATATACTATAGATCATTTTGACCACTTACTCGAACCTGATCCACTTTTATGTCTCCACATAGAGTTCAAGTAATGTAATAGTCATGGATCTTTTTAGTTTATTGGATTTATTTCTAAAACGAAATAAGCAATTCATATATTCAATAACAACTTATTGAATATTCAGAATAAGTTTTATTGTTTACAAACTACGAGTTTTAGGACATAAAACCCAGCAAACTCCCACTTGAACTAAAACTCGAGTGGTAATACATATATCTGAATATATAATACTTAGTTTTTAAGTTTTTACATAGAAACACAATAAACTAGGCATCACATACCCATGGTTTACCTTTCGGTATCACATACCCAATTTTTCTCCCACTTACCCTAGGTTATATACTTGGTAGTCCTAGTCTTACTAGGAGATTCTCAAACACTTTAACCGAGAGAATCGTTGTAAATATGTTAGTGTAAAATGAACTTCTTATTAAACTGTATGGGGAATGCATCTTATTTCCATAACACTTGTTTCTCAATAATGGCTGAAAAGTCATACATTCCTCCCACTGCATCGAGGTATTCTCAACTCTTTGAATAAGACGCATTTGGCCTGTCTAAACAACCTTTTGTTTCCAGTGTCAGTTTTAATCAATAACTCTTCAGTTTTAATCAATAACTCTTTATCAATATGCAAGCTTTTATGGAAACAAATAATACAAGGTGATCTCGAACAATATTTCAACTCTTAAGGGTTCGATATTAACACTTATATCGATATTTTCATATTTTTTAACTATGTAAACAACTTTTACATATCATAAATAATTTTTATGAGTTCTTCGTATCGCATATGGATTTCAGAAATACCTTAAAATTGGAATGATATTGGAAAAAACAATTAAAGCAACTAGAAAGTTCTCACTAGATTTCATGTTCTATCAAATAGTCCTAGAAATCTCAAACTTTCTATACTTTGATCCAATCGAAGTATTTTAGTTTTATTTTACCTAACAAGTTTTGTGCACTTTGAACTTTTCAATCTAAACTTATCACTTTACGTTAAATAACTACTTGCCTTTATTGATTTCTTAGTTGTTTTAAATATTTAAATACTTGCAAATGGATTTTAACTAGGTTGGTTCTAACAGAAGTTGCTTTGCAATAGAACAAACATAACTTTCGTCGATGAACATTTCATTTACAAAATATATATAATTTATTCTTTACAACAAGATAAAATAAAAAAAAGTAGATAAAGATAATCTTTTCACAGCAACTGCAACATCTCCCACTGGTTAACTTGAGGACAACAAGCAATCTTCAGGAACTAGTTTATCTATTTTGCTTTCTCTACTCTCTTCTCTACAAGGTACTTAGGGCAGTTTCTCTTCTGTGCCCTTCCTCGTTGCAGTAGAAATATTTTCCTTTATCTGCCGCGTTAGCCTTGCCTTTTCTACCATCGAGTTTCTTCTTTCCTTTCCCCTTGTTCTTTTTAACAGGAATACTCTTACTCTGTGAAAAAGAAGCAATATCAGGTTTTTTGGAGGACGTTTCTCTCTTTTCAGCAGAAGTAACATTTACTTCTGGTTCCGAACCTTTTGCTCTCATCATAGTCTGGTAAGCCTGTAGCTCATTGAGTAAAATAGTCAAGTTACTATTTTATTCATAAGCACATTCGTGCAGAACTGCAGAAAACTCTTCAGAAGAGATTCTAGAATAAAACCAACTTGAATTTTCTCGTCAAGGACAACCCTATTTACTTCTGCCACATTGAAATTGACCATTATATCCAGGACATGTTCTCTAACAGAGGCCCCTTCTTTCATACAATAATTGTAAACGTATTTGATAGCATCATGCCTTAGAGAGAAGGATGGTTATCCAAACATCCTACGTAGAGATTTCCATAATCTCTTTGGCAATACCCATATTCTCGTGTTTCTTTTCCAAAACATCATATATGCTGGCAAGGATATAGGCATGTGCTTTCTCATTCGCCCTGATCCATCTATAGTATGCATCCCAAATAGTTCAGTTTGCATTTGAGCTAGGAATGGGAGGACAATCTTCTGTTAAAATGAATCGCAGATCATCTATCACCAATATAGTATTCAGGTTTGTTTTCCAGGTGACATAATTATCCCCAATAAGTTTATCAGATACCAACAATTATATTAATGAATTCGTCATTCTGAAAATTATAAACAAACTTTATCAATGAATTGCTTTTTAAACCCAATCAAGTTTTAGCAAAGTAATAATATACCCAAGATTATTTTTGAACGATGCTATAACAAGACATTCTTGACTAAATACTATCTCTAGAATAACTCATCTTCTGATTTAGCTACCATTTTTTGTCAAAAATTACTAACTCTTTAGTAATTCTGTAAGTGTAACCCTTTGTTTACAGACCTCAGAAGTCGACCCCAATGATGCTCCCGAATTTGGAAAGTCAAAGTTGAAACCGACTGTAGAAATCCTATTCATTTCTGGAGTTTGAGTTGTTCTGAATCTTATGTTAAAACCTCTGAGGGGATAGCCATCATGAAACGTCTAGCGAGGCCGACTTAAAGACAACAAGTAGGCGCAATATAGGAATCTCAAGGTCCAAACCAATAGAAGAGACCATAGGATATGTTAACACATATCCTTCACCCACTTACTATGAACTATTTCCCCCATTCACTTTGATCTTGACCTCATTAGGAACACTTTCCAAATGAAGGTCATTCTCAGGGTGACACGAATTGTTGCATAGATCTCGTAGTGGGAATTATCTAGGGATGTGAGAATTGAAATCAATATATCGTATATTTGATTTTCGATTGAATAGCTTCCCTTCATTCACCTTGATTGATTCACACAAGCACTTTCCGAATAGAGGTCACTCACACGGTGACACGAAGTGCCGCATGAACCTCACGGTGTGGACATCTTGGGAATGTGAAAATTAAAATCAAAACATTACATTTGATTTTATGGTGAATAACTTCCCCTATTCACCAAAATCTCGATTCATGTAAACACTTTCCGAATGGAGGTCACTCTTAGGGTGACACAAAATGAAACATAAATTTTGGTCGTGAACTCTTAGGGACGTGAGAGATAAAAATAAACAAAAATAAACATACCATATATATTTATTAATCTTCCACTAAAGTGTTCTAACATATCATACATGTTATTTTTCACTGAAGTGTTCCAATAGCATATCATATATGTTATTAAACTCTCATTGAAGTGTTCTAACGTTAAACGGAGTATACATTTCCTTAGGTTTCTTCTGGCTAATTAAACAACCTAAGTCTAGGTTTTTATCTAAGTATAACACTTATATTTGGATTTAACCTACGATGTCTAGGTGATCAACCAGTTTTAAAACCTCACATCGCTCACGTATTGCTCATAAACTGGTTAACAATGTTTAATTATTCGGCCATAATCCCCAGGTAGGAGGTGTTTTGTAGACCGTCAACTTAAATACCCCCAACATTAGACAATATTATATACCGGTTGAGTTTGTCACCCTAGTTTTACAAGTTTAACGACCTATTTTAATTATTAAAATAAGTGGTTAACCAACGTGATCATGCAACTATTCTTTGTTATGGATTTTAAATGTCTAACCCAATTTTATAACAACTTATAAAATTTTAGACATACTAAATATCCACAACATACATCAAAATTGTTCAATATTTAATATAACATTTATATTAAATAAAAGAAACCCTAAACATGCATACTATATTTTATAACACTTTATAACATACTTTAAATGCATGTAACATACTTCTTATGGTGGGATTTTAAATCTACATGGCGTACATAATGCACATTCAAGATTTATTTAACTATAACAAACATCACATGTATAAATAATTAAACACTTACTAATATGGTTTTAGTTTTGGCATTTTCAAGCAAACAAAGGCCTAATTACTACAAAAACAGCAAGAATCGGCTCCAAAACGCTTCCGGACGGCTCGAACTGCCCAAACCGAACCCAAACAGCTTGAACCGGGCCATAATTGGCTGAACCAAACCAACCAAAAACCATTTGAGGCTGAACCGGAAAGGATTTGAAGAAAACCGGTCAAACAGGTCAAAACTCACTCATCAAAACTCAGTCAAACCGGTTCTAACTCGATTCCTCGCTTGATCAATGGTTGAAACTCAATGCTCACCAGTTGGACCGGTTGAAACTCGCTCATCCCTGTTGGATGACCCAAAACGTGCTACTCACTCCTTGTCAAAACTCAATCCTCACTGGAATATGAGTAGCGTTGCAACACTCAAGGGCAATGTTGCAATGCTGCCTAGATAGAAGCTCACGAACAGTTTTTTGCAACTCGGCCTTCTTCACTTCTTTACTTAATAACAATTTAATTTCAACTCTAATGACTCCAAATAAACTACAGACTCTTGAGAACACATATAAACTCATCAAACAAAAGCCAATTACAAATCTGACAAAGGAATCAAAGAGAATTTAAATGCCAAATCTCAGAAAACCATATCAGTGAACTATTTTGATATATCTCATGAAAAACACCCACTAAGCCAAAATCAAACCAAATTGAATGCTTATATGATACTCTGATACTAATTGTTAGAATCAGAAAGCACGTAGAGGAAGTTAAATGGATCAATAAGCATTCTAATTCATTAATTTTGGCTTTAAATTAAGCATGCTCATAAACTAATAAGAGGGTTTCATAACATACCTTTGAAGAACCTCTTGAATCTCAATCTGAGCTGCATTCTCCAAATCAACTATGAACCACATCAAGCCCTTCCTATTATTCTCTTAGTGCCTTTGATTGAGTTGTGGGACTCAAAATAAGTTTGAATAAAGGGAATTTGGAGAAGAAGATAACTGCTGCAACATGGAAGAAGACCTTCTTCAACCGCAAGTTTTTCAGCAAAAACTCATATGTTGCATGCTCGATTCTCAGCCCAATCTTCTCTATTTATTGCAAGACTATCATACAAAGAAGATAGCTACATGAGTTGTGACTCATGCTTGAAAGATTGAATCAAGAAAGGGGTGGAGAATGTGTCAGCTACTTGGAATGAAAAGTGGAGAAATCTGACTTTTTCCCTTTTCCATCTTTTCTTCAATTTTTTTTTTCTAAATTGATTTCCAAATAAATTTTATTTTCAAAATTGACATCTTTATTAATTTACAAAATTAATTCATAATTAATTTTCTAATAAAATTAATAATAAATAAGTAATTAAATAATTTAATTAATTCTAATTAATTTAATATCAAATATTAAATTAATTTAACATCAATTCCACCATCATGAATATTCATGAATTTAATATTTAAATCATATTTAAATATTAATTGATTCACCAATTTCGTTTAATTCTAAAATTAAACGCGTAATTATATCAAATATAATTACTAATTCCCTTAATTCTAATTTGAACGTTTCAAATTAACTTATCACGCTACTCTATGGCTAACCATTTATGAGCTAGTAGGGGGACCTCGTAAACCTATAGATCATGGACTCCAATGATTCGAGATTAATTGGCTAAACTCTTTACACCAAATTAACCCTCATTCCTTAACTACTGGGTCACTCTACTAAAGCTTAGAGTTGCACTCTCCTCACTGTAGATATATTATGTCCACTCGATATAACCATGATTAGTAAGTTAACTCTTCACATGTTGTTCATAATAACGGCTGGGTCAAATGGCTGCTTTATCCCCGAGATTACCTCTTGTTCCTTAAGTTCCACTGATCCTCTAATGAATAATTGGTTTGTGATTCGATCGTCAAACCAAGTTCCTCTCGGGCCAATGAGAGGGTGGGGTCTCTTGTTCAAGACCCAGAGTCAACACTTAAGGGAATAACCTCTCTATTATCCCTGAAAGCGGGTAGGAGTGAATCTCATCTTGCACCCTATGTCCCCAGCTATCTACCTAGTCTTACCCTTGAAATGGAGGTTTATTAAGCCTACGTTGTTGAGCCTGTTGGGATTGGTGTCATAATTCTCCTGGAGTATCGTTGTTTGTAATGATACACATTGTTTTATGAATAAAATAGTTATTATATCATTCTGACATTTACTCATATCCAAGTGGATCATGCCTTAAGCGACACTACAGATGTAATATACAAGTGGATCATGCCTTAAGTGATAACCTAAATAGGTTTGCAGTATAAGGATTAAGGTGGGATACCTGATCCTAGTGACACTACAGATACAACCCGCTTTGTAGAGGTTTGCAAGTGTTGTAAACTACTATAGATAGTAGATTCTGATCATTCATGTGGAGACATGCGAGCAGGGTGTCCTATACAAAGAGTTTGTATAAGAACGTCCATAAGTGACACGACTTCAATCCTGAGTGTTTTGAGAACTCCTGCCTTTGAAGGCAGGCCTTTGATTAGTATGGGTAAGAGTGGCTAGATTGCCAACTCAACATGCCTACCTTTTTAGGGACTTGTCTGATCTGGGAGTTGAGAACTCAATACATAAGATGGAATTTACTCCTTTCCCGAAGTAGGGATAAGTAAAGAGATTGCTCCCTTAAGAGCTGATTCTGGGGCTTGAACATATTGACCACAGCTTCTCTTTGGAAGAGAGGACTCAGGCATAGTAGGACTATGACTTATGTTCATTAGAGGATTCAGTGGTACTTAAGGAGTTAGATATAACTATAGGGGCATAACGGTTATTGGCCGAGCTATACTTACGAGCGATCTGTGAAGGGTTGTCACACTACTGATTGGTTAAGAAGGACACATAATATATCTAGGGTAAGGAGAGTTCAACTATCGGTCTTTAGTGGAGTGCCTGGCAGTTAACAGATGGTGGATCCTATGGCTAAAGAGTTTAGTTAGTTATTCACGTACCATTGGAGCTTCGAGCTACAGGTCCATAAGGTCCCCTTGGTAGCTCAATGGATTCAGTTGAGGATCAGTTCTTGGTGTTGATTTGAAATATTAAATTGACAAGGGGTAATTCGATTATATATGATATGATTGGTATGATGTATGAGACATATCTAGTTGAGGATTAATGTAAATGAGATTTACATTAAGTACCATGGAATAGAAAAAGAGCTATGGTTTATATGTTTCATGAGATGAAATATTAAAACTATAGGTTATAAATATAATATGGTAAGTTAGTTATCATTTATATTTATAATAATATTAATTATTGGATAATTAACTATTTTTCTCTAATAACCAATTGAGTGGGAGGTTATTGGTGGTTTCATGGTAACCGTGAGATAAAAGAAAAAATGTTTTCCTAATTTTAGTAATGTTGAAAATTGTTGATTTGAGATTTCCAATCTTGGAGAAGTTGTCAAGTAAATTAGATTTACTAAGCGACAGCTTGGAGTAAGGTAAACAATCGTGGAGTGTTAGTAGGCGACAGACACTCAGCTAAGCGATGAGCTAAACGATCGCATAGCTTTTGCTAGATGATCGTATAGTTTTTCCTAAACAATTGGTCATCGACCTATACGATAGGTTCTTTTCATCTCCCACTTGCTCAAACGTTTACACGATTGTGTTTCCTCCATCTTCTACCTCAAACCAAGTCCACAAAGAGCCCACCCTCTGAATTCTCACACAGAGAATACCAAGATAGCCTTCTTGGTGGTGTCATACTCAACTCGACACTGTCGAGGTTCTGTGGAGGCCGTTCGTGTTGTTTAGGGTGTTCGTGACCAAGGCAATCGCTTAGTTCAAGTGCACGGTGTTCGTATAGTGTAGCGATTGTATGGGATGAGCGTTCGTGTGTTGCTGTGTAGCTGTGACCGAGCGTTCGTGATCAAGGAGCTTTGTGATGAGTCGAAAAAAGTGTGTTACTCTTGTCCTTGATCTGTTGTTGAACATGCTGTAATTTCTATATTTAATGCATAACCATATGTTTCTATTTATGATTGTAATTGTAAAGTTCATATACGATTGTAATTTAGAATGATCTTTTTGTTGTTCATAAAAATCCTCGTGTTCGATTTTCTTCAATTGGTATCAGAGCCAGGTTGTTCTGATATTCCAAATTTCAATTTTGTTTTAAACTTCTTTTACAATCTTGGTGGGTTTTCTGCATTTGTATTTAATTGTTAAGCACATTTGTGGATAGAGTTGATGAATGTTTTCAGGTTTAATTTTCTTTGTTTAAATTTTCAAGTTTTTGGTGCCGATAGTGATCGTTGAGGAGAGTTGTAAGGGTGTATTTCACTTTGTTAAGAATCACATTGCTAACAAAGTGCAGGAAGCTCTTCGGTAAAGAATGAAGGATTATGCTAACCTGACTGCCCTCATCGATAGTAGACCCGTTCAACTCTGCCATATTGAAATGGACCATCATGTTAAACACATGTTCATGAACAGAGGTGCCCTCCATTTTAGATTTGAATATATACTTAAGAGCCTCGTGCTTGAGCTATTTAGACCGTTGTCCAAACATCCACCGCAAAGACTCCATGATCTCACACGTTGAGACCATGGGCTCATGCTTCTTGGCCAAAACGTCATTAAGACTTGCCAAGATATAGGCCCCGGCCTTCTCATTTGTCCACGTTTATCGCTGTATGCCTCCCGAACATTTCGAGTGGCATTTGGAGCTAGAATAGGAGGACAGGCCTCCGTAAAAGCAAAATGAGATCCTCAATGATTAAAATAGTCGTGATCATATTTTCCATGTTGAAAAATTTTCGCCAGTAAGTTTCTCGGCACTAAGTAAAGCTAACGTGGCTGTAGCCATTTTAAAATTAGTTGCTGAAAAATGAACAGACTTTTATAAGATTTTGCTAAACCACATTTTAACCAATTAATTTTAGCAAAACAGTTTCCAAGTACCCTAAGTGTTAAAGACTTCGGTGGGGTGATCAGATGCCCCTTCACTGGGATGAGACATTCTCAACCATTAGGCAGAACCAACTCTTGGAACTGAACCTAACAGCCACCATTTATTTGGTCCAGAAAGGTTAACTGTTAAAAATTCCACGTAAGTGTGACCCTTTGTTTCAGACGCCAGAGTCTCACCCTAATGAGCCCACCATAGGGAAGAAGCACATTAGGACAAGAGACTAAGTAACCTTATCCTCTTACAGGAGATTAAATAAAGAAACGTACAAAACTACCATCCTATAGGGGGACACTCCCAGGGTGCCTCGAGGTGATGCGTAGAAACTTTATTCAATCCAACAAGAGAGACTGTGGGATATGCTGTCGCATTTCCCACTCCCACTTACTATGAACACTCTCTTCATCCACCTTGATATTGACCTGCCACAAGGTCGAGGGTAGATCTCACGATGTTGACTATATAGAAGAAACGTGAAAGGTTTAAATGAAGCATCATATGCCCCAAGTACCTCCCACTAAATGTTCTACCTAGAGGTTCATTAACCTAGACAATCCGGCTACTGATTTTAGTCTAAGTCATCTTTTTAAGTCCCTCATAAACTACTTTTGTCTAAGAAATAAACAAGTTCAAGTAGTCACATTTAAACACTTTAATGGACTGTCCTTAAATTACATGTATGCATCAAATCTATCTAATTGATCTTTCCAGTTAAGTTTCCAGGGAGGGGTGATACGTTTCTGTTAACTTAAATACCCCAGCCTAGCCAGAAACCATCTTAGACAAAATCATAGCACTTAAAAAGAAGAGAAGATGCATGACCAATGCATAACATAACGTGGGATTTATCTATATGTGCATACCATATGACATAAAAACATACATCGCATGTATAAAACCATGGATTAATGGACCAGGATGAACCAACACAAAACTGGAATGAAAATTCTATCTATTACATTATTCCACCGAACAAACTGGTTCACAAGCGAATCGGGTCTTGAACCGCCAGGCGAAGCTCCCATCGTTTAGTAAAGGCCTCTAAGTAAACGATTGTGTAGCACATACTAGACATAGCGTGAAAGCTAAACGATCAGATAGAGAACAACGAGGCCGCAAAGCCTGATCGTCTAAACGATCGCTTAGCACGTGAAAGGTAAACGATTTACCACACATTTACTCTATGATCGTATAGTCAGTAACTAAGCGATGAGGCTTGCTGAGCTATACGATCGTCTAGTGCACGCATGCGTTAAATGATAGCCGAGCATCCGATACTCAGCGATCGTCTACCTCATTGTCTACATGACACAACCAATGTTTGACCGTCTTCTTCTTCGAAGAATAGCAACCCTTGCTCCAAACTTCTTCACGAACAACTCAAGACACAAACTAACTTTGAAATTATAGACATACAGACATGCCTACTTCACGAACGACTCAAAAGAACCTATAAGTAGTAGCGGATCTTTCCAATTAAATGTGATAGAATTTTCATATATACATTCAAACATACAGACATGTATTCACAATGCTAAATTACTGGCATGCTTAGAGAATCAATAAATAAGAGACTGAGATATCATACCAGTTGAAAACCTTTTCTGCACAGCAAATCTCGCTTTCACTGGAACAGCAAGCTATTGTTCAGCAACTCCTAATCGTCTATCTCGAACAGTCTCCACAGGAACAGAAGAAAACGGGGACGATGCCACTACTCAGAGCCCTCAATATTCTTAAAGTGAGAATCCAAAGGGTAGGCTTTGTTCGGATTTGGTAGAGGGGAGGAGGTAAAGAGATCTTATACACTGATCAAGCAAGTGGGAGAAGACTCGTCTATCATATAGAAAAAATGCTTGATCGTTTAGGTGAAGTATACGATCGTGTAGGAAAAAATAAGTGATAATCTAAACGATTGTGTAGGAAAAGCTAATCGATCGTTTATATGATCGTTTAATAAATATCAGACGCTAAACGATCACTTAGAAAAAGGTAAACGATCGTTTAGTAAATAGCGCGCGCGAGTGTAAGCGTTAAGTGATCATTCAGCACTATCGTATAGGTAAGCGATCATTCATCATTGATTTTACTAAGTGATGACACACTTCAACACTATGTCGGCAACCAATGTTTAACACACCATGAGCTATTTAAGCATCTCAAAGCGATTCTTCATTTTACTCATCCGTTATAAAAATAGAAGAGACGCTGACCAATTATCCCTTAACTGTCCAATTAATAAACAATAAATATAATCACATTATATTCATAACCTATGGATTAATATCATATATTAACCATAGTATTTTTCCTCCACAAGATATAAATCATATTTATATCCAATTTCCTCCAAATTAATGTATCACATACATAAAATTAATTATATCATATATAATTATCTAGTTCAATTATATCATATGTAATCGAACTCCCTCTCATCAATTTGAACATTTCAAACTGACCCAAAAACTGATTCTCAACTTTAATCCAAACTACCAAGGGGACCGTATGGACCTATGGCTCGAAGTTCTAGTGGTACATGAATAACTGACTAAAATCTTTAGCCACGATATCCACCATCCGTTAACTGCTAGGCATTCCATTTAATATAACCAATTATCAGTACGATGACCCTTCACAGATGCTCGTAAGTACAGCTCGGTCAATTTACCGTTTTGCCCCTATAGTTACATCTTACTCCTTAAGTACCACTGATCCCTATAATGAACAATACAACATAGTCCTACTATGTGTGAACACCTCTAAAGCTATGAGAAGTTGTATGGCACCACATCGTTCAAGCCCCAGGATCAGCTTTTAAGGGAGAAATCTATCTACTTACCCCTGCTTCGGGGAAGGAGTGAACTCCATCTTGTGAAGTTGAGTTCCCAGCTCTCAAATCAGACGAATCCCCAAAGTGGTAGATTTGAGTCGGTGCACTGTCTAATCGAACCCATGCAAATCAGAGGACCGCCCTCAATGGCAGGAGTTTCCAACTTACTTAGGATTGAGGTCATGTTACCTATGGTCATCCTAGTGAAGTGAAGTCTCTATCATGAACAGAGTTATATGACGAGACGTTAACACTTCGAGGTCAGGTCTTATACAAACTCTTTGTATATGATGCCCCTACTCACATGTCCCATACACGAATGATCAGGATCAGATCATCTGTGACAAGTCACAACACTTGTAACTATTCCACAAAGAGGGTCGTATCCGTAGTGTTACTAGGATAAGGTTTCCCTCCTATATTCATATACTACAGACCATTTTGGTTGTCACTTAAGACATGATCCACTTTTATGTCATTACATACATGCTTAAGTTGCATAATGACAACCAGGGATATCAAGTTTATTGGTTTGTGGTAAAATAAAAACATCTAAATGTGCAAAGTCAATAAGTGAAGTAAATATTATACATCACAAGCGTTCATACAAAATTGTTTACAAACTATAGGACACGAGACTTTAGGGCACTAACCCCAACAAGAGATTCTAAATTAAAGTGGTTCGTGCTCAAGATAACAGAGGATACAAAGTGGGATTCAGAACAAAGAACACTCAAAACTGGACTATATTATCCAATTTCTACTTCGAAGCATGGCATATATCATGTGTGGCTCATCAACCATCATCATAAGAGAAAGAAATCAAAGAAAACAAATCAATTAGTCTCAGAATTCTTCCTAACCAAATTTGAACCAAAATTTTCAATTTTTCAATTTTTTCTCAAAATCAACAATAACATGGATATATATCAACTAAAAAACAACATACATAACAACTCAAATTTCAAGCACAAAGTACGCCCACCTCAAACTTAAAAAGATGCATTGTCCCCGATGCATAACATCTAAAACAATCACACAATAGATGAGTGATACAAGTCTGGGTCTGAGCGGGGATCCATGAATCTGGATGGTGATCTGGTGCTTGAAGATACTTGAGCATCATCTCCAACCTGGAGATCAAAAGAAAAAAAATTCATAAGATAGCTCTCTGTCCTAAGAAAAAAATAACATAATCAAATAACAAATGAAATAAAACTAGAACACTTAGTTTAATTTCCTTAACTAGACTAGGTCTCCAATTCCATCAAACTTTCAAGGTGGCTTCATCATTCCATCCACTGAAGCACTTGAGATGAATAATTTTCTTCCACACTCACATTCATACAGAAGATTAGTCGAACAACAATCACCAGAAAATGCATAATCTTATTTCCCTTTGTCTATGAGTTCTATATCTCCCTTCCAAATATAACCTAGAAAATTTACCTTATCTTCCTTGGAAGATTGTTCAGGACTAGTTACCTTTTCCTTGTGCTTTCCTTTACCAAGAGACTGTCCAGAATTTTTACAAACAACTTCATTGATCTCTTGGCACGAACTCACAAGCTTCTTGGGCTTAGAAGAACGAAAGATGTTAAACTTCATCTTCTCATCATTCACCCAGAGTGTAAGCTCGCCATCATATACATCAATCAATGCTCTGCTTGAGGC
This sequence comes from Benincasa hispida, assembly GCF_009727055.1. NCBI lineage: Eukaryota > Viridiplantae > Streptophyta > Magnoliopsida > Cucurbitales > Cucurbitaceae > Benincasa > Benincasa hispida. The sequence goes on along the minus strand of NC_052358.1, from coordinate 35,260,353 downwards.
TAGAAATGGCCTCCAAGAATGATGGGAAATTCCAGAGTCTTCTTCCATATCTAGGACCACAAAATCTTCTTAGAAGATGAAATCACCAACTTGAACTAGAACATCCTCTACTACACCACGAGGGTAAGTGAGGGTACGATCTGCTAGCTGCAATGATATCGTCGTCGGCTTTACCTCTTCTATGTCCAGTTTCCTGCACAAAGATAAAGGCATCAGATTAATTGAGGTTCCTAAATCACATAAAGCTTTGTTTACTATCAGATTCCCTATAGTGCAGGGGATCGTAAAACTCCCATGATCCTTCAATTTTTACAGTAGCTTCTTCTGCAATATAGCACTGCATTCCTCATTTAAGCTAACCGTCTCATACTTTTCAAACTTCTTCTTTGAAGATAACATTTCCTTCATGAACTTCACATAATTTGACATTTATTCCAGAGCATCTACAAAGGGAATGTTTATGTGAAGCTTCTTAAAACTATCTAAAAATTTAACAAACTGATCATTCAATTTATTTTTCTGAAAGCGTTGGGGATAGGGGATTTTATTTAACACAACAGGTGAAAGTTCAGAACTACTCCCTTCTTTGGATAATAAAAAACATCACACTTTTTCCCTTGATTCACATTACCCATTAGTACTCAATACCGCATGTTCTTCTATCTAGTCTGTCACAGGATGCACAATATTTCTCCCACTTCTCAAGGTTATTGCTTTGCACTCTCCCCTTGGGTTTTCTCTGTACAGCTAGCGAAAACTCCTTTGTTCATAGTATTCAATGTAACAGCAATCTGGCTAACCTGAACCTCAAGGTTCTGGATAGCTTTTCCATGACTTGCTACTGTGCTCTCCAAGAAATTGGTTTTGCTCCTTGACTTCTTTATGAAATTCTCAAGCAACGCCTCCACAGATGGTTTCTTTTCAGAAAAACCTAGAGGTGCCTGTAAAACATTCTTATTGTTAGCATATGAAAAATTGTAATAATTGCGCAAACCTGGATGATAATGAATGGGTTGGTTCATATAATAAGAATTTTGATGGGCTCCTTGGAATTGGTTCGCTTAGCGCACATAATTTTCCTGCTCAGGGTTAGGTACTTCTCATGATGTAGGTGCATTACCAGTTGCCATTGATGCAATCAATGATTGAGTTCCTATGGACAAGAGATTAATGGCATTAGTCAAAGTAGCCATTTACGCCTTTAAAGCATTTACCTCTTGGAGTTCATAAAACTCAGCAACTCTAGATGAAGATCGTTCTTAGGTCCAATTATAGCTCATGGCGGCCATGTCCTCTAATACTGCCCGAGCAGCATCAACAGTTTTTGCAAAAATTGAGCCACCAGCAGCAACATCCAACATGGATTTCGTTGTACTGGTCAACCTATTGTAAAACAACTGGATTTGTAACCAGTCAGAATATCCATGCTGGGGATACTTCCACAGCAACTCCTTATAGCGCTCTCATGCCTAGAATAACTACTTATCCTCTCCCCATTTGAATGTGCCAATTTCTGTTCTTAGTCTGCTCGTTTTCACAGTAGGGAACTATTTATTCAGAAAAGTTTGGGCCAACTCATCCCATGTGGTTATGCATCCTGAAGCAAGTGACTCCAGCCAATCTTTCCCCTTGTCCTGCATAGAAAAAGGAAACAATCTCAATTGAATAGCATGAGAAAAAATTCCATTTATTTTTACCGTCCCGCTAATTTCCAGGAAAGAGTGGATGTGCTTATACGGATCTTCATGTGGAGTTCCCCTGAATGCGAGGTCTCGTGTCATCTGAATTAAACTCGATTTTAGCTCAAAATTATTGGTATTAATTGGAGCCTCAGTAATGCCTGTCCAGGTTGTGGGGACAGCTGATTGAAAATAATCTCTAATAGTTTTAACAGCTCCCCCTTGGTCCCTCATGGCGTCAAACTTAACTCTCATGTTCCTTTTTGCTCTTCTCAAAGTCCGTTCAAATTCTGGATCATAAAGAACAAGTTCAGCCTAAGGATTTTGCAACAACTACAAAAAAAAATGCCAAAATTAAGATCAACTCAACCCTTAGCAATATTAAGCTTAGGGAAAAAAATCCGTGTCAGTCCCTGGCAATGGCGCCAAAGTCTTGATGCGTGAACGTAAGCATACATATCGTAGTAATAAATTCGTGTCAGTCCTCAAGGACCGACATGAGCAAATTTTTCTCAACTTAGCTATCATAATTCTTCGTTAGTTTTATCCAGGGAACCAAAAGATGATTTTGATTAATGACTACAAAGGACAAAAATTCAATCACACACAAATATAATTCCTAGTGAAAATAATCCATGGTGTTGTTTCATTTAGGAAGTATAATGAGTTATGACATGGAATTGATTGAAATCGATAGACTAGGGCCAGAAATTCTAAAATTAGGAAATCCTCTCTCGAGCTCAAACCATCGACCCAAATCTCTTTTATCGCTTGATTAGCTACAACATTAAGACCCTTCAATCGCACCCCTTATTATTCTAAATGCATTCTCATGCAATTTCAAATAATAATCTAAATTATTGGGTCCAACAAATTAAAATCTCTCTCGAGACATCTAATTAAATTAAGTTCATTCAATTAGTGGTCAGTTAATCAAAAGCATTAAGCACAAACAATTTAAAAATCTATACAAAATCAATCGATTGTAAATTCAAATATTCAATGTAACATCCCTAAAATCCACAAACACCCTAGTAACAGAGTTTAGCCACGCATGATTTCAACAACAATAATTAAAAAATAATTAGTCATCATGGCAAAACGAAAATATAAACGTAGAAAAACAATCTCCCCTCAATAGGATCGAATCCCAATCATGATCTTCTTGACTCTCGCCACGAATTCCAGATTGGTCTTCAACAATAGCACATTCTTGATCAATTCTTCCCATCACAATCAGACCAAAAGCGCTCTTGGATCAACCTTCAATCAAAATCTTGAATCTTCAGTTGAAATTGTTCGAAATCACTCTAATTAACCTCTATATGGACTTGAATTTTTTAGTAAAAATCTCTAAAATATTCTTCTTCCAGACCTGCCGGTGCAACATCGTTTTTATAATGCCCTCGCAGCGTTACAAGACTTCAAATCAGCGTCGCAATGCTAGTGTCATGCCAGCCGCACAAGTCAGACGGGAAGTGGTGTTTCCAGTGGCGGACGGGTGAGTAACACTTAAGAACCTGCCCTTGGGAGGGAACAACAGCTGGAAATGGCTGCTAATACCCCGTACGCTGAGGAGCAAAAGGAGGAATCAGCCCGAGGAGGGGCTCACGTCTATAGAGTTCTTATCGTTGCGCCGTTACCTTGTTTCCAATTACTCTCGAGTTTGCAGCATTGCAATGCTCGTCCAACACTGGCTACCCAGAATTGTCTTCCAAAATTACCTCTTTTCTTGCCCTTTGATCCTTGGTTACTTCTTAATTCTATAGACAACCCGTAATTGCTCAAATTGGGAGTTTTGCCCCAGGTTTTTTTTTTTATCATTTTCGCACAAATTGCTCCCCATGCTTAGTTTACTAAAATTACTTAATAAACAACATCAAACTAAACAAAACTAGCAATAGTAGTTCTAAATTTGAAGGTAATAAAAGCACTTAACAGATATCTTTTTGGTGTCGCTCCCAAAAAACTGCCAATCAAATAAAATTTACAAATCACCAAACAAACTACTTATGCTAACTAGTAGTACAAGCGGCAAGTTGCGAGATCAAACCACAGGGAAGAGCAAAAGATTGGTGCATCAAAGCTCATTTTTAATTAATGGTAAAATTGGAGGGGGTGTGGATTGGATAAGTCGAATTGCAAGAAAATAAAATACAAGAAATTAAAAGATAGCAATACAATTAGCGTAGATGCTTTAGCTTAGAGGACGAATATCAGAATCACTTAATGAAATCTTGTTCATCGAATTATTCGAATGCAATCTCGTGATTCTTAATCATGCTTAGCTCAATTAATTGGACATCCAACCAATGGTCTTAATTACTTAATTAGTTAAACATGCTAGATGAAACTATGCTAAACACATTTACCTAAGCACATTATGCACTAGGGCTTACGCTAGGATGAATATTTAGTTTCCACGTCTAACCAAACATTCAATATAGTTTCCTCTAGGTCAATAGGAGCAATACTCTTCGTTATAGACAACAAAATGGCAGGCTATCTAACCTTTTTTCATTTGAGATTAACCCATAATTTTATGTCACATATTACAAGTCAATCTCTAAGCATTCAATCATAAAATCCCAAGTAGTTTGTCAGACAACCAAGAGAAAATATGATTACAAAGTGATTCAATTATAAAGAAAACTCATAATCAAGATGTAAAGATTACATTTAAATAAATCTCCAAAAATTACAAAGAGTTCAATCCAAAATCCTTTAAACTAGAGAAAACCCTAGAACTTACCTTCCCATGGATAAAGAAGACAAATCTTGGATCCATCTCAAATTACATGAGAAGAAGGAAGAAATTAGAGAAAATTCAAGTGGGAGAGGTGAGAAGATGAAGAAATCGGTTGAAGGTCAGTTGGAGGGTTGATTCTTTGCCCTAAAAACAAAGAACTTCTTATATACCAGTCGCGATGGCATCAAGCAATAGGGACAACATCGCGACGCTACACCAAAATTTGGTGCTTTTGGAAAAAGCATCGCGCGCTGGTGTCGCGGCGTTGAGGGTTGCGCCTCTAGGGGCAGTTTCATCATTTTGTCTCCTTTGAAGCTCGGTTGCTCTTTTTAGCTCTTAATTGTTCCAAATTAACCCTGAACAGGTTGTAATGGCTAATTCTACCTTTTAGGTGCCCCAAACCTACAAAAATACTAAATAAATACATCAAACATAGTAAACGACCTTGAATTAAAAAGAGGAAAATTGCACATTTTCAGTGCTATCAACTACCTTTCTGAATGGTAATCTTGAAGAGGCCATCTATATGCAACAACCAAAGGGATTCATATCCCAAGAACAAGAACAAAAAGTTTTCAAGCTTAATCAGTCCATTTATGGACTGAAACAGGCTTCTCAATCTTGGAATATAAGGTTTGATACTACAATCAATTCTTATAGTTTTGATCATAATGTTGCTCAGTCTTATGTTTACAAGAAAATCATCAACAGCTCAGCAACTTTCTTAGTGTTGTACGTAGACGATATCCTACTCATTAGGAATGATATAAGTTAACTAACTGATGTAAAACAATGGTTGACGACCCAAATCCAAATGAAATATTTGGGAGAGACACAGTTTGTTCTGGGCATTCAGATCTTTAGAGATTGTAAGAATAAATCGTTGAACTTGCCTCAGGCATCATACATTAACAAGATACTTGTCAGATATTCAATGTAGAAATCCAAGAGAGGTTTTGCTACCTTTCAGGCATGGAATTATCTTATCTAAGGAAAAATGTCGTAAGACACCTCAATAAGTTGAGAAGATGAGATAAATCCCCTATGCATCGGTTGTTGGCAGTCTGATAAATGCAATGTTATGTACTAGACCTGACATTTGTTATGCAGTAGGGATAGTCAATAGATATCAATCTAATCCAGGATTAGATTATTGGATAGTAGTTAAAACCATCCTCAAGAATCTTAAGAGAACGAAGGAGAACATGCTTGTGTATGGGTCTAAGAATTTGATCCTTACAAAATACACTGGTTTTGATTTCTAGACTAGTAGGGATTCTAGGAAATCTACTTTAGGATCAGTGTTCACTCTTGACAAAGGAGTTGTGGCTGTAGTCCCACGTGTGCCGCATCACTCAATCCAAACTTTAAAATGTTGCAACGCTAAGGACAGCGTTGCAACACTGTGACCGCTGCTCAACACGACCTAAAATTTGGTATACAGTGGGGATAGTCAGTAGATATAAGTCTAATCTAGGATTAGATCACTAGATAGTAGTTAAAACCATCCTCAAGTATCTTAGGAGAACGAGGGACAACATGCTTGTGCATGGGTCTAAGGATTTGATCTTTATAGGATACACTGACTTTGATTTTTAAACCGATTTCAGGATTAGTGTTCACTCTTAACGGGGGGGCTATAGTCGAGAGAAGTACAAGGTAAGGTTGCATCGCTGACTCCACCATAAAGGCAAAGTCTGTAACGGCTTGTGAAGCTGCCAATGAGGATTATGGCTTAGAAAGTTCTTGACTAATCTAAAAGTTATTCTAGACATGTCAAAGCCATCACCTTTTATTGTGATAGTAGTAGTGTTGTGTCTAATTCTAGAAAACATAGGAGCCACAAACGTGGAAACCATATAGAGCGCACTTGATTTGCGAAATTGTGCAGTGATTGTCATAAAGATTGCTTCAAAGCATAATATTATTGACCTGGAAAGTCTAGGTCTATGAGACAAGCCTCATTTAGTTTAGGGCAAGTGGAAGATTTACTAGGTGTGTATTGTATACCCTATTTTCTTGTTTTTGTGTACAATTGTACTAGTTTCTACTTTTATGATGTACACTCCACTAGCTTTAGGACAAGCATGAGATTATTGGGGTTGATGCCCTAAACCTCGTGGTCTTGTAGCATGTAATTACATTTGTACAAACATTTTATTTATCTAATAAAATAAGAGATAATTGATTTGACATTTAGTTGCATTAACCCCAAAATCAGTAAACTAAGATCCAATGTTGTCTGTTGTAACTTAAACATGTATATAGAGACATAAAGGTGGATCATGTTTAAGTGATAACCTGAAGGGTCTGAAGTAGATGGATAAGGCTGGGTACCTTATCCTGGTTACACAACGGATATGGTCCAATTTGTAGTTGTTACAATTATTGTAAAGTACTATAAATGATCTGATCCTGATCATTCATGTGAAAAAATGTGAGCAGGGGTATCCTATATAAAGAGTTTGTATAAGACCATATCACGAAATGAATAGTCTCTCTTTATAACACCATTGCTACAAGATACTTACATTTTACCAAGATGACCATAGGTGACTTGACCTGAATCCTGAGTTGTTTGTGAACTCTTGCCTATGAGGGCAGTCCTTCAATTTGTGTGGGTGAGAGTGGCCAGATTCGCCGTCTCATTAAGCCTGCCATTTTGGGGATTCTATTAGGGTAAGTAGAGAAATTGCTCCCTTAAGGGTTGATTCTGGGGCTTGAACAATGTAGTGCCACACCTTCTCCTGGCCAGAGTTCGGTTATAGTTAGACTATAACTAATTGTTCATTAGAGGCATCAATGGTACTTAAGGAGTTAGATGTAACTACATGGGCAAAATAGTAATTTTGGCCCAAGTGTACTTATAAGCAATCTGTGAAGGGTCAACCCACTGTTGATTGGTTATATCCAATTGACACAGAAATATACCTATGGTGTGAAAAGTGTAGTTATCGATCTTTCATGGAGTGACCAGCAATTAATGAAGGTGGAATAATTTAATTAAAGAAATTAATTAATTAATCAAGTATCATTGGATCTTCAATTTATAGGTCCATAAGTGAAGGGATCGGATCATGCAGTGGAAGCGTTCTCGTGTGAGATCGTCTTGCATCCCACGATTTGATTTTTACAATAAACAAAATCATTGTACTAGATGAAATAGATAAACATGTAAATTAGCATACTATTGGGGAAAGGATTAGAACAATTCTTACCTTTGTAGATTTCTCAAGTGCCACGATACAAAACTCTCCAAGGTTCCAACGAATGAACCTCCAAACGGTCTTGTTCACGAACAACTCCTTGAGCAATCTCGAACATTACCATGAGAGTTACCTCATTATTCTTGGGATTCCAATAGAGGGATATGTGGTATCCAACTATTGGGAAAGGAAGAGGAGAATAAGGTTTTAGAGAATAGAGAGGATTTATTGCTTAGAGAAAATTCTACATGATAACACTAAGGAGTTGTGTATTCTCCGAGTTTCTCTGTAATGAGAATTGTGTATTTAGTGTCTTCCCAAAGGGCCATGGGGAGGTTTTTATATAGAGAAGGGTCAAGCTCTTTCCCAATATATTTTCCTTTTCTATAATTAATTAAATAATATTTATTTAATTAATTAACCCATTTAATCAAATAAAACTTATTTAATTAATTAGCCCATTTAATTAAATAACACTTATTTAATTTTAATTTACACAATAATTAAATAACATTAAATCCAATTTAGTGTATATATTTAATTATCATATACATCCCATGTATATGAGTAAAAACTCTCAATTAATTAATTCTTTGTGAATCTAATTCATTTGAATTACTTTGAATCTTATTCAAATATTACTCGTATATTAATCACATTAATATATAGTTCCTCAAATTAATTTGAACAAGTCAAATTGTCCCTTTTAAGTATCCTCTTGTGAGCTAACGAGAGGAGCTAGTGAACCTGTAGATCAGAAACTCCAATGATATGAGATTAATTCGTTAAACTCATTAATCAAGTTAATCAATATTCGTTAACTGTGGGTACACTTCACTAAAAACCCACAACTACATTCTTCTCAGGAGTTGTGTATTCTTAGAGTTTCTCTTCAACCTATTTGGACTCAATTAAACCAGGCTAAGATTAGTCTAGATCATCAATGACTTATCAAGGTTCTTATAGGGCTTTGTTCTGAGTATGAATTTGTTCGTGTTGCCTTTTACATCGCAATCCACTACCATCTCTTGTTGCAGGGATGCAGGAAATTCTCTTTGAGGTCAGAAGACTTGGGTTACTCTCTTTTCCATCCCTAGATGTTGCTCTCGCCATCAACCATTCACGATTTCCAACTGNGTCTCCTCTCCTTCCTCGGACGTTGCTCTCGTAACCAGCCATTCACGATTTCCAACTGAGTCAATTTTTTGCAAGAATTGCAAACAACATGGTCACAGGTTTTCTAGTTTCCCCACCATTGAATGCAGATACTGCCACAAAAGGGGTCATATCCTGGACAATTGTCCTACCAAACCACCTCAGCCTCTAGGATATATCAATAAATCCAAGAACTCCCCCAAGCATGGATTTTCGTCTGTCACAACAGTTGCCACTTTGGATGTGGTACCCTCAATCCTCCTAGTATCCAGATCAGCAATCTTTAAGACTTGCTGAAATATGTGCTCTCTCCCAACTCTCCTACCCTTGCCATCACACCAGGTACATCATGGCTTCTTGATTAAGCCTGTTGCAATCACATGACCTCGAATGTGGCCTTACTGTCTTCCTCCATCCCTGTGCAATCCCTACCTTCAGTATATTCTGTTGATGGTAACCACATGCCTATTTCACATGTTAGGACTATCAATACACCGAGAGTTATCTTATCCACTACTTATCATTTCTCATGCTTGACTTTCAATCTTGTCTCTATTGGACAACTATGTGACCTAGGACTAACTGTTCTCTTTTCCTCTCATGGTTGTCAGGTTCAGGGTTCATAGAGGGGTCAGATGGTTGGCACGGGTCACAAGGTAGGGAGATTATTTGAGTTCACATCCCTTCAGCCTTTTGTTTTACCATCTGTGTCTGCAACTGTCATAGATACCGATATGTATAAGTGGCATCTTCGTCTTGGCCATGCATCATCTGACAAACTTCGTAGCCTAATTTCTGTTGGTACCTTAAGTAATGCTTCTAAAATCGTTCATTTGATTGTTTACATTGCAAACTGGAAAAACAACCTGCTTTGTCATTTCCTAATTCAACATCTCTCTGTGATAAACCATTTGGCCTTGTTCATTTTGATGTTTGGGACCCTGCTCCCACCCCTACAATAAATGATCTTCGATATTTTGTTTCATTCATTGATGACTACTGCCGTTTTACTTGGATATATTTTCTTAAGAATCGTTCATCCTTACCTCAAATTTACATTGAATTTGCTAAAATGATTCAAACTCAGTTTTGTCAAACTATCAAAATTCTTCAGACTGACAATGCCAGGGAGTATAAGGACTCCCACCTACTTTCCTTCCTAACTCAACAGGGCACTCTTGTCCAACGCTCATGTCCTTATACCTTTCAAAAAAATGGTCGGACTGAAAGAAAGCATCACCATATTCTCGACTTTTTCCGTGCATAACTTCTCTCTGCATCTTGTCCTGAAAAATTTTCGGGAGAAGCTGCACTCACCTTTGTCTATATTATCAACCACCTTCCCTCTACTATTCTCTACAATCTGCCTCCTTGAGCGATTATATGGCATTCCCTACTTGGTACCCCATATCCAACCAATTACGTATTTCTCGCCATGTCACCTTCTGGGAACATCGTATGTTTTCTAGTATTTCTTCCTTCCATGCCTCCCTTCTTGGTACCCAATCATTCTTCACTAGTCCTACCACAGATCTATTTTTCGCCTATGAATCTTCATCTGAGTCTCCCACTCCACCTATTTCAGATCTCATTCCACCCATTCCAGAGCATGAGTTTTTCGCTCCACCCGTATTAGAACTTACGTCTTCCATCCCACCCGTCCCAGAGCTCAGTCAGTCTTCTCCGTCTGCTACACTCCCGAACCTACCATCTGTCCTTGATGCTGATCATGATCCTGCACCTATTCATCGGTCTACTCGGGTAAGAGAAAGTCCACAATATCTACAGGACTATCATTGTTTTTCCATTACTATGTCCTTAGTTGAACCACAATCCTATCGTGAAGCTTGTACTAACCCTCTTTGGCAGTAAGCTATAGAGGAGGAACTTCAGGCATTAGACAATAATCACACTTGGGAGTATGTCGACCTACTGACTAGCAAAAAACCTATTAGATGTAAGTGGATCTATAAAATCAAGACCCGCTCTGTTGGATCTGTCAAATGTTATAAGGCTCGTCTGGTGGCCAAAGGATATTCATAGGAATATGGTATTGACTATGAGGAAACATTCGCTCTAGTTGTACAAATGACATCTGTCCGGAGTCTATTAGCCGTAGCACCTGCCAGGCAATGGCCCCTTCTTCAAATAGATGTTAAGAATGCCTTCCTCAATGGTACACTATCTGAGGAAGTGTATATGCAGCCACCATCTGGCGTACCTTCTCCACCAAATAAGGTATGTCTTCTTCATTGTGCATTATATGGGCTCAAGTAAGCTTCTCATGCCTGGTTTGCAACCTTCAGCTCTATAGTTACTCAGCTTGGATCTTCCTCCAGCGCGCATGACCCTGCTCTATTTATTCGAAAAACATATTGTGGACTTGTTCTTCTTCTGTTATATGTGGATGATATGACCATTGCTGGTGATGATCCTTTGGCTATTTCGAATCTCTGACGCTATCTAGAAGAAAATTTTGAGATGAAAAATCTGGGACCGCTCAGTTATCTCCTTGGTCTTCAGGTTTCATCATGCTCTGATGGATACTACCTCTCTGAAGCGAAATATGCATCAGATTTGTTAGTTCGTTCAGGTATCACTGATTCTGCCATAGCACTGACCATTGGATTCCAATATCCGTCTAACATCTTTTGATGGTGTTCCCCTCTAGAATCCAACACTGTATAGACAACTGGTTGACAGTCTTATATAATTAAAAATAACTCGTCTAGCCTATGCAGTTTTTATTGTCAGCCAGTTCATGTCCAATCCCCGCACTATCCACTTCATAGTTGTCCTTCGTCGTTATGTTAATGGTATGCTATGACATGGACTTCAATTCTCCTCTAAATCCTTTTTGGTTCTGTCTGGATATCTGACGCTGATTGGAAGGGTAATCCTACGGATTAATGGTCTACCACAGATTACTGTTTTTATTTAGGTGATTTTCTTATCTCTTGGCAGAGTAAGAAACAAACGGTTGTTTCTTGATCCAGTACTGAATCAGAGTATCGTGCACTTGCTAATGTAACCTCAGAGGTCTTGTGGTTGCGCTGGCTCTTGGCTGACATGGGGGCTCCTCAAAATTCTATCACTATTCTTCACTACGACAATCATAGTGCCATTCAGATAGCACATAATGATGTTCTTCATGAACGGACAAAGCATATAGAGACTGACTGCTATTTTGTCTGCCATCATCTTCAAAACTCTACTCTGCGCCTTCAATCAATACCTACAACTGAGCAACCGACCAATATCTTCACCAAAGCCCTTCCCTCTGGACGCTTTCTTCAACTATTGTGCAAACTCCAGTTGGTTTCTACCCTCCCACCTTGAGTTTGAGGGGAGATGTTAAATTATAAACTACTTTTTAGGTTTTTCAGGTTGCAAAGTCAAGTCTCCTTTTGTTAGATAGTTGAGCTTTGTTAGGGGATTATTGTTAACTAATTTTAGTGTTGTACCAAGCTATTTATACCTGTACAATTGATCGATAGAAACACATCGAAAATCATTTATTCAGATCTTGTTTTCACAAGTTGTATTCTCTTATGATTGCTTGACAAACAATTCTTAATAGTATGATTCGATGCTTTTGATTTATACTTCATTAAGTTAATAAATCATTAGGAAGCAAGAGGTTAGATTAACTTGCTTATTGTGAGTTGACCGTTAATGAGTATTGTTTTAATCAACCTAGATGAAAATCATATTGAATATTAATGACAACATTTCCGTTTAAATGTTCATTCTAACGTAATCCCTAAAACTTAATGCAATGAGTTCAAGTGATTAGTATGGATTCTTCTATTCATGTTGGCTAATTAGTTAATTAGGACGGTTGATTAGCGTTTCGAATCAATTTGGCTAGGTTTAGGCAATATAGAGCTCAATGATTAATTAAGCTGATGGGGGAGACTTCAAATTAAACTCGAACGAGACCTTTTTCATCATTAAATTCACAACTCTCTCTCTTACTTCCAATTGCTTACATTTATTTCTTGCACAATTTACTCTTCAGCATCTTTTTTAATTACAAAGCAAACACCAAACCAAACCCTCCCTTCTCAATTACCTCGGGATCATAAGAATTTCATTTGAGAAACAGGAAGGTTCTTTATGGATTCAGCTCGTACTTTTACTACTATAGTTAAGAAAGGAACGAAACAATATTTGATCCACTGGAGAATTTAATACCATGCGACAAGGCTATCACTAAAACATTTGGCCACCATCGATGTTACAAATATGTTCTCATACATTGCAATGACTATGAAAAAGTAAAAAGAATAAAAAGAAGAGGAAAAACTACTCTTGAAGTAATCTCTATCGATGAATTCTGTCAATCTCGCCCTGATTCACACCTTAGGATCTCGAACGATCTTCAAATGAATATCTAAATATCTCCCTCTTTTTTTAGGCTAAAACATTCTTTAAGGCTGTGTAATTTCATGGTATCTCCAATTAATTCGACAGCCAAAACCCTGGGACATTGATTATATAGAAGAAAATTTTCCAAAATATTAATTTTCTCCTAAATTAACACTAGCATTGTGGTGCTATTGGACAACGCTGCGACGCTGTCTTTGTCCACGCATGTCCCCTTCTCACCTACCGCAGCACTGCACGACGCTATGAAAGAACATTGCGGCATTGTGCAAGCCTCCCAACATAGTATGCTTTTGGATTTTGGGATGGGGCCAACGTCATGGCACTATCCTGTTCTTGGGCAAGATTTTGATTTTTCTCCCTCCAATTTTCTTCCTTCCTTTCAATGCTTGACTTGGTTACTTTCTTGATCATATCTAGGTCATTTTTAGCTCATTTTAGTTCTTAATCTCATTTTGGAACATAACTCCTGAAAATCACTAATAGACGACATCAAATCTACTAAAACTATGTAAAAAAACTATCCTAAATCAAGAGCCAATTTCACACATTTTAGGTGTGTTTTACCAAACTTTGTTGCAGCTTATTGACTCCATACTCATTTGAAGAACACCATCCATCCCTAAATTAGTGTGGTAATGTGGGTTACAATCGAGAAATATTCAATCAACCACCATCAACTACTAGAATTGATGAATGATGACAACCAATTTAGACTATATTGTTCTTAACATGCTTTATTTGTCATTCTCTTAATAAATTACTTGTGTCTATGTTGTTCCTTAACATGCTAAGTGTGGAGTTTTGAGAGATCATGATTTGCCTTAAAATTACGGTCGTTCTCTATTACAATTTTAACAATGGTGCGTTCTTCCCCAATGCAAAATTATAGCAGAGGACTTTAAAATATGAATTTTTTAAAAATCGTTATTCACAATAAAAGTGTAATGTAGCTTAGTTATAATTTTGTTATGGTTGGGCACCAACGACCACAAATGGATACCTAAGGAGATTTTTTAAAAGAATCCATGTGCACTTTGAAGTCGCGTTATTGATCCCAATTATTCGTGTAGGTGAGAACCTGTGACTACGAAGTGTAGTTCCACATTGTTCAGTACTATGTAACGTAAACAAAATGTTCATTGTTTTCAAGATCTAGGATGTGCAACATTTTGCACGATTAGAGTTAAGTCATTCATATGAAAATCTCAAATATTATATTGATATATCAATAGTTTATTGACCTTCATTCAAAATTCTATTAAAATATACCATTGGTATATCAATAATATATCGGTAATTATTATTAAAAAACTGTTTCAAGTAAAACATTATATAACAGTAGTATACCAACATTTACTATAAATCCATTTCACAAATAACATTGGTGTTTCAATATTAATTTAAGATGGGATTCAATCATATAAGTAGTGTATCATATAAGTAATATTCAGAGTTTATACAAAATTCAAAATTCAAATCTTAATATTATATTAAGCCAAAATGGCTCTAATTCAACAATCGTAAAAAGAAAAAAATAAAAATAAAAATAATCGTAATTTTAAAACTGCCCACAATTTTATCAAATAATATTTTAAAGAGATCTAAATAAACATTTTAATCCGAGAAAATCACATGGATTTAGAATTTGGTAGCGTGAGGCTGTAATTAAGGAGAAGGCACATGGAGAACGATCTCGACCTCTCTGCCAATTATGCACAAACAGTGGATTTTAAGCTTCACAAATTCACTTTTCATTTAAATTCAATTATTATTATTATTATTATTATTTTCTAATACATTTTATTTATTTTTTAAAAAAATGCTTACTATTCAGCAAAGAAGACAGTCTGTATTTCGTCTTCGTTACGATTGCTCCATATTATTGTCTCAAACAACAAGTAATCTTTTTAAAAATCTGCGGCTATCTAACCCAATATTTACTCTAATTTTCCTTCTAAATTGTTGACATCCACTTCTACCTAAACCTAGGAACACTAGATCTTGTGCTTATTAATTTAAAATAAGAAAAAAAAAATAGTAAGACATCGTTGGATAATGTTTTCGTTTCCTGTTTCTTGTTTTCTATTTTTAAACATTAAGAACTGAAATATGTGTTAAATCCCCAAAAATTGAATACAAATTTAATTATATATCATATAATACTTTCTCTCACTTGTAAGCTTAAAGTATAAAGAAAAAAAGAAAAAAAAAATCCCAACGAATGAAAATGAATATTAATTGGGAACACTGGACCTCCCTGGACATCGACTCTGATATCATTTTAAATCACTAATTAACTTAAAAGTTTTAGTACACATATCATATAACAATATGTTTGGTAACTATTTATGTTTCTTGTTTCATGGTAATAGAAAAAAAAACATATTTATTAGTAGTTCATCTTAAATCCTTCACAGTTAAAAAGAATAAATGAGAATGGTTATTTAACAAATTAGTTTCTTAAAAAAAGGAGAATGAAAATAAGAAATAAGAAATGTAAATGTGATCAAACCAGCTCTAATGATTCAATTAGTTATAAATAAAAAAAAAATAGTTACGAAGAGAAAGAAGAAAAGGTTTCATTTTTTTATAATACTTGAAATAATAATCAACTAAATTATATAAATTTAGTTTTAATTTATTAAACATCGTAATTAATTTTTTTTATTTTAAAATTAAAATTTATCAATTTAACTTCTTCTCATATGTAATTTTTTTTAAAATGCAACTACAGAAGACAATTGTTTTGAAAGCTCCAACAATCTCAAACTAAATCTAAAATGGTTAAATTTTTTACATAATCACTTTTAAGACTCTGCAAAATTAATTTCAAATACACCGTTAATAGATAAAAGGAAAATAATAATAACACAATGTCTCTTGTCCTCCGTTTCAATCTTGCTCTATAATTAAGTTTACAACCCAATTCAATAAAATTTAAATTTTAGTTTATGAATTTATTAGAACCGATGGAAAAAAAAAAAACATCATCCCTAGAGCCTCATTTAGGGAGCATTTAATTTTTTTTAATTTTTCTTTTCTTAGAAATTCAAATCTATTTCCTCTCAATTTCTTACTTGGCATATTTCATAAATAAAAAAATTGAATTTTTAGTCAAATTTAAACAATTTTTTAAAAATACTTTAGTAGTTTCCAAAACTTGATTAGGGTTTTTAAAATATTGATAAAAAGTAAATAAGAAAGCAAGAATTTTGAGCCAAAATGAGCCCTTACAAGTTTAATTTCCAAAAACTAAAAACTAAAAGTCAAATGGTTACCAAATATTGTGACATTTCAGTTCTAACATCATTTTCAAATTTCTCATGAGGCCTAAATACATTTTTTGTCTCAAAGTTCTGAGTCTAGTTTTCATATGGTTTCTAGGATTCAAAATGTTATATTTTTAACTCTAAGTTTTGAGTTTAATTTTCATTTGATCTATAAATTTCAAAATATTATATTTTTCCTTGAGTTTTGAGTTTATTTTTTATTTGGTATCAAAGTTTCCAAATTTTATAATTTTACTATAAAATATAAATGTTTTTTAAATATCTAAAAAGCCCTTTAATACCTCATAAATCTTGCAATAAATATGACAGAAAAGACAATATAAACAAACCCCATTTTCAAAATTTGCCAACTTCTTAAATTTGGTCGCATTCCATAACCTTTTTATCATTTATTTATATTCCGCGACAAGTAAAGTAACTAACATAGAACTTCCAACGTGACTCTGCTTTCCCCTGTTTTCCACATTTTCACTTTCAACTTCTATATCACTCAATTCTCTCTTCTTCCTGAATATTTTCTCCACATTAACCAAAAATGGCCATTCCTCATTCCCCCATTAAACCTCAATCTTCCTCAAAGCTCACAACCTTCTTCTTAATCTCCTCATCTTTATGCATTGGCTATTTTTTCTCCTCTGTTTTCCTCTTACGCACTTTCCACCCTTCTTCAAACCAAATTTCTTCCCCTCTTTCCCTCCATCAAATCGTCTTCGGAATCGCCTCGAACAAGGATTCGTGGCCGAAAAGAAAAGATTATGTTAAAATTTGGTGGAAGCCCAATTTAATGCGTGGTTGTGTTTTTGTCGATGACATTCCTCAAAACGATGACGCTTCTTCTTCTTCTTCTCTTCCCGCCGTTTGTGTCTCTGCTGACACTTCCCGTTTCCGTTACACTTACCGTAGAGGTTCCCGATCGGCGATAAGGGTTGCACGTGTCGTTCTTGAAACGGTGGCTGCCGGACATTCCAACGTGCGGTGGTACGTTTTTGGTGACGACGACACGTTTTTCTTCCCGGAGAATTTGGTGAAGACTCTGTCTAAATACGATGACGGGCTCTGGTATTACATCGGAAGTAACTCTGAAACTTACGACCAAAACAGAAGATTCAATTTCGAAATGGGATTTGGTGGAGCTGGATTTGCCATTAGCCAATCTTTGGCGAAAACCCTTCGAAATGTCTTTGATTCGTGTCTAGAACGATACCCACATCTTTATGGAAGCGATTGTAGAGTTCATTCTTGTTTGGCAGAGCTGGGTGTTAAGTTAACCCATGAACAGGGGTTTCATCAGGTGGATTTGAGAGGTAACATTTTTGGGCTTTTGGCTTCACATCCATTAACTCCATTAGTAACCTTGCATCATTTAGATTATATAAACCCAATTTATCCTAACAAAACCATTGGAGAATCGCTCAAACATCTTTTCAAAGCCGTCGAGATGGATCCTCACAGAGTCGTGCAACAGAGTGTGTGTTATGATCGGTGGTTCTCGTGGACGATTTCAGTGTCGTGGGGTTACGCTGTTCAAATATATGACCGTCATGTTTTCTTGACGGACGCATTTAATGTACAACGAACCTTCACTCCATGGAAGAAGGAATTGAAGGCGGAACCTGGATCTTTTGTAATGAACACAATGGAAATTCATGAAGATCCATGTCGCCGGCCCACGGTTTTCTATTTCGATCAAGTTTCTTCCGACTGGAGTGGATTAATCAAGAGCAGTTACAAGAAAGATTTCGTAAATTGTTCTTTTGGTCCAGCTTCTCCCAGAAGACTTGAAGAAGTCAGAGTTTTGTCTCCTAAACTCAACCTCGATTTAAAACAGGTAATATTCTTTTACATAATAATTTTGATCTTAGGGACGGTTTGTTTTGCATAGAATACTTTCGTGGAAGCCATCTCTAAGAGTTTTGAATACCCTTTTGAAACCTTTCCCATTCTTATATATATCATTTTTTATTTACATTTTATGACTAAAATAAATATTTTTAAGTAACAAAATTATTTAAAATATTTTCAAATATACCAAAATGTCACTATCTATTAGTGATAGACACATCTATCGATATCATAAACATCTATCTATGTTTATCATTGTCTAAGTGACATTCTATTATATTTGCAAATAAGTTAACTCATTTTTCTATATTTGAAAACAATTCTAATTTTTTGGTGAGATATTCAAATTCAAATTTAAATTAATATTTATTTCATAAAAAAAGCTTCAATTATATAGATTAGCATATATTATTTTCTTAAAAGAATATAATAAAAAAATACTTTAATGTGTATTAATTTAAAAAGAAATTTAAATTATATTAAATTAATTATAAATTAATAAACAATTGTAAGAATATTTTGAAATTATTATGTAAATTTAAAAGAAATTCTACTAAATAACACTGTTATCAAAATACTCTCAAATATTTGTAACAATATTTCTCTCAAACATGATTATTTAAACATACCGATAATTCTGAATGTCTATAACTTCGAGTATCATTTCAATTGTCTACTTTTTCCAAAAAAAAAAAAAAAGAAAAAAAAACATCTCCTTAATATTAAAATGAGTGAAATTGAATGAATATACAGTTGCAGGCTCCGAGAAGACAATGCTGTGATGTATTACCATCAACCGGAGGTGAAGTATTGGACATCGCCATTAGAGAATGCAAGGAAGAAGAATTGATTCATATGCATTAACTAATTAACCACAAAATTAGAAGCTAATTTAATTTGGTGGAATTGAGGGCCAAAATTGGATCGGTATTTTCTAAAATGAAATGAAGCAGCCTCATTAATTATGACGGTTTCATTTTATGGTAAACTTGTTCTTTAGATACCATTTTTGAATGTTACTTTTGGAACAAAAATAAATGTTCTTATTATTATTCATTGTATGTTACAATCAAACATTATACAGACACATGTATACAAACATAATTCCTTGAAATTAGATGTTTCGATTTCTCCTTTTTATAATTATTGTACTAAAAATTGATTTGGTTTTAGTTTCTCATAAAAATTAAGCAAAATACACCTTTGGTCTCCAAGTCTAAAGTTAATGTCTATTTGATCCTTAAAATTTTAAGATAGGTACTTAAGTTTCCCACGTTTGAAAAACAATTCTAAATGATTCTTGAAATTACTTTAATAGTTAAATGAATAATGGAATTATGATGTAATAGTTAATTTGCTAACTATACTTTGTTGACGTAGTAAATATATTAATTTAATAATACTTTTTCATCACTAAGCATTCTCTCTCCCACTCCCTTCTCCTCCTTCACATTTACCTGATTCCACCTCGAATGTCTTCGAATGGAGTTTTTTTAGTGGATGACTCTTTCAAAGGTGCTTTAATGTTTAATAATCCTCATCCCTCCACGTTTAAAGACAACACAATGGAATAAATTATACGGTTGTAAAAGTATGAGAAAGTTCCATTGCACTTACCCTTATCGAGTCAAGGATATGACAACATCGTGTTGGGCAAATCGTCCCTAACGTGATAAAACTAAAAACCATGTTAGTACATTATGGTGCAAGTAAAAAAAAAAAAAAGTATGATTTCATTGTTGTGTACGGGTGGATCATTAAATATTAAGACACCCTTAAAATGGTCATTCGTACAAATTCTTTTTGACGGTCACGGCCCTTTGTCATTAATGGTTTAATTTGTACTTCGTATCCTTTGTTTCACACCTCAATAACAATGGCGGAGTTTAGTCTCTAATAATAATTGAGTTTTTTTAAATCAGTGTAATTGATAGAAGGACAAGATTATGAATGAGTTTGTCCAATCACGTTGGTCGATCTCAAATTGGGTTTCGAACCAAAGGTGGGTTCTAAATTCAAATTAGAGTCCAATCATTTTTTTTATTTGATTGTTATTTGTTTTAGCTATATTTAAAATGATATAATAAAATTTACCTTTACCCATTAACTTATGTTTTTAAGTCAATTGGTGATATAAGATGGTATCAGAATCAGATTGTCTAAGAGGTTCTGTGTTCCAATCTCTGCAATGTCCTCTTGTACCCACCAATGAAATTGAGAGAGAAAACCTTGATAAATCTTATGGGCAGCCTTGAAATCAAGCTTGGCAACATTTGTGGTAAACGCGAATTAAACACTAACCTTAAATCTCAACAACTAAAAATATAATATGTCTTGAAAAGTACAAGTGAAATAAGTAGTATGATTTTAATTAATACCAGAGATTTGACTTTCTCATTGGTCAAGATCTTAAGAGGTGATCAACATGTTTTCACTTAATGTACTATAGAATATCAATTTTTGGGTCTGTATAAGGTAAACGTGTTTTTTTCTCTAATTTTTTCCCTTTTTCAAGTGTATGATTTTGAGGATAAAGGAATGGAGTCCAAAGTTGACTAAAATCGCAGCGTTAGATAAGTTCAAAGAGATTCAAGCTCCCCTCAATTTAAAAGATGTTTTTATATTTGTATTAACTATTTCATTCATCAAACTAAAAATTACTTTGGCAGAACACCAATGGTGACTCCCAACCCCAAAAGCTCTCCAAATTTTATGCTTATTATTTCAAATTTTTATTATTTTTGTTGCCTATTTATGTAACTAATATATCATTTTTAGTCTCATACAACTAATATATCATTTTTAGTCTCGTATAAATAACAATTTAGTCTCTAGATTTTAGTTTCAAGATGTAGCGGTAGCAACCTCAGTTTAGGAGGAGTACATAAATGAGTCGAAATCATATCTAAATGAGAGAGATTATGAACATATGAAAGTATAGTTAAAAAAAGCTGAAAGAATTGAAAGTTAACTACTTATACTAACAAGAGGCTTCTTCCATTTTTGTGACTTGATCATAGAAATTTCCAAGTTAATTGTGCTTAGCTTGGAGTAATTCTATGTTGGATGATTTAGCGTGTTGATTTGTGGGGATAGTCTTCACTCTTGGAAGCAGTTTAAGACAAGTAAGGATGACTTTCTCATGTCGTGGGGATGCATGTCCTATACTTTAAATTTTGTAAAATTTAATCTTATTTTAATATGTAATAATTTAGGCTCCGTTTGGTAACCATTTGGTTTTTCTTGTTTTTGTTTTTTAAAATTAAGCCTATTTCATGCACATTCTCACAATGATTACATATTTCTTAATTATAATGATTAAATTTTTAGCTAAATTCAAAAAACAAAAACTACTTTTTTTAGTTCTCAAAATTTGGCTTAGTTTTTTTTAAATCATTGATGAAAAATAGATAATAAATGAAGAGATTTGGAGATGAGAGTAGTGTCCATAAACTTAATTTTTTTTAAAAAAAAAAACAAATAAATAAAATGATTACCAAACGGCCTTAACCTTCAGGTTTTAAAATTTGTAAAAATTTAATCCAAAAATATTATTAAGATATAATATTATTTTATATATATATGTAGATTGATAAACGATTCAGGGATCATAGTATTTTAACTTGATTTTGATATAGTTTTTGTAAAGTTAATTACATTTGACACAATTTATTAAAAATATAAATACAGTTAATTACATAAATTTTTTTATAAAATAAAACTATGCTCCTCAGCCTCAAGATATCAAATGGTTTATTTTAATTATAAAACTAATAAATAAAATAAACCTAAGTTAGTTGAGAATCTTGAGACATGTGTATATGTTACGCGAAATAAAAAGAATAAAAAGAGTAATCCACTCATCTCATCAAAATCTCCAACAAATATCCCATTTTAGATATGAAGAATAAGGTGTGTATGGTAGAATATTAATCATGAAAAGATTAATCCTTTATTGAAAATATTAACCCATTTAACATTAGTTTTTTCCTTTTCTGGATTACCCTAATATCTTTTATTCTCTCTTTCAAAATTAATTCATTAAAATAATTGTTATTTCCTTTTGAATATCCTCTTCTTAGTGTCAATTGTTTTTATGCTGCTAAGATTAGATTTGTGCAATTTGTCGATAAATCAGAATTGGATTGTTGTGTCATGAAACACAACTACCTCAAAAACAAATTCTGACACCAACTTCATGCTAATCGTGCAAGTCGATTTATTCTTAAGGTTAATACAACATCCACCTTGAACTTACATTTTTTTAGGGATAGAGTTAAATCAAGAGAAATTTTGCTAATGATACCAATAAGAGAAACGGAAGAGTGAGGAGAGGAAGACGATCAAGATTAATTTGTACTCATAGTTGAATCTATACTATTGGCTTTTGAAGGAAAAAAAACGTTCAAATCAAAATTAGAATGTTTTAGATCT
>NC_052358.1:35225106-35232606 GCF_009727055.1 Benincasa hispida | reverse complement strand
ATTATGAGCTGATAGGGGATCAACATATCGAGGATCCTCGGACTAAGAATCCTGAAAGTATGGATTCCGTAGGATGAGGAATAAAGAAAGTAACATTAACCAGAATATACGTTGCTTACGGCAAGGCAGAGCCAGCTCAAGAGCTAACTCGGATAAGCTACCTTTTAAAAAAACACTAGTGAAAGGCAACTCACCAGCTTCGCTACTCCTTTAGAGGATTTCTATATAACAAGCAGCATCTATACACCCCTCAGTAGACTAGGTGACGAAGGCTTCTTATTCCACACCAACGGTGCATCCTCAAGTAGGGTCTGTATGGAGCGGATTGATGAAAATCAAGTACGCTTCCATCTAATTTGGGAGTGCTTATACTTTGTACAGACTCTCAGTTTGGATTACAGACCTGGCATTTGAATGTCTGTAGGTGAACCCCTTCTTTTAGGTGGTTATCTGTGTGGAGGTAGTGATGGTACTGATTACTTGGTCTCTGCTTGGGGTCTGGAACAACCCTGTGTAGGGAGTGGGGTGGTTTCTTTTAATGACCCTTCACATAAGACTTTAGACCTCTCTGAGCGTTCTTCTGGGTTCTACCATCTCCGCCAGGGAAGTTTGGTTGTAGAATGAATATGCCAATCATCTCTATGGTAGGGAAATGGACCCGGGTCCCGGAAGATTGCTTTAGTAGATTCGGGAGTGATTGTGCTCTAAGGGAAATGTGAGACTGATCTCAAGAAGGCAAAGACAAAATGGGGCATTCGGGTGCTTCCAAGATAGAAAAGATAGTGATAGAAGAATCGACAGCTGCTCCTGCGCTTACTCCAATCAAAAAGAAAGGAGTGAACATGTGGTCTAGTTGCCGCGGGTTGGTTTTGGCCCCCCGGACGTAGCCTTTTCGGCGAACCGGGTAAACAAAGTTACGTGTCAAATAAAAGGTATATGTCCTTTGCCCAGAGGTGCAGGTTCGAATCTAGCTCGTGAAGAGATCATTTTGGCCATTGAATATCATATCTCTAAGACGGAGAAAAGGAGTGCCTTCCTATGTTCCGAGAAAAAATCTATATTAAAAAAAAAAGCCAGACTTTGTTCTCATTCTTGCTTGACTTTTCTCTCTTTTCAATCTTTTTCTCCATTCAATCACACATATCCATCCAATTTCTTTTTTTGCTGTTTCTTTGTCCCATTATCTTCTTGATCTGCTTTCACATCGTACGATTTTTGCTCTTTTTTTTTAGAACAAGATTTCTTTTATCTTAAGAACAAGTTCGATCCCCATCTTGTGATGGAAGATGAGATCCTAAAACGATTGAAATCCATCACTCAAGGAGAAGTCTGACATCATTGAGATGCTGGATTAAGACATCTCTGAGGGCATAGATGAAGTGGCTCGAAAAGTCTCATAGGGAAAGTGATGGATGGCAAAGGAGGAAGTCAGTATACGCTGCCTGAGAAACTCTATGGCCAGTGCTTGGGATTGTAGGTCCCTTACAGTTATCCGTTTAGTGGCACTTCAAGTTTTTCTTAAGCAGTGAAGATGAGTCAATAAGGGTTGGGTTCTTCACCAAGGAACTTGGTCTTATGAAAAGAATCTTTTAGTGCTGAGGAGATGGGAAAGGGATGTAGATAGATCCCAAGTGCAGTTCCATATGGTGCCACGGAGGATCCACGTAATAGGGTTTCAAAGTGGCAGGTTGGTTTACCAACTGTGCTTGAAAGGGACCAACAGCTTTAAAAAACGACTATTTTCGCATTTGGATTGACCTATCGTACATTCAAAATACCCTGTAACTCGCGTCAGGAAGGCTTTTCCGAGAAATAGATTTGAGATCTACGTTCACTGCTCTTTACGAACCCGGGATGAAGACGTGTAAATTACAATAAGCGGTGGCTATGCTATACCATTAAGATAGCGAAAGGAATGAGTGAACCGATAGGGTGAGGTGCACGAACGAAACGTTATATATATACATTTAAGTAAGATAGGGTTCCTAGTACGGCTGTTAGCTCCAAACATGTTGGAGTTTGACTTAGCTGGTCACTCAGGGGGCGTTGGGGAACTTTTCCAGCCGGCCTATCTTGTCAGTTGGTTCAGCGATAGATGTATAAAAGGATGGACAAACTATCTTGCGAACCTTGCTTACAGGAGTAGCTGGTCTGGGCTGCAGATGAATTACAGGCCTTGTCTGCGGTTAATCATATAAGGAAGATGGCATAGAATGTGATGTTGTTGCATGAATAGGAAGAGGTTCTTCAAGAAGTGGTTGCATATAGTTGAAGGGGTTCTTTTACAGAGCTGAAAGTCAGTGGGCAAATAGGTTCTTTCGGAAGAGAAGGTTTGCGACTAGCAGTAGCTGTCAACGGTCTTTGACACTTAGCGGAATTGTGGCCGTGAGGCTTTCCTCTCTTACCATGCCTGTTTCAACTTCCTTTCCTGTAAACAGAAGACTAGCAGACATGATCAATAGCTCTTACAGAAGGCAATGTAATTGACGAGGAAGAGTCGGCACCTAACTAATCAGCAGTTACTCTTCTTACTGTTCTCGAAGAAGCTGGTATTGAATCGGTTGCTCAAGAAGGGATTGACCTAAGGCTCGGAATAGCAAGGAAAGAAGTAGCTCGACCGATAGGGAGAGGGGGAGGAAGTGGTTTTTCTCCGCAACTTCCACCAGCTTCGGGGTCTGGGCCTGATCCCCTCATTTCTTCCTCAATTGCAGGCGACGTTGGCTTGAGTTCTAGTAATAGAGATTCTCATTCTTCTTCTTTAAGACAAGTACTTCGATATATTGAAAGATTTTTATTGGAAGAGGAAGAGGAGGTCTTACCATATATATTACTTATGTTGTCTCAGATGGGTTCTTACTTATTAGTAGCATATCCATTGTTAATATCTTTATGCTCTTAACCTGTATCAACCAGTTTAATAAAAATGCTTTGTCTTGTTGTCTATTTCAGCCCTATTTGATTTAGTAAGGGGGAAGGCTTTCTTTAAGAATATCCTTTTGATCCGAAAAAAAAAGTGCTTTTTTGAAGATGTATGGTAGGCCATCTAGTAGTCTTCCGTAGGCCAGCTAGGGGAATGGTTTACCACATATATAAAATAAGTTGGGGTTTCATCCCCTAGTGTAAATAAGGTTATCTGACTTAATCCATCTGGCAATAAAATAAAGAAGGTGCTTGCACTTTTTTCTCCTATACCTCTATGCTTTCCGGACCATTAGTCATCCCTTTTTTTTAGGGCTATAGAGAATTCTTCCTCTTAAGGCTAATTCTCTTCCTGGGAGGGTTCTAGATACGAGATAGCCTGAGGGTAAGATTTTCTATGGCAGATGCTTTTGAATATTACTGCTTTCTTATTATATGCTTTCCTGGAGGACTACTATCATATTCTTCCCAAAAAGGGAAAAGAAGGGTAGTTTGACCCGACCTTGTTCAAATTCGATTTTTTTCTAGGATGATACTCTGGAAACCACATTTTCCGTCTACTGGTCTCGGGTTTCGGATGAGCCAGAATCGTAGGTAGATCACTCTCTCTCCGAATAGATCGATCAAGCTTCCCTCTTCTAATATCGCTCCAAACGTTAGTATTCGAGCCATCCCCGATGATGGATCTGATATACCTTTTCAGAACGTCTCTGATCGAGAGTATCGATCTCCAAATGTTGGAGGTGTGGTAGGATGGACGTACATCCCAGAAGGTGTTCCCGCGAATGTAGTGTAGTGTTCCCGGATTCAATTGACCCATAAGCAAGGTTTGTTGGAAACTTTTTTCCATCCATGCTAAAGTAGCGCAGCAAGATTGCAATCCCAAAGCCTCCGGACCCCCCAGCCTTCCTTCCGCTTTCGGCCGACAGACATCCTTTCATGCTAAAGGAATGATTTGGATCTTTTGAGTTCTGGCTCAGCCCACAGCACAGGAAGGGTTAAAGATCTGTAAATACGTTTAAGCGTGCCTTTCTGGATCGCAAAAGCCGATAACCAGAACTGTTATTCTAGAATAGAACGGATTTTAAGTAGACAAGTGTCCAGCTATAGGAGAGACTTTTGCTTTCCAACCTATGAGCTTCGCTTGGACTTTTTTCAAGGAGGGGCAGGCAATGAGAAGAGGTCATTCTGCTTTCAGTGGCACGTGTGGAAGGCAAAACTCCGTTTTGCCGGCAAGCATAGGAAAGAAATCCCCCGGATATTGATGCTAATCCATTAGTTCTAGCTCGAAGTTTGCCCTTAGTTGTCTCGAAGTTAGCTGCTTGGCATGAGTAGCTTGGCTTGCTGTCAGCATCTCTTACTGGACATCTTGCTTGAAGCTCTGTTTCCGTGTCGATGACTTTTTTGGAATTCCGAGATGCGAAAAAGGGACCTTTCTCTAAGCCATTTGAAGTAGACAGGGATAAGGACAAGAGGCTCGCTACCGAGCTCGATACTTGGATAGGAACCACGTGCTGCGTATATATCAGATGCAGCAAAGAAAGAGGAAAGGTTGGCAGTGAAGGCTATTCTTGTTCGAAGTTTTTTCCTTAATTCGATCTAGAGAATCTGATTTGTCACTGGCTCCTCTCACTTCGTGACTTCATTCTCCTCTCATTGTCAACTTTGGTTCTTGTTCCAGGTTGGGTGTCACTGTTTATTATTGATTGTCCCATGAGCTTTTGGGCTAGGATACGCTTTTTTTAGCTTGAGACTTGGTTATCTTAGAAGGGTTAGCTATGTCCTGTTGGGAACCATGAAACAACTAACACCCTATCTTCTATTCCGTACTATGAGATAGAGGCAAGGTAGAATAAGCGATGTTGGAGGCAGGGCATTTTCTTCAACCATGTCTCGAAAGAAAGTAGCGAGGCTTCCTTGCCTCTATCTCTATCTAAGTCAATTTCTTCTTCAATCGATTCATAAGACCTCCCCTTTGAAATAGCAAAAGAAAAGGACTAGGCCTAGGTTCCTGAAAACATCTGCAAATCGGAGTCGTTCAACAGTAAGAAAGTCAAGCTTTCCATCAGTCAAGCAGCAAAGAGAGATGGGGGTTCAATCGCTGTGTATTTTCTGACTCTATATAAGATAAGTCAATTTTTTAAACAAGAAATTCCTATTCCGGACTTCGAACCTCTTCTTTCAGTCGAGCTACTTCATTCCTCGCCCTCGGGCTGTTAGCTGCGTAGCGACTACAATACAGAAAGGAATTCTGGTGAAGGTTCCTTGAGAACAACGACTAAAAGCTGTTTGCCTAACCTTTGAAAAGAAAGAAAATAATAGAGACCGTCATTGGCTGTATAATTGATTCTGCTAAGCCCTGGAAGAAAGGTCAAGGCTCTTCGATCAAGACCTATCAACAGGATTCCCAACGCGTGAGAGGTTAGTGCCAGCTACACTAGCTGAAAATCTCTTAATATCAGGGATTCCGCATTCATAGATATATCCCCCCTGACACTGGGATGTGTAATGAAGCATCACATCTTTATCAAGAAAGGGGGTAAGCCTCCGTTATCAAATCGGCTGTTCTTTGATCAGCTGCTATGGGAAGTGGTATCCGGGAAATGTTGGGAGCAGCTACTTTCTTCTAGTAGTATGCCAGAAGAGAAGACCGATGAGCCTTACCAAAAGTGAAGTAAATAATACTGACAATCTTGCCGCAACCTTATCGACTACCTACTTGTATGTTGCTTTCGTTAATACGACCATGGACAAGAGGGACACCCAGGTATTACCCAAGTTACTAGTAGCACCAATACCCAGTTCGGAACTCAAACATCTGCTATTAGATTTTTCTTTTGGAGAAACAAACAATTTCGATTTATCCAATCGGGAAATGAGCTAGCACCGGGATAATAGGAGGCCAGTCCAGACACAGCTTCCAAGCCCACTTTTGACTTAATAAGATAGGCGAAGAGTATTTATAGGTGAGCAAAGTAGCGTAGCGACGAACAGCCCGATAAGGGTATTTATAGGTGAGCCGCCAGGCGAACTGGCGTGGCCGTAAGGCAAAGAGGACGATTACGGTACATATGGATCACCTCGTAGGGATCTCCCCGGTTGGTACGTACGCGCGGTTCTTTATGTTTGCTCATTGCTTGCATGATCTTTCCTTTTATCTTGTTTTCCCTCTGGACTACTTGACACACATGCGCTGAGTTACTTATGAAAAAGCCGTCTACTCATTTCATTGTTAGCGAGTAGGTGGCAGCTAAATTGAGCCTCGTGTCTCCATCGGGGTACCCCACCTGACCGATATATGAGGCCCGCGACTCACGTTTTACCCTTTAGAGTTATGGTTGGGCTGCGGGATACTTGGGGGGTCGAGGGATTTACCGGGCACGGGCAACCGTAGAACCAACGAGCATCCCGCAGGCGAGGAACCAAAGAAGCGAATAGAAAAGTGAAAAGAAAGAAAGCACCCAACAGCAAATTTCTTTTTTTAAGTATACTGATCTTGAGCCTACCCGAGCGAAAGCGGAGACTCCAGAGATCAATCAACCGGGCGCCTCCAAAGCAGTATCCAAGTTGTAATAAAAGAAACAAGAAAGAATAAGAACCAACTAGAGAACTGAAGCTTCCCAAGACCACTTACGGTAAGGTGCGCTGGGCACGAATCCAGTAGCCAGTTTCCCTAGCAGGCGGGTCACACGTACTATAACAATCATTTGAAAAAAGAAAATAAACAAACAACAGACTAACTATACTAGCAAACCAAGAAAGCACAAACCTTACGTCATAGGGGCAAGTTGAAGAAGGGTTTGGGTTCCGAGGAGCTACCAGAGCAGGGGGTTTTAACTGCCCTGATAGCGCGAAGAGCCTTAGACTTCCGCCGAGTTCCCGCAGGGACAGGCCAAACCAACCCAGGAACTTCACCAGCAAACTCCACACGTCGACCCAGGAGGTGAGGTCTCCCAACGCTGCCGATTGGATGCCCTGAGTCATTTGGTTTTTGACGCGTGTCTGTTAGTGAATCACAGCTCGACTTGCATGTGTTAAGCTAAATCGCTTTCAAGCTTTGAATCAGTGATTTGGGGAGATACGGACCCCCCTCGACCGGCTTGCCGGACAGTCGAGCCGCTCGTCATTTTCGATAGGGCGGGCGCTCCCTACCCCTCGCATTGACTGAGATTTATTCTTTTTTAGCCAAGGCGATCGGCCTGACTTTTCTAGAAGGAGTCGAGTACCTTCCAGTAACGGCGAACAAGGGTCCCGCCGGGATTTCCCTTTTTTTTCTGATTGCAGCAAATACTGAAACAGCTTTCGCCCTCCTTGGTGCTCGCCAAAATGCCAACATGTGATTGGTGCATGATCCCCATCGCTTCATCACTTGATAGACACCTCAACAGAATTCCCGATAAGCCTCTTTTGAATAGCTTACCATCATAAACGATATACCTTTAGGTTGCCTATCTTCTTTAGCTTATTCGCTTCGTATCTATCATCCGGTAAGGTTCCTTTTGTCAGATACTCGATATATGGCTGTCTCCAATCCACTACATCGATAAATGCACATTCTCCTCGAGAGGAGGGCATCCATGT
>NC_052358.1:35210106-35220106 GCF_009727055.1 Benincasa hispida | reverse complement strand
GAAGGACCCCTGTAGGGCCTTGAAGAAGTTGGCCCACACACGGCCAGGGAGGAAAAGGGAGGGGGATAAGGAGAGCCTTAGCCCTGAGAATCGAATATCTTAAAACCGGCGTGGCGCTGCTGGATGCTTCTGATCAATAGAACAGGAAGAGGAGTAAGCCATAAAGAAAGACCACCAAAAGTCACGACCACCAAGATAGGCATATTGATTTGATCTTTGATCACCCATTTTTTGAAAACCATTTTTGCGGGCTTCCGCCTTCCAAACGAAAGATTGGATTGCCTAAATCATGAGTCAACTATACTGTGTTACGATCACCTCATATTGATAAAAAGTCCAGAGAACAATTTGAAATGGAAATCAAGAAACAATTTCTGGTCATAAAAACAGAAAGGCATGAATTGCGCAAGAAGTTCTTTCGGTTAAAACGCCGTGCGACTCGGAGGACATAAGACTGATTGGGCAAACCAAAAAGATTTTCGACAGAATGCTCCTACCCCACCATGCCTGTCCCTTTACCTTACCTTAAGAAGAAATAGGGGGGTATGAAGCCTGGAAAACAATGCAAGAAGTGTATGATACAACAGGTAACCTTAAGGAGTGGCGGCAAAGCTCTTGATTGATCAACGGGAGTGAACTGTGCTTAGACGCTTCGTAAAACCGCACCGATCTACGAGAGGAGCTGATGGATGAGTAGGCTTCCCCTTTCGATTCACAGAATGTGATTTGGGACACAATGGGAGTTTGCGTGCCTCGGTAGGAAAGAGATCACCGGAGTATAGCACAAGATCGCCTTTTCTTGCTGCCATGGGGTCGACCTGTAAACAAGGTAAACCCAATGGGAACCAAAAAACGGGAGGGTACCGCATTGGGCAGAAGACGATCCAAAAAGCGAAGGCTCACCCTTATTATTAATACTCACCCTAAAAAAAGGAATGATCTTTGGCATAAAGATACCTTCTTATTAGAGAAAAGGGCAACCTATCTTACTAATAAGAAAAAAGGGGGTGAGATAGGCGACAGGTAGCTTGCTTCCAAGCCGGCCCGGCCGAGAGGAAGAAAGAGATCTTTGCTGGTGCTGACTTGGATCTCGGGTGACGGAATAAAGCGGCCAGAAGCGACGAGCAGTCACGGTCGAAGCTTGGCTGACGTCGATAGGCTAGCTATAAGCTTGGCTAAAGCAAAGCGCTTACCAAGCGCGAAGGAAAGGGCCTTCGCCACTTGAGCCGTATGCGGGGGAACTCGCACGTGCGGTTCTTATGGGGGGAAAGCTAGTAAAAGCCATCCTATCCCAATAACGTATATTTGGAGCTCAATATGAAATCCTATTTTCTTGCAAGACCCGTTCGGATAAGGGAATTATACTCAGAGGATTGCTTCGAAGTCAGATCCTTGTGTTGACCCTTTCCTGAACCAGAACCGGGGTGAGAGGAAAAGGGGATCAAAATGTCCCATCAATTGAGGGCTTTCCGGAAGGGAAAAAAAAAAGAAGTACCCCCATCATGGTGAACCTCTCCTTTGTGATCGGGATGAGGTAGATGCCTCCCAGCCGGGGGCGGATCGAATCGGAGTTTCCTTAGGTAGCCACCGACCAACAGTTATCCTTAAACTTCCGTGCTTGGTGGAGAAGAAGCGAAACAAGGTACGCTCGCTTCCTGTCTTGTTCTCTGCTGCGAACTGGGATCGCTCGCCAGCTAGGTCAGATTGGAGCAACCTTTTATGAGAACATATTACCCTTATTCGGGGACAAGGGGCGGAACGACCTCTCGATCTACTTACAGCTGCCCAGGAAGAAAAACGTCGTCTAGGCGTTCCCTGTTGCTCCGATCTCCCCTATGCCTAGAGCGTTGTCTGGGCTAAGAGCCATAGTTAGTTGCTGTTTCCATTTGCTTGTTTTTTTTTCTTGTTGTTGATACCGGCAAGACCCAGCCAGATGATGTCTGCTGGTTGGTCGTGAGAGAAGTCTTAGTACCTGTATACCCAAAAGGGGGCGCTGATTAAAAAACAAGAATTTGATTTTTTTTCTTGCTCTCCCTTAGCAGCGGGGAAGGAGTCCATCTATCTGCCTAGCTTTGGTAGATTTCCTCCAATGCAATCCACAGAAATTCAAGAAATCCCTTGGTGGATAAGTTTGACAATGCGGAATTGAGCTTCTCGTCCGGTGGATCTAATCTATAGTTAGGGGGCAATACATACCAAAAGGTTCGAAGAAGGAACGCGCATAAGAGTATATAACCAACCCACCGTTCTGTATAACCTATTCACATTAGTGAAACGGGGCATAAGGGAAGTGCACGTTTGTAAGACCTTAGTCGGGATGCATAGGGAAGTCAACCTACGAGCACGGAAGAGTGTGGTACCGCAGCCTCTCTCTAAGTAAAGGTCAAGTCTCTCTTTCAGCTAGAATGTAAGGAAATTGAAAGAAGCGCGGAAAAGGGTCAAACGCGGTTGCTAGCATCGAAGAGAGCCGACAATGAATTCCATTAATAACTGGTCGTTTTGATTCTTTGGAACAACTTGATGAATTTAGTAGATCTTTTTAGGAGGACCAAATGACTCTCGATAAAACTTATCCTATTTTTACAGTGCGATGGTTGGCGGTTCACCTACCGTTTCTTTTTTAGGGCCAATATCAGCAATGTAGTTCATCCAACGATAAACCTAATCTGAATGAGAGAGTTATGACACAATCAAATCCGAACGAACAAAATGTTTAATTGAATCGTACCCGTCTTTACTGGGGGTTATTACTCATTTTTGTACTTGCTATTTTATTTTCAAATTATTTCTGAAATGAAATCAAAGAAAATACTAAATATTTATATTTGGATTAATTATTTCATGTAAAACTGAAAATTAGTTTGACAAAATATTTATCGTAACACCCAACTCCAAAGCTCTCCTAATTTTATTATTTTTGTTGTCTATTTATATAACTAATATATCACTTTTAGTCCCATACAAATAATATATTATTTTTAGTCTCATACAACTAATAATTTAGTCTTTAAATTTAGTTTGGAATAATATAATTACTTGCTTTCACTTTTGTAAAATTTAATCACTTAATTTAGTATATAACAGGTTACTTTGTATTTTAAAATTTGTAAGAATATGATCTATGTTTCTTTTTTTTCTTTTTAAATTTAATAATTTCGGAGTGAGAAATTGAACCTTAAACTTCTAAATTTTACCGTGGATGTAATCTAGTTAGGAAAAATACTATATATATAATATATATATATATATATATATATATATATTATATATAATATGATAAGTTAGCAACCATATTTATTTATATTAAACTAGGGAAAAAATTTGTTTATTAACAAAAACTAAGTCGCTCATGTAATATATTTGGCCCTTTATTTTGATTAAAAAAAAATCAATAATTTAATAGGTTAGTATGGATAAACTTTTTTACTTTTGGGTTTCTCCATAAACAAACCAAAATAAGTTCCAATGTTACATAAATGTTAAAACAATTTCAATATCTACAAATCAGTCTAATATGAAATAATTAGAAACTTTTATATAATATACTAATTACTATAATATAACTATTCAATATTGCAATCTTTATTATTAAAAAATAATAAAAATACTGAAAACGAAAACATTTTTCCATAAAATAACTTCCATGTTGTAGATTTTTTTTTTAAATGACAAAAAAAAAATCTATCAATCTTAGAGATTAAGATAACCACACCATATATTTCTTGTTTAAGCTCAGCACGTCACTACGTTTTTGTAGTCTTCTTTGAGTTGAAGACTCTTCCTCATTTGTAATACTGAAACTGGGGATTAGATTAATCAGGATAGTTTAGATTTTTGGTTTGGTTGATAATTTATGCAATTTTAAGTTTATGTAATTTGGGTTATGGAATTGATATCTTCTAGCTTCCATTTAACTTGTTTGATTCTTAATGCACAAGATACCTCCAAGTATATTGGACATGATGTTGGTCGTTTCTCTACCGGTCGAATCACTATAGAGAAGGTTTCTTCTATCTTCCATTTAACTTGTTTAATTCTTAATCACGATACGGTCTGCTTTGTAAATATTACAAATTGTTGTCAAGTTCTACAAATGATCTAATTCTGATCATTCGTATAGAGACATGTAAATGGGGGTGTTCTATACAAAAAAGTTTGTATAAGACCAGATCACAAAATGATAGTCTCATTATATAACACCATTAATTATAGAGACTTGCATTTGACCAGGATGACCATAGGTGACATGACTTGAATCCTGAATGAGTTGTGAACTCTTGCCTATGAAGGCAGTCCTTTTATTTGCATGAGTGAGAGAGGCCAGTTCGTCGACTCGATAAGCCTACCATTTTGGGGATTCATTTAATTGGGGAGTTGGGAACATAACTTCACAAGAAGGAATTCACTTCATCCCTAATGTTGAGTAGATAAATTGCTCCCTTAAAGGCTGATTTCGGGACTTGAATAATGTGGCACCACACCGTCTCTTGATCCGAGAGGGGTTCGGTAATAGTTGGACTATGATTTATTATTCATTAAAGGGATCAGTGGTACTTAAACAGTTAGATATAACAGCAGGGGCATAACGGTAATTTTGGCATGTCTGTACTTACGAGCAATTTGTGGGTCATCGCACCATTAATTGGTTATATCCAATGAACACAGAAATATATCTGTAGTGTGAAGAGTACAAATGTCGGTCTTTAGTAGAACAACCGACAATTAATGAAAGTTGGGTCATTTAATTAAAAGAGTTTAATTAATTATTCAATTATCATTGGAGTTTCAATGTATAGGTTCATAAATTCCCCTCGGTAACTGAACTAGGATAATTGATAATCAAATCAATTTTTGGTTAATTTGAATTGTTCAAATTAATTAAGGAAATTAATTATATATAATATGATTAGTTTAAATTAATTATACGTGATATAATTGGTATAATATATTTGATACATTATAATATAAAGTTTATTTTGAGATGAACTAAATATTTGAATATGACTCAAATAATTGTATGGATTAGATTTATATAATTAAATTGAATATAAATTTGATTTATATTAAATACCATAAATTATTGAGAGATTTTTAAACTATAGGTTATATTATATTTGATATAACATAAACTATAGGTTATATGTTATATTAGATATAACATATAGTATACTATGTATATTATAATGTAAGGTGGTTACTATATAATTACATATTAAATAAATTAAAATTAGTTTTAATTTATATATTTTTTTAATTTTGAATTTAAATTAAAAGGAGGGAGTTATTTTAATAACCTCCCTCCCCTATTTTCTCTCTTTAGTTATATGTGGGTTGGCGGTTGCTGGATATTCTTCTATCCAAAATACTTAGCCATCAATCGATCTTGACCCCAAGAATCATCTATAAAATGTTTCTCACTCAATTTTCTCCTTTTCCCTCTACACCAAAACTAAAACACACTCTTGTGATTCTCAACTCTAAAAAGAATACAGACTTTTGGTAGTGTTCCAATTTGGAATTGAGTTGCTGATCGTGTTCATGATCCTAAGGAAAGATCAAGAGTGTTCATGACCAGATCGAGAAGGAAATACGTGAACAATTATTGGGCTTCAAGGATAAGTTTGACTAACCTTAGTTTTTTTTCTTCACTTCATATTGAAAAAATATGTTGTAAATTATTTCTAGAATGTATATTTAGGTCTTTCTAATTTTAATTTCTGTGAAAATTAAAAATTGGGACGAACCCCATTTCTGCACTGGACCTCACAGTCCTTCCATTAATATCAGATCTTGAGTTTTAAGTCCCAATTTTTTTTTTTATTTTTCAAAATTATTTTTTTAGATTTTATGGTGGGATTGAATTACTACATTGTATTCATATTCATGAATATTCTTTTTTTGCAATTATGGATTTTTTGGGATTCGTTTTAGATTTATTTTTTTAATTTATGAATTAGTTTGTAAGGGCCCGTTGTTTTGGGATAATTTTGCAACAGATCTGTATTTGTTTTAGTCTGAGTTATTCATGAGATTTTTGACGAAGTTTTGGAGAAAGCGAGGCCAAAATTGATGAAAAATCGAAGAAGGTACGCTACTTTACAGATGGAGTCTGTACCGTCGGGTCGCTGCCAATTTGCAGCAGCCGTCACTCCGAGACGGAATTTGTGCATGGTCCAGCCAATTCGCCAACGGTTCGTTCGACGGTTTGGCTCATTTTCTTGGCAGTTTAGCTGTTATTATTTGTAATATTTAGTTTTTCTTAATTAATTAAATTAATATAAAAGTTATATTAATTAAATTAATTGTTAAGAAGTCCAATCTCAATCCATTATTGCTATTTAAATTATGCATTTGATGTATGATTTATTATTTTTTTTTACATATGTCATAATGTATGCCATATAGAAAATCTCATCATTGGTTATGTAGTTTTTCATGCAT
The DNA here is from genome assembly GCF_009727055.1 of Benincasa hispida. NCBI lineage: Eukaryota > Viridiplantae > Streptophyta > Magnoliopsida > Cucurbitales > Cucurbitaceae > Benincasa > Benincasa hispida. The sequence continues at coordinate 35,213,665 of NC_052358.1, read as the reverse complement.
CATATGTATTATAAATGTTAATATAGTTACACGATTTAATTGTATAACATGCTCATGTATCATATAATATAAATGTTATAACATATATTTGCATGCATATAATATTATCATGCATCATTTATATTATGAGAGTTATAATATATAGTTGAATTTATGTACGACCGTTATAACTTTATTTTCATTACTTTAGTATATTATGGTTATGTATATTTAAGTAATGAAAACTAAAATTGAGATTGCAACTTGACACTACTTTAGGTAATTTTATAATGGTTATAATTTTACTTAGTTTGTCAATAGTTGCAATCTTGGATTTTAATTTATTCCATTTCTTTCTAATTATTATAATTAAATGAAATTAGAAATTAAAATCAATAATAAAGATTTACAGGCTAACTTAGATGAAAATCATTTTTTTCAAATAGTTTTAAAATATGATTTTCATAGACCTAAGTTCACAATGTTTTTAATAAGATTAGAAATAAGTTTAATCTTTTTAATAAATTTAATAGGATTAAATTGATTTTCAATAAAAGATTAAAGTTGTAGCAAATGTATTTATAAGGAACCTTTGTCTTATTGGAGTTAATGTTCTATATCGAGTGTATCTTGTAGATTGTAAAGACAAATTTTATATCTAATAAAATAAGAGGTATTTTATTAATGTTTAGACTGCATTAAATCAATCCAATAAACTAAGATCCAAGGTTATTTTATGAAACTTAACCATGTATGTGGAGACATACAAGTGGATCGTGCTTAAGTGATAACCTAAATGATCTGTAGTAGACGATAAGGCTACGTACCTTATCCTTGTGACACTATGAATACGACCTACTTTGTAGATGTTACAATTGTTGTAAAGTGCTACAAATGATTTGATCCTGATCTTTCATGTGGAGACATGCAAGCGAGGGTATTCTATATAAAGCGTTTGTATAAGACCAGACCACGAAATAAATATTCTCTCTATATAACATCGTTACTAGAAAAGACTTACATTTCACTAGGATGACCATAGGTGACTTGACCTTCATCTTGAGTGAATTGTGAATTTCTGTCTAAGGGCAATCCTTTGATTTGTATGGGTGAGAGTGGCCTTGTTAGCCGACTCAACAAGCCTACAATTTTAAAGACTTGTCTGAGTGGGGAGCTGGGAACGGAACTACACAAGATGGAATTCACTCCTTTCTTGACCTTATGGAAAGTACATAAATTGATTCCTTAATAGTTGATTTTGAACATTGAGGCATTAACCTCTTACTGGCCCGAGAGGTGTTAGTTTATAGTTGGACTATAAACTATTTGTTTATTAGAGGGATCTGTGGTATTTAAGAAATTAGATGTAACTACAAGGGTAAAATAGTATTTTGACCCAGCTATAGTTATGAGTAATTTGTGAGGGGTCGACTCACTATTGATTGGCTATATCCGTAGACACAGAAATAAATCTATAGTGCGAAGAGTGCAGCTATCGGTCTTTAGTGGGGTGACTGGTAGTTAATGAAAATTTATTAATTTAATTAAAGAGTTTAATTAATTAATCTTATATCATTGGAGTTTCTAATTTGTAGGTCCATAATGTCCCCTTCTTAGCTCACTAAAGGATATATAAGAGGAATGGTTTGAATTGTTTAAATCAATTGCAAATTAATGAGATTAATATAATATGGTTAATTATAGATGTGATCTATAATTAAGAGAGAAAAATATTTGAATAAGATTCAAATATGAAAGAGATGTATACATATAAATATATGATAATTATATGTTGATTAATTCTATATTAAATATGATTTAATATAGTATTTTAAATGATTAATTAATGGTTAATTAATTGATTAATTAATTTTTTAGAAGTAGAGATAAATAAACATGTGATGTTTATTTATTTATTAATTAATTATATATTAAATTAGATTTAATATATATGGTTATTTAATTATTGGACTAATTAATTAATTAAAAGTTATTTAATTAAATTAGAACTAGAGTATGAATAGGAAAGATTAAAAAAGGGGGTCACTCCTCCTCTCTATAAATAGGTCTCCATGGCCCATGTTTGTGACACAGTTGAATTAAGAATTTTGAATCCTAGTCTCCTACTCCTCTCAAAATCTTTCTTTTTTTCTCTATTACTTCTTCTTCCTTTTCTAAGTTACTTCTTCTTCCCTTTCCATTAGCAACAAAAGCTCTCATAAATACTGAATTGTTTAAGATTGTGGTAACTTAGAATAAAAGATAGAAAATCTCTCCTAAAGAAAATGCCTATCTTTGGCACTTAAGATTATGACACATAAATCTCAATAGAATTGAGAGATGGTTAAGAATGAACTTCGGTTAAGAATGGACTTCTAAGCGAGTTAGAAAAAAATTCTTTACTTGTATGTGAGTCATGTCTTGAAGGCAAAATGACCAAAAGATATTTTATTGGAAAAGGTCACAAGGTCAAAGAACCCTTAAAGCTTGTATATTCATACCTCTGTGGTCTAATAAATGTTAAAGCAAGAGGAGGGTTTGAATATTTCATTACTTTTACTGATGATTATTTTAGATATGGGTATGTTTATTTAATGCAACATAAGTCTGAAGCCCTTGAAAATTTTAGAGAATACAAGGCTGAAGTTGAAAATGTATTAATTAAACAATTAAAACATTTCAAAATGATCGAGGTGGAGAGTACATAGATATGAAATTCTAGGACTATTTGATAGAACATGGAATTGTATACTAACTCTTAGCACCTGGTACACCTCAGTAGAATGATGTATCAGAAAGGAGAAATCAAACCCTATTAGACATGGTTTAGTCTATGATGAGTTATGCTTCCTTACCTGACTCACTTTGGTGTTATGTAGTATAGACCGCAGCCTACATTTTGAACTACGTTCCATCCAAAAGTGTTACTAGAATACTTTTAGAGTTATGGAATGGTCGTAAAGACAGGGATCTGCTCAGCATATGTGCTTGAGAAAAATCCTAAGAAATTGAACCTCGTTCAAAATTGTGCTTATTTGAAGGTTACTCCAAAGGAATGATAGACGGTTACTTCTATCATCCTAAAGATAATAAAGTGTTTGTGTCGAAAAACACTACATTTTTAGAAGAGGACCATATAAGGAAACATAAGCCCCGTAGTAAGATAGTGTGAAATGAACTTTCCAATGAAACTACTGGATCTTCAACAAGAGTTATTGAAGAACCCAATACCTCAATAAGAGTTGTTGACGTTGGTGTTGGAATTGGTGTCTTAATTCTCCCGGAGTCTCGTTGTTTTGTAAACATACACATTGTTTAATGAATAAAATAAGTGTTATATAATTCTGACATTTACTCATATTCAATAAACAAAGCTCCTTGGTTATCTTATGTGAACTTAAACATGTATATGTGATATACAAGTGGATCATGCCTGAAGCGATAACCTAAATAGGTCTGTAGTATAAGGATTCAGGTGGGATACCTGATCCTAGTGACACTACGGATACGGCCCGCTTTGTAGAGGTTTACAAGTGTTGTAAACTACTACAAATGGTAGATCCTAACCATTCATGTGGAG
>NC_052358.1:35207555-35208586 GCF_009727055.1 Benincasa hispida | reverse complement strand
CTTTGTCTGCCTCAATCTAAGTCCGAATAGTGCCCACCCTCTAGATTCTCACACCGACAATACCAAGGTAGCCTTCTTGGTGGTTTCATACTCACCTAAACACCATCGAGGTGTTGTGGAGGCTATTCGTGCTGCTGCTGAGGAGTTCGTGGCCGAGGCGATCGTTGCGGACAAGCGCGAAGTGTTTGTGTTGTGTTGTGGTCATGTAGATTGAGTGTTCGAGGTTACTGTTGTTCGAGCGGTCGTACGCAAAGGAGCGTGGAGACGCATCTTCAACTGTTCGTTGTGTTTGCTCTTTGTTCATTTTAGTTACATGTTGTAATTTCTGTAAGAATTTTATAACCGCTTTTTTGGAAGTCGATTGTAAATGTAATGTTCATTCATGATTGTGATTTGAAATAATCTTTTTTTCATTGCTTATGAAAATCTCGAATCCGATTTCCTTCAATTGGTATCAGAGCCAGGTTCTCTGATATTCCAAATTACAACTCTTAATTGAACGCATTTTACAGTTGTGGTGGGTTTATGCATTTGTGGTTCATCGTTTTCTATATCGGTGGTTGCGTTGATGAATGTTTCGGGTTTAAATTGCCTTTTTGTAAAAGCTTTCGGTATTACAAAGTGTTAATTGTAAAGACCCTTATGTTTTTGGGCTAAATTAACATCGCAATCGAGTCTGTAATTCAAAAGGTTTAAGTGCGTTGAGTCGTTCGTGATGAAGCTTGGTGATGCAGTTCTCAACAAAGAAGAAGACCAAGCGCTGGTCGGATTATGTAGCCTCAGGTAAACGATCTTGGGATTTAATAAGTGATCGCTTAGATCTTTCTATACGATCGTGTAATATTTTCTAAACGATGCTAAATGATGGGGTAAATCGTTTACTCTATTGGGTAGCATTGGTTACGCGATTGCATAGGCACTGGAGGTAGACGATCGTAGAGGAAGCATGCGATGCTCGTCGTTTGTAAAAGGCGCACGCTAGATGATCATGTAGTTAGAAAGCTTCATCGCTTAGTTACTACCTATGCGAT